>NC_133362.1:26981504-27085781 GCF_049309525.1 Garra rufa | reverse complement strand
ATTTGATCCAAAGTACAACAAAAAAGTATTAATTTATTCCTGTGATCAAAACTAAATTTTCAGCATCATTACTCCAGTCTTCAGTGTCACATGATCCTTAACAAATCAGCAAATTAGAATGTTTTTTTGATTTTCAGGATTCTTTGATAAATAGAAAGATCCAAAGAGCATTTGTCTCAAATAGGAAGCTTCTGTAACATTATACACTATACATTTCAAAAGCTTGGAGTCGGTATAATTTTTGGGAAAGAAATGATTGAAATTATTGATGATAAAGACATTTATAATGTTATAAAAAATTCTACTTCAGATAAATGCTGTTCTTCTGAACTTTCTATTCATCAAAGAAACCTAAAATAAATTCTATTAAGCTGTTTTCATAATATTAATAACTTTTTTTTTGAGCAGCAAATCAGAATATTAGAATGATCTCAGAAGAATTATGGAGTAATGATGCTAAAAATTCAGCTTTGATCACAGGAATGAATTACATTTTAAAGTATATTCAAATAGAAAACAGTTATTTTAAATAGTAAAAATAATTCAGAAATTTTGGATCAAATAAATGCAGGCTTGGTGAGTAGAAGAGACTGACCTTTTTGAATGGTAGTGTACAAACTTATATTATGTTTAAGAAGGTAAAGAATTCTTTTAATTCTTCCAAAGTTCTTTAGTCAAAAAAATAACAATTTCCCACCTTTGTGTGGTTACAAATCAGTAGGATCAGTCTTTCTTCTTTGTTTCAACAAAAAGGAGGTATTTTTCAAAGTTCTCTTACTGCACTTCAGTATAATGACAAAAAAAATAAGGACAATGCAGCTTTAGACATTCTGCAAAATAATTTGAGCAAAAATCCAACATTTTTCAAACAACACAAGGCTTCATACTGTGAATTATGACTGAATTTTTATTTTTTGTGGTATTCCTATTCCTTTTGCTTTTAGTTAAACATTAAGTCATCAGTTCTCAAGGGTGAACATAGTTAAATCTTCATCATTTTAAGCTTTCCTCTGACCAGCTCCTTCTCTTCTTTCTTTCTCAACCCTGTCCACACACATGCACGTTCTCCTTTAAGGATCAGCCTGTGCAAATGAATGGAGCTCACTCAGCTTCTGCTGAGACAAACTCCAGCTACTCAAGCAAGCACACCAACCAGTCCCATAGCACTGTGGTGAGCAGTAGTGAAGAAGCTTCTTTGCCTGCTCAAAGGCATTTAGCTGCTCCGAGGGACAAATCCACCTCTGGGCAAAAAAGCCAGCAGTATAACACCCCCATCGGTCTGTACTCTGCAGAGACATTACGAGAGATGGCCATGCTGCAGGAGAGGGTTAAGAGCTCGGGGTCAGGCATGCCTAGTGGGTATGTAATCACAGATCGAGCAGATCTAACACTAGCAGCCAGGTGTGGTAAACCTCAACCAGTACATTTTGAAAATATAGTGTTTATTGCTAAATTAACTAGTGGGTCGGTTATAGTTCAGCCACACCTGGTTGCTAACGTTGCTCTTGACGGAAGAATGACAGCGGCCTTGCAACATTCAGAAAAGAGAGGTTACATCTGTTGTGTTGACCCTATTCCCCACTGGTATTAGCAGGCCAAAGGAGAATCTTGTTAAGGCTTCAAGTCTCTGTAAGAATGTGCAAGACTAATTTGAGCCAAGGCTTCAGTTGGAAGTGGCCCTCCTTCAGGTACAGTGATCAGGTTTTAGCAGATAATGCATCCACCAGAGGGGTTAGCCTGAAAAATTTGTTGTCAATATGGAAAATACCTTACCTTATAGTTAGTAAGATGTTTTCTTCTGGAAGAAATTAATTATATTTACCAAGGATGCATAAAATCAATCAATAGTGACAGTGAAGGCATGTATAATGTCTTTTCAAATAAGATTTCTAGTTCAAGTTAATGCTGTTCTTTTGAACGTTCTATTGATCAAAGAATGCTGAAAAAAAATAAGCAGCACAATTGTTTTAATTTATAATAGTCAGACGTGCATAATAATAAGAAATATTTCTTGAGCACCAAAATATTATATCAGAATGATTTCTGAAGGATCATGTGACACTAAAGACTGGAGTAATTATTTAAATAAATTACATTTTTTTAATATTTTAAAATAGAAAACAGTTATTTTAAATTGTAATAATATTTTACGATTTTACAGTTTTTCTGATCAAATAAATGCAGCCTTGGTAATAATTGGTTTCCAAATATATTAAGCAGCACAATTATTTTTATTGGTAATAGTAAGACATCCATAATAATAAAAATATTTATTGAGCACACAAATATTTTACCAGAAAAAATTCTGAAGGATTGTGTGACACTAAAGACTGGAGTAATTATAGAAATAAATTACATTTTAAAATATTTTAAAATAGAAAACAGTTATTTAAATTGTAATAATATTTTACAATTTTACTGTATTTCTGATCAAATAAATGCAGCCTTGGTAAGAATTGGTTTTCAAATATATTAAGCAGCACAATTGTTTTTATTGATAATAGTAAGACATCCATAATAATAAAAATATTTCTTGAGCACCGAAATATTATATCAGAATGATTTCTGAAGAATTATGTGACACTAAAGACTGGAGTAATTATAGAAATAAATTGTACAATTTTACTGTATTTCTGATCAAATAAGTGCAGCCTTGGTAAGCATAAGAGACTTCTTTCAACATTTTTTGAAAACAGACCGATTGTATCTGCATAAACTCAAAGCAACCAAAGCAATTGAGACATTAAAAGCACTATATCACGTTCCCAGTTTGACAGTTACACTTCTGCGGTGTAACCTCAAAGCAGTGCACTTTGGCAGTACTGTGGTGGATTAGGTAAATGGATGACAATGTCCTGTACCCCTCTCCATTTACTCTCTTCCTCATATGCGGTGAAAGGGGTCTTAGCATGTGCCTCAGCACAGAGGAGATCTCAGTCCGTCGAATGATACGGATAAAGACGGGTGAGAGAGCACCTGTCGCGGGTCTCCCTATAAAAGGTCATGGAATTTCAGGGTTCAGTTTCCTAACTACACTGATACATCCCCCTCACTCCCTCCGGGCACATCTTTGCAGGGAGGCACTCTCATGAAATTGTATTTCTCTTTGGTCAGTTGTGGTCAGCGACACATCTTTTGCATTCAGTTATTTATTTATTTGCCTCTTCGAAAGGCGACTCTCCACTGTGTGCGCACAAACACGTCATATCACTCAAGACAAACATACATGTGCACATTGGCACTCCAACACACTAACGTTTTTCCTTTCCCTTAAAGGTGAAGTGTGTAATTTCTGTGGCACAAACAGAATTTGTCTATTCAGGCAACCCGACTGGGTCAATGCTGGGTCAACCGGTGGCTTGAGTTTAGGGCAGAACATCCTGATCCTGTGAAAGACAGGAAGTGTTTAAGCAATTTTGAAATTACACACTGCACCTTGAAAATCTGATGAGATTCCACCTCTTGCAGAAGTTTCACAGGCACAACAAAGTTTATATGTTGAGTTGCTAACCAATACCCATGATTCTGTTTCCTTTCACCCATTGTAGGTTATTACCAACACTCCTGCCAAGTTAGTAACAGCCTCCTGGCATAACGTTGTAGTGCTCTGTGTGGTATACGTGCATGGAATTGTTTGGAACTGCCTTTGTGGTGTGTTATCAACAATACAGTGTGGTTAGTGAGATTTGACATCCTGTGCAATCGCAGCTTGCTTAAATAGTGTACTAATGCCTAATGTAAACCTATACTACAACACAGAGAAGCATATTTGAATCTTTGGAGTATGTATTTATGAATAATCGCAGTTGGCACTGTGTGTGTGTGTGTGTGTGTGTGTGTGTGTGTGTGTGTGTGTGTGTGTGAGTGTGTTTTAGGAGGCTAGAGTTTTGCTTGCTGAACTCATGTTCAGTGTTGAAAATGTGTTTGTTATAATTTTATTGGTCCTCGTTGGGCACTTCTCAGTGTACTCGTAGTGTTTGGGTTGGGAATTAAGAAGTGTTTCTTATGCTGCGTTCACGCCATGTCGTAATTACCACATTTACTATAGATGACAAGCCGAGACTATTGGTTGTGCTCTGAATTACGTATTTCTGTTGCAACACTACTAACTGCAAAATGAATTTGTGTAATTTCAGTAATCAATAGAAAAAAACAGTATATAACGAGTAACAGTCATTATTTAAATGCCTTATTAATAATAATTATAGTTTATAGTTAATTATAGTTTATTTAGTGGGATATTAGTTACTTTTGCAGCTACATTAAATTGTATTTTATCTTTTATTTTATGATTATTCTTGCATTATTAAGACAAGAATTAGTTCACTCCAGAATTAAAATTTCCTGATAATTTACTCACCCCCATGTCATCCAAGATGTTTATGTCGTTCTTTCATCAGTCGAAAAGAAATTAAGGGTTTTTGAGGAAAACGTTCCAGGATTTTTCTCCATATAGTGGAGACTTCAATGGGAGCCTAGAGGTTGAAGGTCTAAATTGCAGTTTCAGTGCAGCTACAAAGAGCATACACGAACCCAAACAATCTGTCATTTTCTAAAAAATAAAAATAATGTATATACTTTTTAACCTCAACTGCTCATCCTGCACTAGCTCTGCGATGAACGTCAGCAACTTCATGCATGTAATCACGCTAGAAAGGTCACATGTTAGTTATTCATCGGTGTAGTAAAGGTAGTTTAAAAAGGTAGGGTAGGGTGAAAAGCGTTTGACTTTCTTTGCACGTTCGCTTTGTAAACACTTGGTTGGTACTTCCGCCTACATCACATGTGACCTTTCCAACGTGACTATGTAATGCGTGAAGTCGAGAAAGTAGTTAAAAAGTATATAAATTGTTATTTTTGAAAAAAAAAATTACTGATAGTTTCTCTAGATAAGGCCCTTATTCCTTGGCTGGGATCGTGTAGAGCCCTTTTAAAGGAACACTCCACTTTTTTTGGAAATAGGCTCATTCTCCAACTCCCCCAGCGAGTTTCGGTATATGTCCTATTTAAAACTTGACTCTTCTGTAATTATATTGTGTACTAAGATTGGCGGAAAATGTAAAGCTGCGATTTTCTAGGCCGACAAGATTAGGAACTACGCTCCCATTCTCATCTTTACATTTTCCGCCAGTCTTAGTACACAATATAACTACAGAAGAGTCAAGTTTTAAATAGGACAAATACACTGTCTCAAATATCGAAACTCGTTGGTCATTTTTGAACGCGATGCTGTGTTGGTCACATAGGATTCAATGATCTATGCTAAGCTATGGAAAAAGTGATATCGCCAGAACAGGAGAACGGCTGAATGGATTTCAAAATGGTAAAACTCAACTTACAGTATTAACTCGGGGGGAGAGTTGGAGAATGAGCCTATTTCCAAAAAAAATGGAGTGGAGTGTTTCTTTAAGCTGCATTGAAACTGCAATCTGGACCTTCAACCTGTTGGTTCCCATTGAAGTCCACAATATGGAGAAAAAACCTGGGTGTGGATGGTTTTTACAATCAGAATCTCATAACTGCTGTAATTCTGACATGCCATGAACGCACCTTTAATCACCATCAAATTCCATTTTTTAAAATACCTTAATTAAACTTTCTTAAACATGTATGCATTACTGTACTGAAATACTCTGATCAGTCTTTTCCAAGTATTGTTGTTCATTTATTAGTTTTATTTTTATTTTTTCAAATATTTATTCTTTGAAAGCACTTATAGAATCATAAATAGAATTGTTAAGGAACTGGAATGGCTAAGAGGAATTAGAATCTAAACTGGAATTTAAATTCTAGATGATTCCCATCCCTTTTTAGCATATTATGTTGTACTGCTTGCTGTACAAGTAATGGTATGTTGTGTGTGCAGTAGCAAGTTTGTACTGTGTGAAGCGTGTTTTTGACATGTTGTTTCTGCCGTAAAATTTGACTGAGCCCTTTATTTATTTACCTATTTAGTTGACCCTTCGCAAACGCCTGCCCTCCTCAGTTACTGTTGCTATGTCCGACAAACAATGCTGCCCTATACACTACACAAGGAAACTAACAACACTCCGACAAACAAGACAGAGCAGGTTACTTCTGGTATGAAACAAGGTCTCGGCTTTCAAACGTTGGCATTTTTTAAGAAATTCAAACAATAAATACAGTTTTGTGGCTCTTTAATGTGTCATGGCAAATCACTGTATTGCCTTACTAGATCAGTGTCTTGTGAACCAAACGTATTTTCTTCTTTAACGTTACTTAAAGCATGAAGAAACAAATGAACATGAACGTATTTTATTTTAACCGTGGAAAGACATCAATACACACAATACACACAATTTTTTAAGTTTAATTCCACCGAAGTTAATCTCCTGTCTGATTTGTTTGTCGGACATAATGGCAGATTCAACGTTATGATTGGTCAGATCTCCTATCAATCAAGCTGTTTGCGAACGGTCAGTTACTATCATATATGGTTTAACTCTCACCTGCAACACCTTCCATCACGAATTTCCATGCTGGTCCAGGCCGGTCTAGCTGTTGCCCCTTTATAAGCATGCTGTTGACTGGCAGAACTGGTCGACCGGCATGGTTTTTCTGGTGGTTAATCTAATCAAGAGGCTTTGTTGAAATACCAGCATGCCAGCATCCAAAACACAACAACGTATGCTGGTATTTTCAACTGGGTTCTTACCTTTCCCTCCCAATTCATTGTCCACATTCCCTTCATCTCACTCTCTCCGTCTAACCTCCATTTTATCTCTCTTGTCTCTCTTCTACCCATACTTATCCCTTATCACCACTCCCTCACTTGCTCAGCAATGAGTACCTGCCCAGCTTCAACCCAATTGCTCTGAAGGACACTGCACTCTCCACCAACAAGCCCATTGAGGTGAAGGGGCCTGGAGGCAAGGCCACCATCATCCATGCACAGTACAACACCCCTATCAGCATGTACTCCCAGGATGCTATTATGGATGCCATCGCTGGCCAGTCCCAGGCCAGGGGTAGCGAGATGTCTGGGTAAGACCTGTCACACTTAACTGTGTCTTCTCCCTTGTCCCACGACCTGCATGACACACCTTTGCCATAATGCCTGTTAAACAGCCACGCTTGTATAATCCAGCGCTATTTGCTAATGCTCAAGAGGCTAAAGACTTCCCAAGGATGTCTGATCATAGTCTGGATATAGTTGTACTCAGTTTCACAGTATTGATCTGTTGCAAATTGTACGATATGAACATGTTGCCATACAGAAACAGAAGAAAGGTTTTCAAAGTCTTCAGTGTTGAGTATGTTGGTTTTCTGTGGAACCAGCTGGATTTTTGTGTGCTTTTCAAATGGGAATGATGATGGGAATGCACAGCTGCACAAGTTAGGGATCATGGTTTATGGGTGAACTACCCTTCAAAAGTTTGGGGTCAATGATTTTTTTAATAGAAATTATTTTTTTATTCAGAAAGGGTGCATTCAGTAAATACATTAAAGATTTATATTTCTATTATAAGTGCTTTATATAAGTTTCCTTAAAAATATTAAGCAGCACTGCTGTTTTCAATATTTATAATAATAAGAAATGTTTCTTAAGAACACATTATCAAATTAGAATGATTTCTGAACATCACAGGAATACCTTATGTTTTAAAATATATTAAAATAGAAAACCGTTATTTTGCATTATAATAATATTTTACATTATTACTGTTTTTACTATTTTTTTAATTAAATATGTGTTTTAATGTTTTTATTTTTATTTTTACCAACTCCAAAATTTTGAATGGCAGTGTCTATTTTTTATAGTGTGACCTGGTAATCTGTACAAGTGTGAGCTGTGTATTTGTGCAATTTTTCTCCTGTACATCCATGAGTTTTAGCAGTGATTTACATATTTTCATGTTTGTTGGTGCCAGTTTTCTGATGTCCTGTGGTTTGTGTATGGTTTGAAATCATGATAATGAGAGATCAGGCTTTCGGTCTCATGTCAGAAGCCACTCTATAATGCATAACATAGAAGCTTTATCTAATTCTCCCTCTCTCGCTCCATCCATCCTTTCATCCATCACTTCATCTATCCATCACACTGTACGTCACGTACCCTGTCCCCACCCTACCTGTGTCCAATCTCAATGGCCCTGTCTGGCAGCAATGAAACTGACTCTCCGCTATCGTAAGTAGCCTGATCCATCTGTTTGATATGAGCAGTCTCTTTTCGTCTCTTCCCTTGCACATTGCATGCCTGATCGCCACATTACCCATTTCTCTCTCATCTCTTCCTCTAACCTCTCTTTGATTAATCCGGAGCATCTGGAGTTCTGAAATGCACTTGGTTTTCATGAGCCGCGTCTGTCCAGTGACTTTTGAAATAGTTTTGTCTTTTTATTTAGCCGAATGCAACGATGACCTCACATACTACTCCTCTCAGACTGCACCTTTCACTTCCCTCTCAGATTCCATTCTAAAACCCCTTTCAGTACTGCTAGGTGACTTTTAAAGAGTGTTTGGTGGAAATGTATTTAAATGTTGAGGTTTACAGAAGGAGGGTCTGCTAATGTGGAAACAGAAAAATCCGTCATTGATTGAGTTTTAGATGCCAACAAACAGATTTCTGAATGCTCTGCTTTGTCATTCTTCTGGGTAAGAGATATGAAGTGTCTAAAATATGCTGTCATACTGCATTTGGTAGTGATAAGCAAGCTTTTGGCCACATTGCCCATGCTTTTCTGTTTATTAGCATTTATATGAAATATGCTGCATAAAATGTATCGATTTGTATAAAATAATCATTGTTGACAAACAAACAGTTGAGGTCAAAAGCTTACATACACCTTGCAGAATCTGCAAAATGTTAATTATTTTACCAAAATAAGAGGGATCATACATTTATATCATACATTTATAAAAATGACCCCATTCAAAAGTTTACATACACTTGATTCTTGTTGTTGTTGTTTTTTTGTTTTTGTTTTTTTTTTGGTGATAGTTGTTCATGAGTACCTTGTTTGTCCTGAACAGTTGAACTGCCAGCTTTTCTTCAGAAAAATCCTTCAGGTCCCATAAATTCTTTGATTTGTCTATTTGAACCCTTTCCAACAATGACTATATGATTTTGAGATCCATCTTTTCACTCTGAGGACAACTGAGAAACTCGTATGGAACTATTACAGAAGGTTCAAACGCTCTCTGATGCTTCAGAAGGAAACAGCACATTAAAAGCTGGGGAGTTAAAACTTTTGAACAGAATGAAAATGTGTACTTTTTTTTAACTTTGCCTAAATATCATTTTTTTTTTCATTTAGTACTACCCTCCAGAAGCTACAGAAGTTACCTACATGTTTCCCAGAAGACAAAAAAAAAAAGTTAAATTTACCCTGATCTTCAAATTCAAAATTTTTTTTACCTTCTGAAGCATTAGTGAGAGTTTGAACTTTGTGTAATAGTTGCATAGTTGCTGAGTCCCTCAGTTGTCCTTGTTGGACCCTGTACAGTCATTGTTGGAAAGAGTTCAAAAACACAAAAAGGTTTAGGACAAACAAGGGACCTGAATAAAGTGTATGTAAACTTTTGCACGAAGTAATTTTTATAAATTCAACTATTATTTTCTCTTGTGAACTATATGTAAACATTTTATGTGAAATATCTTATTCAGGTCAGTACTAAATAAAAAAATAACATGCATTTTGTATGATCCCTCTTATTTTGGTAAAATTTTGCAGATTCTGCAAGGTGTATGTAAACTTTTGACCTCAACTGTATGTTAGGCTATACACTGTAAATTAGTGATAATGGCAGTAAATTAGTCAGAATGGATGCATTTACATATTGTTTTAACCTAAAACAACAACAAAAATGCTTTTAATGTTGTTAAACATGAAAATTGTTTTGCTTACATTCCGGTCATGCTGATAGGAAAGTGTATTGTTTTCACACGACCGGCTCTTTCTGTGGTTGCAGTAATCTGCCAGTTAAAGACCGTGTTATAGACAGTGCTTCCCCAGTGTATCAGGCCGTCATCCCTAGTGAAACCAATGAAATGGGGCCGGCCGAGTGGGCCAAAAGAGCCGCCCAGCTGCAGTCCAAGTCCTTCCGTGTCCTCGCCCACATTACTGGAACTGAATACAGTACGTGCCTACATGTTTTTGTCACTTTGATATTGATTTTGATTTAGAGCATAGAGTCTGACATGTTCTCTCTGTCTTTTCTCTTCTCTGCAGTGCAAGACCCTGATGAGGAAGCTCTGAGAAAATCAAGGTAGGCATCTAGCAGCAGCATCTGGTGGCCACATACTTGACCTGTGCTGAAATCCAGCCCTCTGCCTCTTAAAACTTGAAAGGCTGATTGAAAGCTGACATATGTTCCCAAACCAGACCTCCATAATCGGACCCCACTCTCTGTGCTGAACTTGATCCGCACTCATTAGATGCATCAATCTAATACAGCTTGGATGTATTCATAGTAGTCTATCAGGGGTGTAGTACAGCGGATTTGTACTGTTTGTAAAATAAATTGTTATTTGGTGTAAGTTTAGGTATTGAAAGTACAAGACTTTTCACATTGAATTGTACCTTCAAAAGTTTGTCAGAAGTTTTTGAACAGTCAAATTTTTTTACGTTTTTAAAAAAGTCACTTCTGCTCACCAAGCCTGCATTTATTTGATCCAAAGTACAGCAAAAACAGTACAATTTTGAAATATTTTTACTATTTAAAATTGCTTTTCTGTTTGAATATGTTTTAAAATGTATTTTTTAATGAAGTTTTATTTCTGATTTTTTTAGCATCATTACATTAGTAATGAAGAACATTTACTCAAATATTGTACTTTACACCCCTGGTCTGTGATATTTACATCAAGCTTTTATATTTCATATATCTTTAGCTCTCATTTATTTCACCCTGTCTTTACATATCTGACACAATGCAATGCAGAATGTTACCTCTGGCTTCTAGTTGAATGTGAAACATTTAGTCGGTGCTTGAACATTTTACCTCAAGGCAGCCAGAAATATTTATATACACTCACACATCTTGGGCAGGGGAGTGAAGGCCATATTCCCTAACCCATTTCTCCACCCTCTCTTTTCTCTCTTTTTCCTTCCCCTTTTTGTCCTGTATATATGTCTTGATGTTACAGGGAAAGGTTTGAATCTGAAGCCAAAGGCCCTCGTTTTGCTAAACTGAAAAACTGGCACCATGGCCTGTCGGCACAAATACTTAATGTGCCTCAGTAAAGCACCCCAAGATAGAGAGAGCTAGACAGGTGGCATAGACAGACTGCAGTATACTGCTGTAACAGGAAAGTCAAAGCATGTGAGGAGAAAGCAGAAAGAATGAAGATGAAAGTCAGTTGTGTTTTTTGGCTCATCACTACAGTTTTAAGCTAGTTGTTCACTCTGTAGAATAGATTTAAGAGTTGATCATGAGAGTGTTGCCACGATTTAAATTCTCTCTCTTGTATCGGATTGTTTGCTTACATATTGATGGTTGTTGAGAACATCATTGCATTTGTGCACAAGTCTTTCAAATCCATCAAATAAAAGAAATGTGATAAACTAATCATGTGGGAAGGCTTTTTGGCACTGAGATTTGTTTGGGTGTGAAAGTAAGCATGAATTCAAAAGATTTAGGTCTGCAGGAAGGAAATTAACTTTAAACTTTGTTTTAAATAATGTTCTTTAAAAAAATAAGTCCTAATAATAATTTGTAGATATATAGCCTATAGCCTGATATTTTTTTTCAACTGTTTGCATTTAAAGATAACATGATCTGTAATCATTCACATTTTATTCTTGGCCGTAAGTTCAAATAGAAACCGCTCTGCTTTTAAGATTAGACCAGTGCTTCTCAACAAAGGAACCAAGGTCTTGGCAAACCTTTCATTATTTATTTTAATGATTTAAAACACATATTTTTATATTATATACATACACACATATACAATTGATGTCAAAAGTTTACATACACCTTGCAGAATCTTCAAAATGCAAATTATTCATAATAATAAGATATTTCACATAAAAGATGTTTACATGTAGTCCACAAGAAAAAATAATGGTTGAATTTATAAAAATGACCCTATTCAAAAGTTTACATACACTTGATTCTTAATACTGTGTTGTTACCTGAATGATCCACAACTGTTTTTTTTTTTTTTTTTAGTGAATGTTCATGACTACCTTGTTTGTCCTGAACAGTTAAACTGCCTGCTGTTCTTTAGAAAAATCCTTCAGGTCCCACAAATTCTTTGGTTTTTCAGCATTTTTTGTGCATTTGAACCCCTTTCCAACAATGACTGTATGATTTAGAGATCCATCTTTTCACACTGAGGACAACTGAGGGACTCATATGCAACTATTACAGAAAGTTCAAACGCTCACTGATGCTCCAGAAGTAAACACAATGCATTAAAAACTTTTGAATAGAATGAAAATGTGTAAATTTTCCTACTTTGCCTAAATATCATATTTTTTTTCCATTTAGTACTGCCCTTCAGATGCAACAGAAGACCCAGAGGACAAAAGAAGTAAAATTTACAATTGATCTTCAAATTCAAAGTTTTGATGCATCAATGAGCAATTGAACCTTCTGTAATGGTTGCATATGAGTCCCTCAGTTGTCCTCAGTGTGAAAAGATGAATCTCAAAATCATACAGTCATTGTTGGAAAGGGTTTAAATAAACAAAAAGGATTTTTTTTTTCTGAAAAACAGCAAGCAGTTTAACTGTTCAGGACAAACAAGGGACTATCACTAGTCCACTTCTCTTGTGGACTGTATGTAAACGTCTTAAATGTGAAATATCTTATTCAGGTCAGAACTAAATAAAAAATAACATGATCCCTCTTATTTTTTTAAATAATTTTGTGTAGATCTATGAATCTAACCCTTTGATGCTGTGATAGTATTTCATTGATTGCGTAAGGGCAAGTCTGTTAAAAAGGTCAACAAATGTTAAAATCGTTTGCACGTGCAGTCAGTTTTATTCCAGGAGTCATTTCTTATCTGTTGAAAAGCTAAATCCTGACTGACAGTAAAAGCTTTCACTTTAGACCAAACTTTGAGTCACCAACACTATTATCACTTTGCAGACATTTCTTACTTAAGCCTGTGCTTAAAATATTAGACTGCCTAGGGATTTCAAGCGATAAGAATGTTGATCTGTCAGTCAGTTGTCTAACTATCACAGAGCTTTGCATTTGACACTGATCTGCGACGAGACTGCGACTTAGAGAAATTTAGGCTGTAAGACTTTATGGTGGGAGTATAAAGTTTATTTGTGTAGCAAGAGTAATAACCTTCAGCTAGATGAGTGGTGGCTGAAGGGACGAGCTCTGAGTCTGGAGGATGAGCGAAGGCGTGTGAAGCCATCAGAACTTCAAGCGGTTGAGCAAGATGGAAGTCAATGTCTGTGAGTAGAGAGAGTCAATAAACCAAGACTTTTCCTCCAGGTAATTCTGCCTGCCTGGTTGTCACATAGGGAAATGGTGTTAGCTCTGCTTTGGGCTGGTTTGCGCTATTAGTAGTATAGAATTTTGCCTCTGCTAACTGTGTCCTTTTCTCATACCATCTCACCACTGGTTTACTTCACTTCTGAGCCTCCCACTTGCATGCGTTGCATGCTGGGAAGACTGTGTGACTGCACTGGAGTGCTTGTGGCCCTGGGTGGCTGGCCCCTCCCTCACTCTTCATCCTTGTCACATTTATTCAGATCTCTGCCTTCATGTACATTTTTAGGTTGACATATGTTGCATCAGTCAGCTCTTTTGAATGTTATGCTGTCATTTTCTTCATATTTTCAGTCTCCAACTTTTCATCAGATGCTTCTCACTTACTTCACACTTATTTCATTGCACATCACTGCAGTGCTGTTTCCTGCTGTCCGTTAAGTCGTATGTTTGTTTTGCTCATTGCGTGGATAATTTTGTTTTTAGTATGTCTGATCAAGTTGGCCCCTTATTGGTATCAGTATAGTGCTTTTTATAATTGCAGTGCAATTTTACAATATTTCTATACTGTTATTGACATTTTGAATTTTATTTTTAGTTGAAAGTTTTGTAATTTGATTCATGTTATTAGTTTTCTTTATTTATCTTTAAATTTATATTTCAGTTTTAGGGCCAAATTTACTAAACAGGGCAAATTAGTGTTAGAGCGCAGTTCCATAAAAGCGCAGATGGGAGGGGAACCTTCTGTGTGATTTTCTGACAATGCGCATATTAAAGAAAGCATATTTCCATAATGACCAGCGCAATCTACCAACAGCAGCGCAATTTGGGTGTTAAATGGTGCGAATACCAGTAACTTGAGGAGTACAAACGTTAGTAAATCATGTTGCGTGACTCATTTGAATACTCTCCTCCCATAAATTTTGCGTCTGAAAGGGAAACTCCTACAAATGCATATTCAATAAGGTCAGACGCAGTGGTGTAGTCTACGTGATACGCAGGTATACGCCGTATACCCACAAGAAAAGGTCAAGGATTTGCGTATACCCACCCAAAGCGCGAGGATAGGTAACAACATGATATTGTGACATAATTTTCACACTCCCATTCATAAATTAACCACGTCTGTCTTGCGAGGCTTATTGTTTGACTTGAACCGGTGATGTGTAGACCAATCGGCTGCTTCTATTTGAAGGTTAATGACATATGAACTATTAATGCTTCCGTAGCCTGCTGTGACCTGGATCTGACGTCACCTATCAAGCTTAGTGGTCATTCTCGACGCCAGTTTGAAATCAAGTTACGCAAACCAGTAAATGAGGTATGAATTATGAAACCAAAACAGATTCAAATTACACTCTTTCAGTGTAAACACAAGCCTGTCCGTCTCAATATACTGTACAACGTGGCACACATTAACATCAAATGCTAACTCAGCGGCAGAGTTCCACTCACGCAAAGATGTAATTTCCACTGGGGACACGCTTTTCAAAATCCTGTTTGTGTCCTCCCACTTTCGAATGGTTTTGTTAAAATAATCTCTTGTATTGTAGAAGGCACCCTCAGCACCACAGAGAGTTTTGCGCGATCGTTAAAACGAAACCAAAAGTAAAACGCGTGCGCACATTCAAAAGCAATTTTAATACCCCACTTTTAGAGAGCGACTCCCCAATGTGTGCAAATTGGGCTACATAAAATATCTAGGCTGTTATTAGTATGTGGGCTATTATATGTTGTGTAATTGTCTATAGCTCTAGATCATGCTTGAAAAATTCGGTCTCTTTGCGCTTTGAATATTGAATATGGTTTAAAAATGCAGTGGTTGTCCCTTGCTTAAGGCGTAAAAAAAAAGGTTTTCAAAATCTGCCCTGAATTTATTGTTAAT
This sequence comes from Garra rufa, assembly GCF_049309525.1. Classification (NCBI taxonomy): domain Eukaryota; kingdom Metazoa; phylum Chordata; class Actinopteri; order Cypriniformes; family Cyprinidae; genus Garra; species Garra rufa. The sequence goes on along the minus strand of NC_133362.1, from coordinate 27,070,477 downwards.
AATAGTTCCAACTTACACCCCTAAATGTGCATTGAAAATTGACAGCTCATAAAACTTGCTTAAAATAAATCTAAATGTTGATAACACATAAGCAGTGTTTCAGAATGCTCTCAATTACATATAGATGAATCCTGTATGCATTAATGAGCGTGGTGGCGTTTGGGGTGTTGCTCTGGGATGGGTGAATATGGGGCTGGGAGGGAAAAATCACAGTATACTCACTACAAAAAACTAGACTACACCACTGGTCAGACGCAAAAATAACTGTGTCTACGACTTTTCAGCACTAATTCGTCACTGCCTGTTTTTAGTAAATCCTGACAGTACTATTGTAACTCCAAAAGACGGTTTGTGCTGTTGCAAGCTGTTAGTAAATTTGGCCCTTAGTATAGTAATTTTAGTACTTATTTGATTTTAGTTAGTCTTTTATCTGTTAAATTTAGTTAATGGTTCCCCTTCACATGCATTATATTTTATTATATTTGATGATTTGAATATATGATTTTGGTGTTTTGTGACAAATTTCCCTTTTCCACCATGCTATTATTAGTCTTTAGTGCCAGATGTGGTCCAAGCAGCTCTGTATGAATCTGGTGAATGTTCGTTGTTGCATTGTTGCACTAGTCTGTAATCCTCCATGTGTTACAATTATTCATTGTGAATTACCCTTTTGGTATTTAACAACCTTTTTTTCACTAATCTGTATATTTAATTTTAGATTAGATTTTTTTGTTAAAAAAGCCTCTCCAGAATTCTCATCATAATATTAAATATTAAAAGATTAGTTTGGTGTTTTTAACCTATCATTATAAAGGTTGTTTTCTGTCATGCATGGTTGCAAGTAGCTTTCAAAGAAACACCATAGTCTTTTCCATAACTCGCTACTCAGTCATATGTCTTCCTGTATTTTATGTTAATAGATTTCTTTAACAGCTTTATTTTCCTCAAAACAGTAATTGTACGTAATTGTAAATGAATGCTTAAAGACAGTTTACCAAAAATGAAAATTGTGTCATTAATTACTCACCCTCATGTCGTTCCAAACTTTTAAGACCTTCATCTTCGGAACACAAATTAAGATATTTTTAATGAAATCCAAGAGCTTTCTGACCCTGCATAGACAGCAATAGAACAAACACATTCAAGGCCCAGAAAGGTTGTAAGGACATCATTAAAATACTAAGAGATGGATGTTCTGTATCAGAAAGCCTGCTCCAGTGCAGCAGGAGACATGTGTCGTGATACTCTCATGAACGCGCGTCAAACACTGACATGGAAGAAAAGAAGTGGTTGAATATATTTGTTATTTTTGTTTTCATAACATGACGGTTGAACCACTGATGACAAATGGATTATTTTAACAATGTCCTTATTACCTTTTTGGGCCTTCAACATGGTAGTTGCAGTGCTGTCTATGCAGGATCAGAAAGCTTTCGAATTCCATCAAAAAATGTTCATTTACAGTGCCTTGCACTTCATTTTTGTCACATTTCGTTTTGTTGCAGCATTATGTTAAACTGCTTTAAATTAGTTTTTCCACACATCAATTTACACTCCATACACCATAATAATGACAAAGCAAAAACCAGATTTGCAAATATTACAAATTTAGTAAAAATAAAACACTGAGATAAGTACATTGCATAAGTATTCATACCCTTAACTCAGTACATGGTTGAAGCACCTTTACAGCCTTTTTGGGTATGATGTGACAACCTTTGCACATCTGCATTTGGCAATTATCTGCCATTCTTTGCCTCACCTTTTCACCTCTCAAGCTCTGTCAGCTTGGATGGGGGCTGGCAGACATTTTCTAGAGTCCTAGTTGTTCCAATCGTCTTCCATTATGGATAATGCTTCTGTGAACCTTCAATGCAGCAGATTTTTTTCTGAACTCTTCCCTAGATCATTGCTTTAACGCAAGTCTGTCACTGAGCTCTACAGGCAGTTATCTTGACCTCAGGACTTGGTTTTTGCTCTGATATGCATTTTCAGCTGTTAGACCTTTTCTGAGAGGTGTGTGCCTTTCTAAATCATACTCATTCAAATAAATTTGCCACAGTTTAACTCCACTCGAAGTGTAGTAACATCTAGAAGCAATATGAATGCTTCTGAGCTAAATTTCCAGTGTCCCATTTCGAGTGTCCCATTCGAGTGTTCGAGTGGGTATGAATACTTATGCCACGGGATCTTTTCAGTTTTTTTTTTTTTTATAAATTTGCACAAATATTAAAAACCTATTTTTTGCTTTGCCATTATGGAGTAGGGAGTGTAGATTGATGCGGGGAAAAAAGTAATTTAAAGTAGTTTAACATAAGGCAGCAACATAACAAAATGTGAAAAAATGAAGGGGTATGAATAATTTCGCAAGGCACTGTTCCAAAGATAAACGAAAGTCTTATTGGTTTGGAAAAACATGAGGGTGAGTAATTAAAGATAGAAATTTAAATTTTTGGGTGAACTATACCTTTAAGACTTGAAAATGCATGCATTGGAAAAACATTCAAACCGCTACAGTCCCTCCAATGTCTCCTGTGTGTGGTTGCTATTATTGCATGAATATTTCATATTTCATCCAGTATTCATTCAGATTTTTCTTTGCAACCCTCTACTATGCCAATTTCGTTTGCTAGGCTGCTTTTCGTGAGATTGTGTTGCACTAACCCGCTTTAGGATGAGAACACACTTTCCCTATGTCCAAAGCGTATAATGCCAGCAGGTGGCACTGCAGTATTGTCTGAATTACCCTCTGCCTGTCTTGACTCTCTTTGCTCCCTGGACCTGTCCCATAAATTAGCAACACACATTTGCAAGTAGTTTAGTTTTAATAACAGCCCCTCTTTCTGAAGGCATTGTCTGCTTCTGTGATCTGTACTTCATTGTTCTCTGAATCTGTGCTGAGATTCAAGATTTTGCAAATGTAACTAAAAAGTGCCACAGTTTGGCAACACAGCCAGTTGATGAATACAGGACATTATGACCTATATAATGTGTGTGTGTGTGTGTGTGTGTGTGTGTGTGTGTGTGTGTGTGTGTGTGTGTGTGTGTGTGTGTGTGTGTGAGAGAGAGAGAGACTAAATAGTCAATGATGTAATCATAAGTTATATTTTTTTGTTCATTTGTAGACTTTCTCTAATTTTAGTCTCTTACAGCTTGCAATAAATGCTAATGTGTGTTTGCTTTCTGCTACCACACACCTTTCCCAAAGCCCCTCCAATACACACACACACATGCTCTTCTTACATTATACACTTCAAAATAACAGAGAGGGATTCGATATAATACAAGTTCACCACAGAAAGTGTTTAAATCTTCATGAAGGCTTCATAAATGTCTGCAACCAACATTTACAGACCTTTCTCTCTGTTCCATCACCATAACTCAATATGATCCACAGAATTAAAGCTAAAGTGTATAATTTCTAAGCCATTAACATCACAAATTGGAATTGCAAATATAACTTTTTATACAAATTTACAGAAAACAAACAGGTAGTCCTGTTCCAAACTCATCTAAAAAGCACACGTCTGTTTGAGATTTATATGTAATCACTACTTTGTAAAATAGCTGCCTTTTCTTATGAGACCAGGTTGGTTAGGCCAATGTTGCTTAATTGGATTAATCTTTAACATAGAAAATCAAACAAATAGTTCACTTCTAGATGTTTTTGCATATTTACATGGAAGAAATCAAATAAAATAACCAGACACTTAAGCGTTAAATGCTCTCTTTATGTAATATTTTACCTTACTCCTCCCTATGGGCTTTTTCAACATAAAATGAGTCAGGAATAGAGAGAGATGGTCAGGAAGGATGGTTGCGGAGTATGTGAAGGGGGTCAGCCATCGGTCCACCACCAGGCCTGCTGCTGTTAGGTGTCTACCTTTTATCTTCTCTCTTCTGCCTGGGCGGCTCCAAAACAATCTATTTTAATCATTTGATTTGTTTGATTATGTACAGGGGATGCCAAATGATTCAAGAATTGTCTATTTGTGAATAATGCACTTTTCTTTGCTTGGATCACAGGGGAGTATTATTTAACAGTAATCTGAATTGTGTTTTATGGACACACTAAGAGGGTTTACGTAACCTATATACCCTGCGTCATTGTAAAACGGCGAGGTCCTGCCATATGCAGTTCATTGCCCCTGTTTGAGCACACGATTGATTGTAGCCCTTATGTCTGGATTCATTTAATTCATCCTAGAATAGCACTTACAGTTGTCTCAGCTGCCGAGACACCACTGCATTCAGAGTAAAATACAGCCCGGTCCATCTTCACAGCTCAAACAGTGACTCACACCAAATCAATAGTTCATAGTCTAGTTTTTACAGTCCTGCAGTGACAAAATAGATAAGTCTGAAGAGAATAAAGCCATTAACTTTAATTTCTTTCCCCCATGATGGACATCCTTGCATTGTGCTCGGAAATTTTGTAAGCATGAGAATGAAACAGCTGCTTATAACAAAATTTAACTTCAATTAAGGCATGTATACATACACAGCCTGAAACACGGCTGCTGTCTGTATGTATGGCTTCAGTTTCTGATATCACTACAACCTAACCTTGTATCTAGCACTCCTGCTGAGCATGCTCCAGTTTCCACCAGCATTGCACCTGTCTGTCCGCCTACTATCGCTGCTTCGCCCAATGAGCTCCTTTCGGAGCCGCAGATAGCCAATCAGGCACCCGAGCCTGATGCGGAGCAGAATCCTGAGCAAACCATGGTAGCCAGGTAAAGTTGCATGTGTTGCATTTTATGCTTGTGTTACCTTTACTTGGTTATTGTATCCTGTTTGGTATGTATATGTGCAAAGATTGGGGTCAGTAAGATTTTTGGGTTTTTGGAAGAAAGAAATGAATACTTTTATACTGCAAGGATGCATTAAATTGACCAAAAGTGACAGTAAAGACTATGATTAATGTTTTCAACATTAATTATAATGAGCAATGTTTCTTGAAAAAACAATCATCATTTCAGGATTTCTCAAGGATCATGTGACTCTGAAGGCTAATTGAAAACAGTTATTTTAAGTTGTAATAATATTTCACAATATTACTGTTTTACTGTTTTTGATCAAATAAATGCAGCCTTGTTGAGCATAAGAGACTTCTTTTAAAAACATTTTAAAATCCTACCAACCTCAAACATTCTTGGTGTTATTTATGTTCTAAGTTGTTATTGCTGTTTTTCTATGTTTGTGGTTTTAATTTAATTTTACTTTTTTGAAAAAGAACGGTTTAAAATTTAATTACTTACAAGTCATTTTTTTGGCTGTGTGTAGGACATAAAGTGCCTTGCGAAAGTATTAATTTTTTTCATGTTTTATTATGTTGCTGTCTTATGTTAAACTGTTTTAAATTACTTTTTCTACACTCCATGCACCATAATGACAAAGCAAAAACAGAATTGTCACAACTTCAAAAATGTATTAGAAATAAAAAACTGAAATAAGTACATTGCATAAGTATTCATACCCTTAACGCAGTACGTAGCTGAAGCACCTTTACAGCCTCAGTCTTTTTGGGTATGATGCAACAAGATTTGCACATCAACATTTGGCAGTTATCGGCCATTCTTCGCCTAACCTCTTCACCTTTAAAGCTGTGTCAGCTTGGATGGGGTCTGGCAGACATTTTCAGGTTTCTTCAGAAATGTATAATTGGGTTCAAGCCCTTGCTGTGTGCTTAGGGTCATTGCCCTGTTGGAAGATGAACCACCTTCTCAGTTTGAGGTTCTGAATGCTCTGGACTGGGTTTTCATTAAGGCTATCTCAATATTTTGGTGCATTGAGCTTTTCTTTTACTCTGACAAGTCCCTCAGGCCCTGCCATGGAAAAACAGCTCCACAGCATGAAGCTGCTACCACCACACTTTACTTTTGGGATGGTACTCTTAAAGGATAACTGTTGCCAAAATGCAACCTGGGCTGTTTTTTTTCTGTAAACGAGGCAAACTTATATCTAAAAGCATACTTACGACAAACGAGCCGTTTTTGAGATTGACCGTGATTTAGTTTTGTGGTCAGTGGCCGGTGAATGGGAGTACTAGGGGCATACATTTGAGCGCATCAAAATCGATATTTTTACAACACTAAGAAGGCTCGACACACCATGACACTTTGCTCGAAGTATCGCCTGGGTCTCTACACATGAACTCGAGCATTGAGAACATTGTTCGTGTACACAGAGTTTACTAAAAAGAAAGGTTTTGAACAACTCACTTACATTGTTTGGGTTTCTGCTCGCAGCCATCTTGCCAGTCAAGAGGTGTCGATCTCCGAGTGCGAATGAATGGACTCCATAGGACGAAATATTAGGCTTTTATGAGGTTCTTTTTACAACTAGAAGTTTAATATTGTTTTTCACTTGCGACAAAACAACAAATTAGCCGTGCATTTATATGGAAATATGCTTTAGGAGCTATCTATCCTCGCACTCGGAGATCGACACCTCTTGACTGGCAAGACGGCCGCGAGCGGAAACTCAAACAGTGAAGGTGAGTTGTTCAAAACCTTTCTTTTTAGTAAACTCTGTGTACACAAACAATGTTCTCAATGCTCTAGTTCATGTGTAGAGACCCAGGCGATACTTCGAGCAAAGTGTCATGGTGTGTCGAGCCTTCTTAGTGTTGTAAAAATATCGTTTTTGATGCGCTCAAATGTATGCCCCTAGTACTCCCATTCACCGGCCACTGACCACAAAACGAAATCACGGTCAATCTCAAAAACGGCTCGTTTGTCGTAATTATGCTTTTAGATATAAGTTTGTCTCGTTTACAGTAAAAAAAAACAGCCCAGGTTGCATTTTGGCAACAGTTATCCTTTAAGGTGATGAGCAGTGTCTAGTTTTCTTCAAACATAATGCTTGGAATTAAGGTTCATCCGAACAGAGAATCTTGTTTCTCACAGTCTGAGGTTCCTTTAGGTACTTTTTTGCTCATTCCAAATGTGTTTTCATGTGTTTTCACTGAGGAGATGATTGAGTCTTGCTACACCACCATAATTGGTGGACTGTTGCAGTGATGTTTGTCCTTATGTAAGTTTGTCCCATCTGCATATATCACAGAGATTAACTAGAATGACCATCAGGTTCTTGGTCACCATTCTAGGCATGGTCCTTCTCCATCAATTGTTCAGTTTGGCCAGGAGGCCAGCTCTAGGAGGAGTCCTGGTTGTTTCAAACTTCTTTCCTTAAGGGTAACGGAGACTACATGCTTCTGTGAACCTTTAATGCAGCAGATTTTTTTTTAAACTCTTCCCCAGACACAATCCTGTTTTTGAGCTCTACAGGTGGTTTTTACCTCAGGGCTTGGTTTTTGCTCTGATATGCATTTTCAGCTGTTAGACCTTTTATTAAGACATGTGTGTCTTTCCAAATCATACCAATTCAATTAAATTTTCCACAGGTTAACTCCACTCAAAGTGTAGTAACATCTACAAGCAATATAAATGCTCCTGAGTTTCAACTGTCCCAGATAAGGGTATGAATACTTATGCAATAAAATCATTTAAGTGTTTTTTTTTTATATATATAAATGTGCAAAGATGTCAAAAACCTATTTTAGTTAGTTGATTGATGTGGAAAAAAAGTAATTTTAAAGTTTAACATAAGGCAGCAACATAACAAAATGAAAGGGTATGAATACTTTCACAAGGCACTGTAGCATTAGCAAGTTATTTCGATTTTAATTATCTTTTACTGGTGGAGACACATGATTGAAAATTAACTATTGCTATTAGATTTGAACCTAACATTTGAGAGATTGTAGGACAAAGTCAAATTGTGTTAGAACAGAGAGCCTCAATTGATCCTGGAGACTCAAAGCAAAGCCAATCCTCCAATCCTATTAATGTTATAATCAATGACTTTAATCCTCTAATATGATCTTCCTTGTCTTAACCCAATTTCTTGTTGCAGCTGCTGCTTCATTTGCTGCAGCTTATTACTACTAATGCTCTTCCCCCAAAGGAAACTAGAAACTCATTTTTGATTGAGTCTGTCGTCATTGCCAGGATGGCTGTTTGTTTTGGCCTTCTGCTTTTATTAGTGGCGTCTCTTTATCATCACATTGTTCAACAGCGGGACTTGACCCAAATAAAAACCTCCCAAGACATTCATGAACTACTTTTTAAGCTTAAGATCACCATAAGCACTTATATGTATCTTCTTGTGTTACCTTAACAATAACAGCAGGAACAGGTGTTTATGAAACCAGAGATAAAGTGACTTAATACGTTTCCTCTGGGGGTTGAGCATTAATTTTCCTGACATGATTTTTCTTTTAATGAGGTACTATATCAGTACTACTACTACACCTGATGCTGTAATGTGACCCTCAAGCATTTTGTTTGCTTTTTTGCTAAGTCTCTAACAGTCCCACTCAAGCATCAGATCTCAAAGTTATCCTTATTTTAATAAATCTCTTTTAAAACAAGTCATAAGTCAATTTTTGAGACTCAAGAGTAAGTTTCAAAATATGTGTATTGAAACCCATATCTCATGGGCCTTTGTCCCACGTTAACCTATGCTCATGTTTCTTAGGGATAGTTCACCCAAAAATAAAAATTGCCCCATGTTTCACTCACCCTCAAGCCATCCTAGGTGTATATGACTTTCTTCTTTCAGACAAATACAATTGGAGTTAAATAAAAAAAATGCACAGGCTTTTCCAAGCTTTATATTGGTAATGAATGGGTGTTGAGATTTTAAAGTCTAAAAAAGTGCATCCATCCATCATAAAAAAGTACTCCACATGGCTCCAGGGAGTAAATGAAGGCTTTCTAAAGTGAAACGATGCTTTGTGTAAGAATAATATCCATATTTAAAATTGTATAAACCGCAATCTTTAGCTTCCACTAACTTTCATACTTGCGTTCATAAGTGAGTCGCTTTTCAGTGGATGAGAATAATAAGAATATGCTAGTCTCGCAAGAGCCACAGAGTGTTGTTTACAGCAAAGGAAAACCGATCTCCTCTTTGGCTTATATCAAAATCCTCTGACGTTTTTCTTTACATATCCTCGTTTTGACTAGTGTTTTGTTTTGCTCTCTCCATAGATTACAGTTTATAAAGTTTTATATATGGATTTTTTTCTTACATAAACACATCTATTCACTTTAAAGGTCTTTATTAACCTCCCGGAGCCGTGTGGAGTACTTTCTATGATGGATGGATGCACTTTATTTTGCTTCAAAATCTCAACACCCATTTACTGCCACTACAAAGATTGGGAATGCCAGGGCATTTTTCAATATAACTCTGAATAAATTTGTCTAAACGGTGAAAATCATATACACCTAGGATGGCTCGAGGGTGAGTAAATCATGGGGTGATTTTCATTTTTGGGGGTGAACTATCTCTTCAAATAATTTTGTTTTTGAGACATGGCAAAAACCTATTTTCTGGTAATTCAAATTTAGACAACTATCGTCCATTCGTCCTCTACTAGTCAGGAGCTTACATAAAGATTTTTCGGGTCTTTTCTGTTAGACTCTGTTAGACCTGAAATATATGAGTCTTGTGTTAAGTTAAGTGTTATTTTACTAGCTACAGAAATATCATTGGTACGTGGTCTTTGTTTTAAACGCATATGTTTGTTTTCTGTTTTGTGTGTGTGTGTCTGCATGTCTTTATGTTGGTAAGATGATTTGTTCATTGTCTGTTTGTTGCCATGTTCACTCATACTGTACTGTACTCATAGTGTACTGTTGTTGTATTCAGACAATACAAAAACAAAATACATTAACTAGCTCCAAACCAAAGAATCTGATCCTGTTTAGACAGTATTTAGATCCATTTGGCAGTCATACAGATATGAGTGCACATGTCCTCTCTCCGTTTCAATCTAGGCATGATATGTTTGACTGTCCACCATTTTTGTCTTTGTTACATTATAGCTTCAACATGCAGACCTCTATGGGTTACACTTCCCAGTACAAAACCTCCATCTCCAGGTACTGCTGTGCTCCAGCTCTATATTCAAACAACTGTGTTTTCTCCATTCCAGTGTCAGTGTTGCCTACTTTTAGCCAACTTACAACTTATACTTATGGGGAATTGTTGTTTAACATTTAAGGTTGTAACCAGTCTTTATGTTTATAAATGGAAAGGATTTGTGTAACCTGGTTAGTTTGCTCAAAACACTAGAAGCTTTTTCTTCTAACACTGTTTTGGTACTAGACTAGTCTTTTTCTTGTGCGCTGCTCTTGAAGTAACACTAATTTTTGCATTAAAATTGTAATGAAGGGGTTTTAAAGTACAACATCTTCATCTGTGATAGATTGTTTGGTCAGACATCCTTGGGTAATATTAGCAGTAAAGTCTCAGAGAACTGAATGTGCATCCAAACTTAGAGTCTGTTACTCATTTAAGACTGTGGACAACTAAAGTTACCAAAAGAAAAATCACTCTTTTTCTATTTGTAGATATTTCTATGACTATAGATAAGAAAGGCTGACAAACTGTAAAAATAGACAACCTTAGGAAAAGCTTATGACAACTTACTGGGTAATATGTCATCTGGTGTTTTATTCTTGTTGCCCTTTCTGCATGTTTACACTTTCAACTTTATACAGTTGTAGAAAACACTTTATTTTTATAGATTTTGCATGTTTCTCTGTAATTTCTCTAGAGATATAAAGCCTACCACATATTTAAGGGATTAGTTTATCCAAGATGTTCATGTCTTTCTTTCTTCAGTCGAAAAGAATTTAAGGTTTTTGAGGAAACCATTCCAGGATTTTTCTCCATATAGTGGACTTCAATGGAGATCAACGGGTTGATGGTCCAAATTGCTTCAGTGCAGCTTCAAAGGGCTCTACACGATCCCAGCCGAAGAATAAGAGTCTTATCTAGTGAAACGCTATATTACAAATTATATACTTTTTAACCATAAATGCTCATCTCACACCCACTCGTCTTCACGCATTACGTAGTTGCGTTGGAAAGGTCACACGTGGCGAAGACAGAAGTACCGACCCAGTGTTTACAAAGCGAACAAACAAAGAAATTCAAATGCCCTTTTACGAAATAAAGGTAAGACAATGATTTCGGATGATTTTGAAGCTGGAGGAGAAAATGAGAGTTTTATGGCCTACCCTACCTTTTTAAAGCGAACTGCACAGACAAAGAACTAACCACACATGACATTTCCAATGTGATTACATAATGCAAGATAAGCATTTGTGGTTTAAAAGTATATACATTTTTATTAGAAAATAACAAATCGTTTCGCTTGATAAGACCCTTATTAACATCTGGGATTGTGTAGACCCATTTGAAGCTGCATTGCAACTGCAATTTAAACCTTCAAACTGTTGATCCTCACTAAAGTCCACTACATGGTGAAAAATCCTGAAATTTTTTCCTTAAAAACCTTAATTTCTTTTCAACTGAAGAAAGAAAGAGATGAACATCTTGGATGAGGGTGAGTAAATTATCAGAAAATTTTAATTCAGAAGTAAACTAATCCTTTAAAACTTAAAGTTACAGTTACAATTTGCACACAGTACGTTTGATGCAAATATGAATGATGCACATAATTTCACAGAGGAAAACATATGGACATCAATGGGTTAAGTCTTGTAAAAGATGTAGTTGCTCATTGTAAAACATAACCAATATAATAATTAGATATTACAATTATAATTAATAAAAAAGAAAGCATTTGCCAAAAGTTTAATGTGAATGAACAGGAAAAGTTTTGAGTAGTTAGGAAAAGCAGAAAGGTTCTCATTTGACCTGAAATGTTACTGAATTTCTGGTCTGTTCTTCTGTAGTTCTTACACCCAGCCTCCACCTATGCAGCTGCCACCACCACCACCACCCATGCAGCACAGCTCCATCCAGATCCCTGTAGGTCCACCACCACCAAAAGTGGTCAGCACTGCCACCATTATGCCTGCAGCCTACCCAGCTGGCCCAGGTAGCCATTGTACATGTGTGTGTGTGTGTGTGTGTGTGTGTCCATCTTTGTATGACTATGTATACAGTACTAATTTATGGGCATCTTTTAGCACCAGCTCCTCCAATGGTTCACAAACCTGCTCCACCTTCACCTGCTCCTGCTGGAGCTCCAGCATCTTCTTCCAACAGGCCTCCTTGGATTACTGATGATAACTTTGCCCAGAAATTTGACCCTAGCAAACCCGCCACCACCACAAACATCAAAATGCAGCCTCTTCCCCAAGCAGCCCCACCACCACCAGCCTACATCCCCAACCCTGTCCCTGCTCCCGCTCCAGTTCCTGCTGCACCCAGCCCTGCATTCAACCCCGCCCCTTCTCCATTCAACCCCGCCCCCTTCCCACCTGTGGCTCGTGGAGTTGCTCAAAGGGCAGAACGGTTTGCAGCCAGCAATAGAACACCTCTGTGTGGAGCCTGCAACAGCATCATCAGGTGTGGTGACATTTTCCTATCTATGATCACAAGACCTCTTGTAATATGTGACCCTGGACCACAAAACCAGTCATAAGGTTTAATTTTACAAAACTGAGATGTATGCATCACATGAAAGCTCAATAAATAAGCTTTCTATTGATGTATGGTTTGTTAGGATAGGACAATATTTGGCCGAGATACATCTATTTGAAAATGAGAAATCTGAGGGTGCAAAAAAATCTAAATACTGAGAAAATCGCCTTTAAAGTTGTCCAAATTAGGTTCTTAACAATGCATATTACTAATCAAAAATTACATTTTGATATATTTACAGTAGGAATTTTACAAAAATCTTCATGGAACATGATCTTTACTTAATTCCCTAATGATTTTTGGCATAAAAAAAAAATCTATAATTTTGACCCATGCAATGTATTTTTGGCTATTGCTACAAACATACCCCAGCGACTTAAGACTGGTTTTGTGGTCCAGGGTCACATATATGTGTTTTTATTCAACTATGAGGATTTTTATGTCCAGGGGTTGATTTGTAGTTTACCTGGTCTTATAACGAAAACGTAAAAAGTTTTTAACAAGTTACTGCTTTTATCCACTTATCCACAGCTGTTTTCTGGTAATGTGTGAGACTTCCGGTTCATATGAGATGAATAAAATGAATCACTTGAAGAAAATATTTTTGTGTCACTTCCAGTCACATCCTTAGTAAGACAAAAATCCCACACAAAAAAACTTTAGTCGTTACTCATTAGAGAATGCTGTTAAATGTTCTCATATACATCATTTGTCTTTAAGTTTTTTATGAGTGTTTTTTAACTCCTCAGGGGACCATTTCTAGTGGCACTGGGTCGTTCCTGGCATCCGGAGGAGTTCAACTGCCATTATTGCCACACGTCTCTGGCTGATGTCAGCTTTGTGGAGGAGCAGAATAGTGTTTACTGTGAAAACTGCTATGGCGAGTTCTTTGCACCTACCTGTGCCCGCTGCAACACCAAGATCATGGGAGTATGTTGAAAACATATGAACATTGCGCACACACATGCACAGACATGACTGAAAACACACTTCACAGGTACTGTCAATTAATCCACTCAACATCTGCTTAACAGGAAGTGATGCATGCACTGCGGCAGACCTGGCACACCACTTGCTTTGTGTGTGCGGCCTGTGGAAAGCCTTTTGGAAACAGCCTCTTCCACATGGAGGATGGCGAGCCATATTGTGAGAAAGGTATGGAAGCCACCAACTACGTCTGACACAAATTTGTATGTTTACAAGTTTGGTGCATGCAAACACAGTTGAAGTCAAGAGTTTACAGAATCTGCAAAATGCTATTATTTATAATATTATTTGACCAAATTAAGGGGAATCATACAAAATGCAGGTTATTTTTTATTTAGTACTGACCTAAATAAGATATTTCACATAGAAGACGTTTACATAAAGTCCACAAGATAAAATAATAGTTGAATTCATAAAAATGACCCTATTCAAAAGTTTACATACACTTGATTCTTAATACTGTGTTGTTACCTGAATGATCCACAGCTGTGTTTTTTTGTTTAGTGATAGTTGTTCATGAGTCCCTTGTTTGTCCTGAACAGTTAAACTGCCTGCTGTTCTTCAGAAAAATCATTCAGGTCACAGAAATTATTTGGTTTTTCAGCATTTTTACGTATTTGAACCCTTTTCCAATGACTGTATGATTTTAAGATCCATCTTTTCATACTGAGGACAAAGAGGGACTATTACTAAAAGTGCAAATGCTCACTGATGCTTTAGAAGGAAAAACAGTGCATTAAAGGTACCATAGAATGGAAAACTGTGTTTACCTTGGCATAGTTAAATAATAACAGTTCAGTACATGGACATGACATACCATGAGTCTCAAACACCACCATTTCCTCCTTCTTATATAAATCTGGTGTTTGCAAAAGACCACTGAAAAATAGGTCAATTCCAACATAACACCGACTATTACACAATAGTTGCGATCGTTAATAGTTACGCTCCCAACATTTGCAACGCCCAATCATCATTAACTTCAGTACACCAGTAAAACCACTGAAGGGACATGGTTAGCTTAATGCTAGCAGTAGCCTGTTACATTGCAGTACATAAGATTTCACTTACCACATAAACAGAGAGATGACTGCTCTGATGATGGCGAATGATTTACAGATCCTGAGTATCACTGACAAGCATCAAAACTTGTGTGGTAAGTACTTGTGTCGCTGCAGTATAACTTTACTCAGAGCACATGCGATCGCAATAGTGAGAGTAAAATGTCGCCGATTCAAAACGGCAGATTCAACAAACCACATATTAAAAGCGGCTAGAACTCCGTAATTAAATATATATTTCCTCCATGTGCGAGCTATTGAGATGAGCAGCTCTGTGAAACAGCCAATCAGAGCAGAGCCCCTCATTAATATTCACAGACCTTCCAAATAAGGCAATAACAGAAAATTTCATTTTAGGGACAAATCCTAGGGTTGTAAATGGACTTGTAAAACCGTTTCTGGGGAATTTTTGCCCTTCCCTATGCCATATACCTTCTATGTAGATATCAAAGAACAATTTAAAATATTGTTTCAATGCATTCTATGGCTACTTTAAGAGCCAGGGGGTGAAAACTTTTGGAATTTGAAGATCAGGGTAAATTTAATTTATTTTATCTTCTGGGAAACATGTAAGTATCTTCTGTTGCTTTTGAAAGGCAGTATTAAATGAAAAAAATCTTATATTTAGGCAAAATAAGAAAAATTTACACATCATTCTGTTCAAAAGTTTACACCCCCTGGCTCTTAATGCATTGTGTTTCCTTCTGGAGCATCAGTGAGCATTTGATCCTTCTGTAATAGTAAATGAGCCCATCAGTTGTCCCTAGTGTAAAAAGCTGTATCTCAAAATCATACATTCATTGTTGGAAAGGGTTCAAATACACAAAAATGCTGAAAAACCAAAGAATTTGTGGGACCTGAAGGATTTTGCAGAAGAACAGCGGGCAGTTTAACTATTCAGGACAAACACTCATGAAAAACACAGCTGTGGATCATTCAGGTAACAACACATTATTAAGAATCAAGCATATGAAAACTTTTGAACAGAGACATTTTTATCAATTCAACTATTATTTTCTCCTGTGGATTATATGTAAACTTATTTTATGTGAAATATCTTATTCAGGTCAGTACTAAATAAAAAATAACATGCAATTTGCAGGATCTCTCTTATTTTGGTCAAATAATTATCATTTTGCGGAGTCTAAAAGGTGTGCATTTTTGACCTCAACTATATACAGTCCAGACCACTATAGCTTTCATTAAATGTTTCTGTCTACAGATTATATTGCACTCTTCAGCACAAAGTGCCATGGCTGTGACTTCCCAGTTGAGGCAGGAGACAAATTTATTGAAGCTCTTGGCCACACATGGCATGATACCTGCTTTGTTTGTGCGGTAGGTTCAAAATCACTTTGATAAAGCACTTGCCCATATGGTTTATAAATAATTCAGCAATCAATGAGTTTAAATTATGACTGTAATTATAACAGGTGTGCCATGTGAACCTGGAAGGACAACCTTTCTACTCCAAGAAGGACAAGCCCTTATGCAAGAAGCATGCACATGCCATCAATGTGTAGATGCTTCAGTATGCATCAAAAGCTGTCAGTGAAGGAACTAAATGCAATTAATACAACATTTGCATGTGTGGTTTTATAGCAAGACATCAGTGCCAATCCAAATGACACAAAAACTAATATAAAAGATATACAGTATCATTTATTAAACAGCATATTAGTAAGACAATGACTGAATGATACTTAAACTAAGCATCTTGACATTTTTAAGTCATTCTTTGTCTTTATTATAGCCCTGATACATTTGCATACATGTACTTGTTTGTCTAATACATTAATTTAAAGGGAACGCCAGGTATTAAGACTTGTATGGCTTAATATAACATAAATGATATCTCTCACTGAAATATGTAGTAGAAAACCCATGAAAGACTTGGTTGTAATTTTCAGTCGAAGGGCAACAACAGAAGTGATGTAAGTCTTCACTTTTTTTCTAGCGATAAGAAGGAGCAAAGAATGGGAAGATACCTATGGACGAATAAATCTTCCTAAAGACCCGCGTCTTTGTTCTCTCCACTTGAGCCCTGATACCTTTGAGGCTTTTTAGTAGAGCACAGCTACTGAAAGAGCTTCCAAATGGCAGAGACAAGAAACACTAGATGCCATTCTGGCAGGATGTAAACATGCTGCTGCTTGTCATGATGCCACAGCCAATAAAGGAGTTTCTCAGCACAGATTCACTTAATATGCAGGGTCTTTAGACTCCTTTCATTCTTTACTACACATTTCAGTAAGTTATATTAAGCCATACATGTCATAATACCCAGGGTTCCCGTTAAGAGATATAACATTTTCACTTTTTTTTTTTTTTTGGGTTTGGTGAATTTATGTAACATACATTTTTGTGCTAATAGTGACTAAAACCTTAATTTAAAATATATTAATATTAATTAATTTAAAAGATAATACATGGATGTCGGTGTTCATTCATAAACCAGGAACAGCCTGAAGACGTCTATGCATATTATTACGCCTTAAAATTTTAAGTAAACTTAAATGTGTTTTTATTCCATTGCTATTTGTTTTCCTGAACAATAATGAGGCCTATAGATCCCTGACTTGCATATCAATCACAAAATGATGTTAAATAGATTGAGACTGTATATTGTTGTACAGTCTTTTCAATACTGAATGGTGTTTTATGTTAAAAATTACTAATCTTGTTTATTTGTGCTCTAGTGTGTGAAAGTGAGCTAATTCATACATATGTAATGTCAATATTAGCATTATGTGTCATATTTGTATCAACTATTTTAAGAATGTAAGCAGGGTATCTGAAAATCTGAATTCATTTTAATTTATTAATTGTTGCCCTCACATTGTATGCAAGACATTAGCTGTAATAATGTATTCAGTTGTTCATGTTTTGCCTTGTCACCTATGATAGTTGACTTTTTGTTATTTATTGTGTGCAAAACCTCATATTTACATAATCTTTGCAAATAGTGTACTGTTCTTTTGCATGGATAATTTGTTTTCTTTGCCAAGGAGGAGGGATTCGTGTTTTTATTTAATATATACTTTAATGATCAAGACAGAGGAACACACACAGAGGATGCAAGTTGTATTGTTAATATGTTTCTTAAAATTAATAACAAATGAAGTACCTGAGGCTTTTTTTTTCTCTGTGGGTATATGCTACCTAATTCTGATGTGCAACTGTAAGATTACAGTAAAATGTTTGTTTCATGCCTTGTGGCTATTAAAGATCATCAAGGTCAAATTCTGAGACTGCAATTTTAGACGTGTTTTCGTACGTGATATTGATATTTTATGCATAGAATTCACTTACAAAAACTTTTTAGACGCTTTATGAACGTGTCTTTAATTTATCGCTATATATTTTCATTGCCATATATTGAAGTTACCATGTCAGTTGAAATGTGTTCTTAGGGCTGCTTTCGATTTTGGCTTTTTTGTTTGTTTGTTTGTTTGTTTTGAATATTACTAACAATAGTTTGGCATGTCATAATTGCCTCTCTTAAATGTAATCAATTGTTAGCTTCTTTTTTACACAAGATTAGTAAGTTACTTAAAATGACATTAATATCAGTGTTGGGTTCAGAAGTGGGAATGTTGTATCTTTTTAGCATTTTTCAAAAACATATGTATGTAATTTAATGCTGTTGATTGTACTTTACAAATAATGTATTATCTCAATTTGTCATCTGCTGTATCCTGAAGATCACCTGGGAATTACAGAGACAAAGGATTGATCCATAATAACATCAATTTGCAGGCCATTAGCGTTGCTGCAATAATACAATAAAGAACCATATACAGTATGTGTTATGTGACACTTTTTAAACATGACATATGTGTTAACAAGTGTCTTTAATACAGCCTTCTGTTGAAAAATAGATGCAGCTCTAAACAATACTGTAGATTTACTTTATGTAGTATCTACTTTTGTATGAGCTATGTGTGTTTTTTGAAGATGAAATGAAAAACTAACTACCACTTATAATGTTCTCTTTCTTTGTATTTGAAAAAAATATTGTTTCTTTTGACCAATACCATGCCGTTAATGTCCAAAAATGTATCTGAATCTGTACTGAAGTGTTGAACACGGCTAGTAAAAGTATTAAAGGGGTCATCGGATGCCCATTTTCCACAAGTTCATATGATTATTTAGGGTCTTAATGAAAAGTCTCTAATATACTTTGGTTAAAAATTCTCAATAGTAGTGTAAAAAAAACACACTTGTACCTTGTCAAAATCAGCTCTGCAAAATATCAGCTCATTTTATCGCAGTGTTTACTTTAGCTGCATTTAGCCGCATTTATCGGCGAAACTTGCCAACAAGCACATTATTAAGAAAGGCCATTTGCAAAGATGCATAAAAACCCTTCTACTCACTTCTGCTGTGGGTGAAGCTGCATCACGAATGATTTACACAAACATAAATGCAAATGTAGATCGGGATCGGCGCTTTCCTTTTAAAAACAAAAGTAATGTCCTCTGCCTATTAAGCGGCTCAGATGTCGGGAGTAAATGACTACTGCTATGTTCGTTATTACATCCAACAACAGAACACCTCAATCGCTCAATTAGAGTCTTCCCCTGCACCTGAGTCGAAACAATGCCAATACTATTTGGACTGTTTCAGCTCGGTGAGGACGGGTCTAAGGTAAGACGCTCATGTCAATCAACTGTGTGCCGTCACAATGACAAGAAGCTGAGAATGACCTGATTTTAAAAAGGGAATATTACTTTTAAAGATGAAAAATAGGGTGGATTTTTATCATTGTAGGATGGTTGTGTACACAAACTACCAACACACATTAATGTTCAAACAACATGTAAATGTAGTTTTGTATCCGATGACCCCTTTAAGTTGCTTTATAAACTGAAAATAGCTCATAACACAAATTTTATGGACACTGTTCCTGAATGTATGATTAAATATCATAAAACTGTACTGCACTGAATAGCCCTTTTACTAATTCACTTTTATTATATTTAAATCTCAGAACGTATGCACTGTGCAGTTTTCACAAAGGTCATACAAAAAGATTGCAGTTAAAGTGCCAAGTATTATGGTTATCATTTATTTAAAAAATAAATAAAACAATAACATATAACAAATAATCTTTTAAGTATTTAATTGATGTATATGGGCCATTCTACAGAACCGGTTCAAAGTCAGAGTTGGAAACATCCTGAATTTTTTTTTTTTTTCCCACAAATTTTGTATGTATGCAAATTGTATAATATCCAAGGTACACATTTCTAGTAATTGTGCACTTAATAATGCATGTTCTGAAAGTTTTGGAATATTTGTCTTCTCTCTAAATTTGTCACTACTAAAACACAGTAATATATAATTTAATTAGAAGGGTTATATCGACCTATAAAGAGTAATTTACATCTACCATGTAAATATTTTTTTGCCTATTTTATTAAAAGAATTCAGGGGCAAATCAATAACAATTACATTTTTAACAATATTTCAAGCGTGATTTATGAGATTTTTCTTTGTAAAAGGCATAAAGTTAGTCATACTGATTTCAAAGTTAAGGATTCATTAGTTTGAAAATACATTGAACCAAACACTAAAATATACTTTATTTTTGACAAAACATCCTATGTTTTGTTCGTGACAGCACATTTTTTCAGTAGTGACGGTAGTGTTTTGGTAGCGACTGCATCACATTACAGAATTTTAACTCACATACTAAAACACTAAAATTTGCATAACTGTATGTTTTAATAAAATTGTATTTATTTCTTCCAAATAAAGGATTTGGTTCCCTTTTGTCACTACTGAAACATTTATGACCGTTACGGTAGTGATCATTTTAGACAGTTTTGAGCCTAGTTCAAAGATGCAAATCAGCACATGGCTACTAGCACAGTTTTGAACAGAAACGTTATGGAATAGCACCCAAAAAAAGTGTGCTTAATTGCAGAATAACAGTGTTTGGCAGTGACATTTTCTTAGTTACACAGATTTTCAGACTTTTGAACACATTTACCTCAAAATGGGACCTATCTGCTCACACCTTGTAGCTATGAGAAAGAGAGGAACACAGGAATATTACACACACACACACACACACACACACACACACACACACACACACACACATATATATATATATATATATATACATAACATTTTATGATTTACAAGGACAACATGAAATTATAATTTTTTTTTTACATTAAATCATATAATTTTCATACGTTTCATAAGAAAAATTAGCCACCTCCTAACTGAAACTACCCAAATAAATGATGATTATATATATATTTAGCTTGGTGATATTTTAAATTCTATTGTGGCTTTCAATAGATAATAGAAGGATTTTAGTTAACATCTAAGATTTTAATTCTTAAATGCTTTTTAAATGTTTTATTATTTTTATTTGTATTATTTTTTATTATTATATTTTATTTTATTTTTGGTTTGCACTAATTCTGTAGAATATGCAAGAATTTCTGTAATTTTATATTTGTTTTTGAGCGAGACAACACAACTAATACCCCAAAATATGGTTCATCACATTCATTTCTACTGATGAATGTGCTATTTGTTTACTCAAAAAGTTGTCCTTCATACCAAAGTATTGAACATCATCCTCTCTTAATGATATTGTTTTGAAACAAAACGAACTAGTATGATTTCTATCTGCTAATATGATTTTTATCAGCATTAAACTGCAAGTTCAACGTTTTATCCAATATAATGAGACATTTGTTTACGACCTGATTACTGCGCGTTCATCGTCAGGGCTTGGCTTGAGTCGCTAGGGGGCGCTAGAGGGTCGCTCAATCAGCGCTTGTTGCCGCGAGCTGTCCGCAGTCACTGTGTAGTGTAGTCTAGTTAGTGCAGTTCGCTCCACTGTGGTGGTCAGTACCAGACCCTTAACAGACCTCAATGAGAGTCGACCACGATCACAACTACAAACGAACCCTCTGAGCGATTTTAGTGTTGAGACGAGCTCAATAAATTGACGGAGTATACGGAAATAAGATCTACTGAAGAATCGGTAAGTGAAATGGAAAGTGTTAGCTTGGCTATGCTAAACGCTGCTCGCGAAAGTTTGTTGCGGTGATTTTTTTCCTGTTCCACGTAATGTTTTAGTCGCGTTACAAAGGTAAAACCGACTGCCGTTGTGTGGTGTGTTTTTTAAAACGCAGTACATAAATGTAAAAAGCTTGAAGAGAAAAAAACGATAAGCGTTAACGTGTTTATTACATGATTTTGTCGGGAGATTTCCTTTAGAGTGAAGCGAGTTGAATTGATAGCTAGGTGTGCTATCGCCGTTAGCAAGTCCAAATACGTTAAAATTTAGTCTCGTAAATACCAATAATTGCTGCCTTGCTTCAGAGAAATACATTGTGCGTACAATATATATTTTATTATATGTTTCAAACAGCATTATACTTTGTTTAAAGAAAAACGTCAGGGTTTGTAAAAGTCCGAGTAAAAAGTTAGTTAACGCGACAGTCGCGTATTGCTAGCAACAACTTCCCTAATAATCTGACAGCTGTGTGTTGCCTCTAAATGTTTGTCTCTTTTCTGAACTGTTTTACATTTTATGTTTGTGTCTTTTCACTTTACAATGCGGTGTTTGTTTATATTTTGGATTATGTGTTCTTTGGTTTGTTTTTAACTTCAGGCTGTTTTGCTCACGTATCCGCCTCTCGATACAAAAGCTGCTTTTGGGTTATATTATTGCATGCGTAGGTTTGTGGAAATGTACTACATTTAAATGATGCTGATTTTACTGTACATTTCTGAAAAGTCTCTCTTTTGGCCATGCCTCTAGCCCGCTCAATACAAAAGCTGCTTTTAATTTATGGGTTCTGGGGGGAAGGGGGTCTGCTCAGCTCCTTTACCTTCTCTAGGAGGTCAAAAAACAGATGGTAACACTGCCTTGTGAAGCGGTCTGCATCGAGAGGCCTGGAGGAGAAAGGCTTAGTCTGAGGAAAGTGGATTTATTTTAGAAAATTAAAGCGAAAGGCTTGTAGTATATATACATGCCAGACATCTGTGCATTCCACAGCTTGATGGAGAATGTCTTCTGAAAACTATCAATATCTGGTGAGCTGATGAGAACAAAACCAGGGTGTGTTAAAGGGGTTGTTGATTTAAAAGTAAAATTTCAGGATTTACTCACCCTTGTGCGCTGTAGAGCTTTCTAGAGATGTTAGGCAGAATATTAGGAAGTGATTTCATCATTCACTTCCACAGTATTTTTTTTTTACCTTGTACAGTAAAAATGAATGGTAACTTCATCTTTTATGCTCCACAGAAGAACTTTGGTAAACAATGAGATAATGTAAATTTTTTGGTCATCTATTATGTTAATACATGCAAAACGTTGATATCTTCTATGTCCTGTTATTTGTGTTGTGTAGCATGTGATGGTCTATTTACAGTAACTGCTAGAGCAATTATTTGCTCAGGCTTACTTTGAATGGTAATTAATGATCAATTGTTATGCAGATGTGATGGTCATGTGCTTTGTGCCCAAAGTGAATAGGCGGTTTAGTGTAGAAGTTTTCAGTCGTTTAGAGGCTACAATTCCCCTAATGATCATCCTAAAATGAAAGATTTATATAGTTTCTTTTTTAAATACCCAAAATTGTATTCTGAATGTCATTCTCAGTCTTTCTACAAGTCAAAAGTTGCCATCAGATTGAGAGTTCAAACAGCTGATAAAAACATCACAATAATCCACAAGTAATTTGCATGGCTTTGGTCCATCAATTAATGTTTTCTGAAGTGTAAGAAACAAATCCATCATTAAGACATTTTAACTTTAGATCATAGCTTCTGGTCCAAACACAGCACATATTTCCCTGTTAAGCAGTCTGTTCTGTTCTAAACTACCAGTCAAAAATTTTTTGAACAGAGAGATTTTTAATGTTTTTAAAGACGTCTCTTCTGCTCACCAAGCCTGCAGTTAATTTGATCCAAAGTACAGCAAAAATTGTAAAATTCTAAAATATTTTTACTATTTAAAATAACTGTTTTCTATTTCAGCAGATTTTAAAATGTATTTTTTTTCCTGTGATCAAACTACATTTTCAACATAATTTCTCCAGTTACATGATCCTTCAGAAATCATTCTAATATGCTGAGTTGCTGTTCAATATTTAAAACAGTTCTTAGATGAATAGAAAGATCCAACAATCAGCATTTATATAAATTGAAAAGCTTTTGTGACAGCATAAATTCTTTTTTGGAGAAAGAAATTCTAGAAATTAATACTTTTATTTGGCAAGGATGCTTTAAATTGATTAGAAGTGATGATAAAGACATTTATAATGTTACAAACGATATCTATTTCAGATAAATGCTGTTCTTCTGAACTTTCTGTTCATCAAAGAAACTTGAAAAAAATTCTACTGTTTTCAACATAGTAATAATAAATGTTTTTTGAGCAGCAAATAAAAAAATTAGAATGATTTCTGAAGGATCATGTGACTGGAGTAATGATGCAAAAAATTTAGCTTTGAAATCACAGGAATAAATTACATTTTAAAATGTATTCAAATAGAAAACAGTTATTTTTAAATATCAAAAATGTTCCAAAATGTTACTGTTTTTGCTGTACTTTGAATCAAATGCAAGTTAGGTGAGCAGAAGAGACTTCTTAAAAAATCTATTAAGTTAATTATTAATATAATTATAATAACATTGTTATAATCAACCATTTATTATTTTATTTCAATCAGTGTTTTATTTTGATGTTTAAATTTTTTTTATTGTTTTTTTTTTTTTTTACATTTCCACAGACCCCCCAGCAATCCCTTGCGGCCCCCTCAATTCGAAAGGGCCTGTTTTACATCTTATTGACATATATATATTCTATTTGGCACAGATCTGCCCTCATATAATGTGCGAAATCAATCACTTAATTGCTTAAAGGGCCGCAGTATCATACAACAATAAACACAGATGTTTTTCCCCTTCTATCTGTTTTTTAAAATATCAGCCAGGCCCAGATTGAATTGCCCCGGAGCCCTCTAGGAGTGTGTTTCAATCTCAGCCACAGTGCAAGGGATCGGATTGCAGTGGGAGTCTGTGGCGAGGTGGCAGCGCGGGGAGGTTGGAGGGAAAGCAGGGGTGTGGGGGTGGGAGGGTTAAGAGGCAGTATAGATCAGGTTTCACATCCCTGCCTGCGTTCCTCAGGCTGCTGCGCCATCTAAAGTCAGCCCCCCACCCTCCCCGACTCACTCTGGAGACAGGATGGCTAAGCAAGAGGGGAAAAACACACACGGCCCTCTCAGACCTGGCCCCGAATGTATCACCATCCCATCGTAAAGGTGCTGATGTATCACCCCCACCATTTAGTCGTATCATTCCGATCTAAAAGGTGGAAAACGAATCCTAGATGAGCACGGCTATTTGATACACGCTACTGAGCTTTTATTGAACAGACTTTTCTTTAACGCTTACTGTAGGCTGTGGAGTCCTCTGTGCTCGTGCTTCCAACGGATAGTAGAACGTGAAGGAGAGCCATTGATTTCTTTAACTCTTTCTATGCCACTGTTGGTTAGTGTGATGGCAGATCAGATAAAGATAGATTGGATGAAGCTATGCAGTGGGAGGCCGGCGTAGTGCTGGAGAGTGGTCTCTGTTTATTCAGTATGCCCCAGCTGTCCTTTAATGGTATTGATCTGCTTTAAATACACTTGGCTATCGGAGTAAATTATTTAGAGTGGCACCGGATAGGGTGAATTCAATGATGGGTTGGGTTAGTGCAAAGACAACCAAAAAGATTTCTGTCTGGTCTTGTAATGAGTCTCAATGCTTTAGCTTATTATTTATGGGATTTCATTTGGTTGTAGAGACCCAGATAATTGAATTGCATGTGCCTGATTTTTTTTATTTTTAATGCCGAGTAATAAACATCTTGTGAAAGCTGGAATGCCTACGACACATCAGGCCTTGTTTATATCAGCACTTTCCTCTTTGTAAAGCAACTAGGCTGGACTTTAGATATAAGCTTTTGATATTGTCTTTGTTCTACTTTTGAAAAGCTAGAACACTGATTTTTAAGGCCATCAAAGATGTGGATGAGTTTGTTCTTCATCACATCAGATTTTGAGAAATTTAGCATTACACCATCATCTGTAGCGAATGGGTGCCGTCAGAATGAGAGTTCAAACAGTTAGTAAAAACATCACAATAATCCAAAAGTAATCTGCAGGGCTTTAGTCCATTACTTAATGTTTTCTGAAGTATAAGAAAACAAAGTAAGAAAACAAGTCCATCATTAAGGCGTTTTAAGTTTAAATCATAGCTTCTGGTCAAAAGACAGCCCATAATCCATAACAACATTTCCTTTAGTGAAGCAGTCTGTTCTGATGAGAAAACAAACTCATACACTGTGATTACAAGTTAAAAGTTTTTAAACAGTAAGATTTTTTTTAAGAAGTCTCTTTTGCTCACCAAGCCTGCATTTATTTGATCCAAAGTACAAATAAAGTGTTTTTTTTATTTTTTTTAAATAACTGTTTTCTATTTGAATTTATTTTAAAATGTAATTTATTCTTGGGATTTCAAAGCTGAAATGTTAGCATCATTGCTCCAGTCACATGATCCTTCAGAAACATTCTAATATTCTGATTTGCTGTTAAGAAAAACATCTGTTATTATTATTATTATTATTATTATTATGTTAAAAACAGCTGAGTAGAAATGTTTCAGGTTTCTTTGATGAATAGAAAGTTAAGAACAGCAGCATTTATCTGAAATAGAAATCTTTCAAAACATTATAAATGTCTTCAATTTAAAGCATCCTTGCCAAATAAAAGTATTAATTTCTATAATCTTTAGCTTTGATCACAGGAATACATTCCATTTGAAAATATATATTAAATTAGAAAGTTATTTTAAATAGTAAAAATATTTCAAATGACTGTTTTTGCTGTATTTTAGATCAAATCAATGCAGGCTTGGTGAGCAGAAGAGACTTTAAAAAACATTAAAAAATTTACTGTTCAAAAACTTCTGACTGGTAGTGTGTATTTCTTGAATGGCCTGAGTATATTAAAGTTTTCAGTAATCTTTCATTTTTTTTGGGTGAACTACTCCTTTTAAACTCAACTAAGTAATCAGACAGCTTAATTACTTGACCATGAATGCCTTTGTAGTAGGGTTGAGCATTTGGGAGATTTTTGTCTGCTTGAGAATTTCAGATAATTTAGTCAAGCTCTGTGTACAGCGTTAGATGAACACTTTTTTTTTCAGCTTGTTTACATCCTGCCCAGTTTTCTTCAGACAATGTGCAATTTGGCTATAAAAACAAACACAAATGTAGACTATGCCAAAACAAACAAAAAATAGTTTGTTCACATAAAGTGTCAACACAGTGACTATTCAGATGTCTTTTTCAAAGTTCTTTTCCCTGCGTATGTAAGAAATTACATATTTTATGATATTTCTGTTTTAAGTTGCTGTTCTTCTAATAATATAATTTCTTTTAGGCCCTGTTTACGCTAATGTGTTTTTGTTTTAAAAATTGCATTTTAAAATGAAAACAATCCTTGTCTACACTGTTTCAAATGCATTTCAGAAACGATCTCCGTCTACACTACACAACCGAAAATGCATATCACATGACCATTCATCCAGTTACAATTGTAGATATGTATAGGCAAATGCCCTATTATTTAGATGGCGGACACATCTCTGTGCTTGGAGTGGTCGAATGAGGCATCCATGAGCATGTTAGTGTTGTCTGTTTTGCATATCTAATAATAATGTTTGACTTTAAATTAAATTAAATTGATTACATTTGCAAAATAAATCTACATTATGCACTGGGGTAAAACACCTTTCAGTTATATTCCCTTTAGCTGCTCTTCTCCATCACATTTGTCTTTTCAATTAAAATATGTCGTAGGTTATTCTGTGACTTACCAGGTACGACATGACACTTTAAGTGAAAATACTTTATTTTACAGGTTTCTGAACTATGAGTTGTTACCATGGATAGAACTACTGTAAATGGCATACATACAAACCAAGCAAATGCCTTTTCAAATGTCCTTTCACTTGTTCATACCTCTTGTGCTTCAAAACAAGTACTGTTGCAGTGCTCCGCTTGTCTTACTATATCTCAGTCTTACTGGATAATAAAAATAGTGTGGGTGATTTGATTCCAACTATTAACTAGGTGTTCATGTTACCTTGGTTTAAAGATGCAGTCAAATATTTATTATTACAAACTCTTTTACCTTACCCTTGTATTTCTTGCAGTTTACAAAAGTTTGATAGCAAACAAAAAAATAATAAAAATACCGCTTTGCATTAAAGATTCTCTCCTATATTTTATAGGGTTTTGTGGTACTATGCCAGAATCCAAATGCCATTTGGACATTCAGCCACCTGGATCCGAATGACACCTGTAGCCAGCCTCCATGCTTACCAAACACTATGCCAACATGCTTCACAGAAATGGATCTTTCTGTACGGTAAGGAAACCTCTGCTAAAAAATGCCATTTCTTCTGACATCCCCTGCAGTACAAGCAACCAAGATGTGTGTTTTCTAGGGATGCACCGAATATTCGGCCACCGAAAATTTTCGGCCGAAAATGGCTCAAAAGTGCATTTTCGGTTTTCGGCCGAAAGACTTTTATCACCGAAACAGTATGTTGACGCAAACAGAAACCGCAGCCTGCACATGCTTGTTTGAAGCAACACGTTTGCGGTGTGGACGTATTTCAGTATATCTGAGAAAGACCCACGGATAGCGATTTGCAAAACTTGTAAAGCCGAAATTTCAAGAGGGGGTTTGTCTGCACTCGTGCGCGCAGTGATGAGAGCAGAGACCGGAGCATTGCACGCAGACAGATGTAGCTTACAGTGAGTGAAAAACAATGGCTTTACTATACATTGGTGTTACGTCGCAATATTTTATAAATATGTCTTTTCTATATACTGTATTTTTATAAATATTTATGTTTTAAACCATGGAGGTATGCCAATGAATATCACACAAGCAACGTGATAACTGAGAGAGACGATGCCCAGTCCATGCTGACAGGGATAATGTCTGCATACTGCCAGATGTTAAAGTGAAAGAAGAAGTTGCATATGTTAAAATGAAAGTAAAAACTGACAGTGCTTTCAGCATCTGATGTGCATTCTCTCAGAGACAATGAGAGACGATTATACTTCATATGCTGATATTAATTTAGTCCCCTAATATAGTGGGAAAAAATAATAAAAAGAAACGTATTTTGTGTAAGGTTTGTTTTTGAAAGTCGGTATTTGAATTAAAGCTCTTAATTTTCATTGATGACTGCAGTGTTGTTAGGGGTTAAGAAAGTCTTAATTATGATTTTAGGTGGTCTTAAATGTGGGGACTGAAAGACAAGAATTGCGCTGAAACTTCAAAAGGCTATCCATTGAATAAATATGAGCGCTGCACGTTTCAAAGTCATTTGCTGTGCTGCTTTGTGTACCATTCTGACAGCGCCTCCTGCTGGAAGAGAAACGCGTAGAGCTGTAAATGTGAACTGATGGATCCACAAGATAATGTGTTATAAAAATTTAAACAAAGGCAGTAAAATATATGTATATTTTATTTAAGTAATATAATACTTGATTGATAATTATTGTTTAAATTAATATAATTGATTTATTCTTTGAAACTTTAATATTAATTTATGCAATTGCAATGCCTTGACTTTAGTAAGATTAGTACACAGTCATAGCCATAAATGCAATGGTACTAATAATTGGCATAATTGTTTCGGTTTCGGCCAAGAATTTTCATTTCGGTGCATCCCTTGTGTTTTCCTGTGGTGATTACATGACCGCAGTAGATAAAAATGCTCCCTACATCAGAGATGGCCAGACTGGAACAAATGGCTTCCATATGTTTGGATCTGAGATTTCATTTTAGAAAAAAAAAACATTTACAGGTCAAAGTTCATCCCTGTGTGGCCTTGGATTTCTAAGGCAACAGCCCCACCCAGTTTTTATCACACCTGAGGTGCAGAGTTATGCTCAGCAGATGCTAAGCTGTGAAATATTCAAGAGGAATTTTCACAGAAGAAAAATTATTTTCCCTTAGAAAAAAGAGGTAATGTGTTTACTGATAATGCAAAGCTTGAACCTGTCTCTCATCAAACCCCAGCACACCCACTCACTCAGATCCTTGGTGAAATGTGTGAGGCAGGTAATGGAAAATGAACTTGCCATAAACCTCTGCTGCTTCAATAATTCCAGGAAATTTGTAGACTTTTCCATCTCCATATTTGTTCCTATATAAATTCCAAGAAATAAAAATGATTAGTCTCAAGTTAAAAGCAGAAAAATATATTAATAGTGCAGAATGCCATTTGGGAGAACCGATCAGTTATTAAATATAATCATTCATGCATTTTATTTAATTCATTTGCCCTTGTAATGTTTAATCAAAAGCATTGAAAATTTTGTCCCTTTTACAATATCTGATAACATGCACTGGGATGAGGGCAGGACAATAGCTATAGTCAAAAAGTTTTTTTTGAAGGGGTCATCAAATGATTCTTTAGGGTCTTAATGAAAAGTCTCTAATATACTTTGGTTAAAAATTCTCAATAATAGTGTAAAAAAACCACCCTTTTACCCTGTCAAAATCAGCTCTGCAAAATATCAGCTAATTTTATCGCATGGGGCCTTTAAATGCAAATGAGCTCTGCTCGCCCCGCCCCTCTCTACTGAGGGATTATGAGCTGTAATGTTTACTTTAGCCGCATTTAGCTGTTTATCGGCGAAACTTGCCAACAAGCGCATTATTAAGAAAGGCCATTTGCAAAGATGCATAAAAACCCTTATACTCACTTCTGCTGTGGGTGAAGCTGCATCAAGAATGATTCACACAAACAGAAACTCATATGTAGATCGGGATTGGCGCTTTCCTTTTAAAAAAGGAAAGTAACGTTGTCCTCTGCCTCTTAAGCGGCTCAGATGTCGGGAGTAAATGACTACTGCTATGTTCATTATTACATCCAACAACAGAACACCTCAATCGCTCAATTAGTCGACACAGTGGCAGTCGTATTCAGACTGTTTCAGTTCGGTGAGGGCGGGTCTAAGGTAAGGCGCTCATGTCAGTCTACTATCGTGGGAGTGCCCTCTGTCGGTGTGCCGTCACAACGACATGAAGCTGAGAATGACCTGATTTTAAAAAGGGGATATTACTTTTAAAGATTAAAAAAATACCACTGGGTGGATTTTTATCATTGTAGGGTGGTTGTGTACACAAACTGCCAACACACATTAATGTTCAAACAACATGTAAAAGTTTGTTTTGCATCCGATGACCCATTTAACAATTGTAAAAGTAATGACAAATCCAGCAGCCAGCACTTTGAAGTGACTTTTGGGGTAATTGGTCCAGTTATAAAGCGATCAAATCAGCTTTTTTAGTGTTTCACAGACGAGCTGTTCCGATCTCAGTTTCTTAACTTCTCAGCCAAAATGTGCTCAAATTTTGGGGGCTTTGTTCTAGAAGTGGTGTCTCAACCCATTACCCCTCCAGAGGAATCTGGCCGAAGGAGCTCATATTGCACCCAAGTGCTCCACAGATTAACTTTTGTTCTTCTCCTGCGATCTACTGCTGTGTCCCCAGTCTTGTGCTACCTTTAAAATCTCTGCTTGACTGACTCTCTGCGATGCAGCTGCTTGACAGTGATTGGTGTTGTGCCAGGAAGAGATGTGGGACTTCGGTGAGGATGAGAAGAAGAGAGGATGATAGAAGAGAGGGAAGAGAGTTGGTCGTGGGGCACATCTCAATGTGCCTAAGTATTCTTATGCTAATCCTTTCCTGGGATGAGGCGCAAAGCAGCCAAGCAAACAATGGCAGCGGAGCCAGAAAGTCTGCCCTGCAGTCTAGCAGGCCTTGAAAGGCATGTCGGACATAGCGCCGACACTGAGGGAAGGCAGCCTCCAGTACTGGGAGCCCTGCTGTAAGGAGGGGCCCCAGGAGGGACCAGAGACCCGGGCCAAAGCAGGCCAAGAGAGCGGGGGTGAGGGGGAGACAAACTCCAGACCACTCTGGTCGTCATGCAGGCTGTAGTTTAGAGTGATAAGAGGCAAGGTGAGATTTATTGCACAGATATGTTTATTTCATAATAGTATCATACGTTGACTTTTTCTTCTGGTTGTAACCCCCACACAAATTTCTGTATATTTTGGTGAACTGTTATTTATGTTGGGTTGTTAACCTGAGGGGACCCTTGAATTATGTTCTGCACGTTAGGAGGTCAGATATGACTGCCTCCTCAGGGATTGAGAGAGATTCATGGTAACCCATAAAGCCCAAAGTATACTTTGGCTGCACAGGGACGTCCACATACAGCCTAATTTTTGTGTCCATGCAGGTAGTGCGTGTATAATAGCACAAATGCAAGGTGAAATGTTGAGACCGAAGAGTGTCAAACTCGTCTGTCTGCGCTCGTCGAGTACACTTTGAAAGCTGTGTGGACACGGCCGAGCGGAATGCAGAAAATGAAGTATAGCCGGGCCTTAAGGTTGACTGCAAAAGGTGCACCATAGTTACACATCACCATACAATACCCCTATTCATTCAGCCTACTAACATAAATTTATGGCGCCATCAAAGCCTTTCAGAGGGCAAAGCTCCAGGAGTGTCTGATGAAACGCTAAAACATAGTGTGCCTTATGTATTGCTTTTTAAGATCTGTGCTACTTTTGGAGCAATAATAGTGATAGATGTCCATTCAAGACACATGACCATGAAAGTCCCCAAGGTTTACCAGTAGATTTAATCTAATATTAGAAATATAGCAAGCTGTTTACAGGGGTGTCCTTTTCTCCACACTTTGTGTGTGTGTGTGTAGATTCAAGTTTTGTCTTCATCAAGTCAGGACTTGACTTAACTTGCTTAGCCGTTCATGTATAAGAAACATCTGAATAAAGGTTGATTTTACTTGCAGAATGTTACTGCTTTCATTTTCTTATGATGTTCTTTTGAACGTTCACAGTTGCGATAAAAGTGTTACGCAGCACAACTGTTTTCCACATGGATAATAGTAAGAAATGTTTCTTTAGCACCAAATCAGAATATGACAATGATTTCTGAAGGATCACGTGACTCTGAAGACTGGGTCTTTTTCAAAACTAGTGACTGACACCTCTAAACATCCTCCTGTACTATGTTGGCTCTCTTCCATATTTCATTCCTGATGCAAGAGAGAAACTGCTCTGTTCCGCATATTCTTTGATAGGAGTTTGTGTGCTTGTGTAATATGGTATCCTCACCATATGTACACTAATATAAATTGTCACTTCACCCAAAAATGAAAATTGTCATTAATTACTCACTCTCATGCTGTTCCAAACTCGCAAGATGTTCGTTTATCTTCGGTATTTATGATAAAATCTTTCTGACCCTGCAGAGACAGCAACGCAACTATCACGTTCAAGACCCAGAATGGTAGTAAAGACTAGGGGTGGGCGGTACACCGGTGTCATAGTCAGCACCGGTGTGACATTGCGCCACGACATGGATTTTCTAATACCGTCAATACCGTTATAAATCAATTATGTGCCTTGAACGGCTGCATTTACATCAATAATAGCTAATTCTAAATAATAAGGCATTACATTTTCTTCAAATGTTCAGTTGTGGTCTGAATACCTGTCCTTATACTATATATCTTGTTGTAAATAAAAAAGTAAAACATTTTCGTATCAGCTTTGCAGGTGGTAGGTAAAAGGGGAGTGGCCATTAAACAACTGGTGAAACAAAGTGAAGAAAGGTCGGGCCTGTAGCCTATACCAGGGGCGGAGTGGCAATCTGGACGACCGGGACTTTTCCTGGCTGCCGGCCGAAGGATTTACACAGCGCATCACAAAGTGAGCGGGCGCGAGGCGAACGCGACCGGCCTGTTTACTTTTACTTTCGATTTTGCAATAACGCACACTCTGTGTAAAGGGATCAGCACATCTTATAACGTTAATAGATATTTGTCAGTGAGTACAAGATTGCAGCAAATCCTCCAGTCTATGTTTGTAATCTCTCTTTACTTTCGACCCGTGATCAGTCAAATCTAAAGGTCATTGTACACAGAGTCCGATTTTCGTATGCGTTTTTTTTTTTAGTTTTCTCATATTCGCCATCCTTATCAAAATGCTTATTATGGATGCGAAAATGCAGAAAATCAATCACAATCCGATTTTTTTTTTTTTTTTTATGACGGACGAAAGTTTCAGAGGCAGTGTGTAAACTCGATTAACATAACCTGTATTTTTTTTTTTAACGTGCAAAAATCTCGGACGAAAATTTCGTACTCATGTGTGCAATGACATTAACTCCAGCAGCTGGTGTTGGATGCAGGGTTGCCAAGTCCGCGTTTTTCCCCACAGAATTGGTCTACTTTTAAACTGTTGCCATGGGTTGATTGCCCCCAGTTATTTAAAGGTTTTAAATATTGCAGAAATTAAATTTCAATAAAAAATAATTTTTGTTTTGTTGTACACTGTTAAGTAAGATCTTTAGGTTTTTTGCAAAATAAATATGTTAAGAATGCATACTCTCCCATGTCTCTTTTTGATAAGGATACCTACCATTTACTTATTATGTTATAAAAATATTAACTTTATTCACATACTAAAGGGACAGGACAGGCTACTCCTCCCAAAATGTACCAAAAAAAGTAATACCGTGATATTATACCGTCACCGTTCAAAAGATGAAAAATACCGTGATAATAATTTTAGGTCATATCGTCCACCCCTAGTAAAGACATCATTAAAATAGTCCATGTAACAGTGGTTTAACCATAATTTTATGAAGCTATGAGAATACTTTTTGTGTTCAAAGGGGAAAAAAAAAACGTTCAATTTCTTCACTTCTGTGTCAGTCTTCGCCATGTGTTCACTAGAGTACCATAATGCTTGCGTATACATTCCTTAGCTTGTAAACAAGTCGCAGCGCATTCATGTTCTACATCAGAATGCTGGCATCTGCGTCAGCAGCACCACATAAGACTATTTTGCCATCAGAAATATCTTGTTTCGAAGATGAACAAATGTCTTATGGGTTTAAGTAATTGAGTAATGGGTGAGTAATTAATTTTTCATTTGCGTTTTCATTTTTGGGTGAACTATCTTTTTAACTAGGGATGCACCGATCATGATTTTTCATGGCCGATTCCGATGCAGATTTTTTACCAGCAAGCTGGCTGATTCCGATACCGATTTCTGATTTTTTTCAAAAACAAGAAGTTATGCAAGTAAACAACATGTTTATTTAGTATTTAACAGGCCAAACTGGCTTTGGCTATTGAATCAATAGCATCTGACATCTGAAATTAAATAAATAAAAAAACTATTAAATTAAATACAGTTTAATAAGTAAAACATGCTTTTAGTAAAGTAAAACAGTAAGCCAACAGGCATTTTAATGTGAAATAATAATAATCATTCTTAACAGAACAGACTTTTTTTTTGGCTGCTTGTTTTTTTTTTTTTTTTTACAAAAAGAAGCATCTCAGCTTTTGAGTCTGTTTCTTTTTTCATCTGTCACGTGAGAAGCTGAGCTGAACAAACGTTCGCTGTCCGCGCTTGTGCAGGGCGAGGACAGGTACGCTCGCACAACTTCAGCGAGCACAGGAAAGCGGCTGTCCTTTGCAGACATTGCAGATTGCAATCTTCACGTCCTGCTCACAGATTTCGAAAAACCTCCACACAAGTGACATGTTTCTGAATGAATCGAATGCCGCGGCCCGCGTACACACTTCCGGGAAAAAAACGGCCGGGATAAAAACGGAAACCGATCGCGCGTTAGATGCAAAAACCGGCAGGTTTCAATTTATGGCCGGTCAACCTGTGCATCCCTATTTTTAACATAACTAGGGATGCACCAAAATTAAAATTCTTGGCCGAAACCGAAAAAGAGGAAACCAAGGCCGAAAACCGAAACACCGAAAGAATTATGCCAGTTATTAGTACCATTGCATTTATGGCTATGACTGTGTACTAATCTTACTAAAATCAAGGCATTGCAATTGCATAAATTAATATTAAAGTTTCAAAGA
Source organism: Garra rufa (assembly GCF_049309525.1). Lineage (NCBI taxonomy): Eukaryota > Metazoa > Chordata > Actinopteri > Cypriniformes > Cyprinidae > Garra > Garra rufa. The sequence goes on along the minus strand of NC_133362.1, from coordinate 27,034,913 downwards.
ATAAATCAATTATATTAATTTAAACAATAATTAACAATCAAGTATTATATTACTTAAATAACATATACATATATTTTACTGCCTTTGTTTAAATTGTTTAATTGTTTACATTTTTATAACACATTATCTTGTGGATCCATCAGTTCACATTTTCAGCTCTACGCGTTTCTCTTCCAGCAGGAGGCGCTATCAGAATGGTACACAAAGCAGTGCAGCAAATGACTTTGAAAGGTGCAGCGCTCATATTTATTCAATGAATAGCCTTTTGAAGTTTCATCGCAATTCTTGTCTTTCAGTCCCCACATTTAAGACCACCGGAAACATAATTAAGACGTTCTTAACCCCTAATAACACTGCAGTCATCAATGAAAATTAAGAGCTTTATTTCAAGAACCGACTTTCAAAAACAAACCTTACACAAAATACGTTTCTTTTTGGGGTTTTTTCCCACCATGTTCGGGGCACAAGAAAAATATTAGGGGACTAAATTAATATAAGGATATTAAGTGTAATCATCTCTCATTGTCTCTGAGAGAATGCACGTCAGATGCTGAAAGCACTGTCAGTTTTTACTTTCATTTTAACATATTGCGCAGTTTTCACTTTGCTTGCGTGATATCCATTGGCTCACCTCCATGGTTTAAAACATAAATATTTATAAAAATACAGTATATAGAAAAGGCATATCTTTAAAATATTGCGACGTAACACCAACATAAAGCCATTGTTTTTCACTCACTGAAAGCTACATCTGTCTGCGTGCAATGTGCCGGTCTCTGCTCTCATCACGGGCTGCACGCACGACTGCAGACACACCCCCTCTTGAAATTTCGGCATTACAAGTTTTGCAAATCGCTATCCGTGGGTCTTTCTCAGATATACTGAAATACATCCACACCGCAAACATGTTGTTTCAAACAAGCACGTGCAGGCTGCGGTTTCTGTTTGCGTCAACATATTGTTTCGGCCGTGTTGTTTCGGTGAATATTCGGTGCATCCCTAAACATAACTCTTTATGCCATTAATTTCTGAAGTGTTTGAACGTGATGCCACCTATAGGTTTTAAGGCATCTTCTTGCCAGCAGGTCATGCTTCATCCTGCTGCTTATGTACCTCTTAACCTAGCAGCTTCTTGTCTCTGTGTGTAGGTGCCTACACAGCTATCTTGTCCCCTTGCTTTAGCGGAGGCTAGCTTTGTTCCCCTTGTTATCCGGTCAGGGATGTGTGAAAGTGGGGCACAGGTCGGGGCTCTTTGTCCCCCTTGGGCAAATCAGAAGTGACAGACACCGGCCCACTCCGCCACTAATTTGTCCCCCCCTCAGGACAGACTTTGCTCAGGGCCACTAATTGCAGTGAGACGCACAGGCCTACAAGGGAACAGACACATCACGTTATTAACGCTGGAAGGGGCCAACGGGGTAATTGGGGAACATCCTTCATCAAATTATTTGGGCATGTTTCAGCATTCAAGAGTAGCGCCGGCCTGACGGGTTGAGGGGTCAAGCCCAGAAAAAACAAGGGGGCAGTGATGTTCAGTGCTACCAAGAAAAATTACAGCACTGCTGAATCAAGTCTGTTTTTCCTTATAACATTAAGGGATTGTTAAGCTGTTGATGATAGCAATTTTTGAACTTCTATGTGTTTGTAGATATAAATGATCTTTTCATCACATTTTGTTTCTTTTATTATTTCAGTGCCATGGACCCCGTAAGGAGGGATCTCTGAGTTTCTAGTGCCATCATCATCATCATCCCCCAGCTCTTCCTCTCATTCTCTGCATCTCTTCAGCTATATTTTTAAATTGCTTCACCTGTGCGTTAGCGTTCACCGGGACTTCAGCAGCATAAGCAGCCTTCATCGCTGGTCTCATCCTCACCCCAAAGGTTACAACAAGGCTGTTTGACGATGACAATGTATGCCACTGTGGTTTTGGCCGGAGTCTGCCTGCTTCTGAGGCTCTGCGCTGGAGGTAAGCGTCTTGTTATTCACACCTGTGTCCCTGCCTTCTGTGTACACTTACAGTAGCTTCAGCTTATATTCATACTCTTTACATCAACCAAGCTCAAACATACAGGTTGTATTCATACAATGTGATACAAGTTTATCTAGCCTATTTGCAACTGCTTTATGCAGCTTGCTATATGTGAGCACTCCACATGAATGTGCTCTCAAGAGCTACTGTGAGAGCTCACCTCACAAGCATTTCAAGATTTGATTCTGATTGCGGAGTTTATCAAGTGCTCATCAAATGCACACAGACTCTTTTCATACTGAATGCTCAACATTTAAAGATGTTTAAGTGAAGAAATCAAGAAATATATTACTGTTGTGTATAGTGCTGTCATGATTGCTCGGTTCAATTAGAGTACTCTATTTTTAAAAAATCCTCAACTGCAATTTGTCTGTCCAGTTACTGGCAAAATGCATTTCACAGACGAGAATCCATGAAACGCATTTTTAGACCATTTTCTAAGGCTGCATGATATATTAAACCCATTTAAAAATCATAATAAGTATAATGCGATTGTGAATTAGCAAACAGTATGATTCAATTAAATAAATATGTGCAATGCAGGTGTAATTAATGCGCTTTATTTACTTGAGTGTAGGATACGCACGTGCTTCTCAGAGCGGCTCTGTTTACAGTAAATGTTGCTCCACACAAACTGTTATTATTTACATGTGTTAAAAGTCTCAAACTCCATCTCGGCATGTTGCTGTAAGTTTGGGTTTATTATAACCATCACCTGGGAACGCAACATGCGCCATTTCACCAGACTTGTAAGGTAGTTTGTTTATAAACCTACAGAAACACATGAGAATATATCAGTGTATACAAATAAATAATTCTTCATCGCGATTTCAAAATAAAACCTCAAACCCTCTCTCTGAGTTGACATGTTTTTATGTCCACATATTCAAGAAATGACAGTGGCTGTAGCATTTGAAATGGCCGCTATTAAAGATTAAGTGGAAATTTGAATTAAATGTTGTTAAGTCAATATTAAACAAGGATTAGATTTTTATTACCACAAACATCAATTATAATTATCCAATTACTCGATTAATTGTCAGAATACTCGATTATCAAAGTAATCGTTAGTGATAGCTCTAGATATGTAGTAACATAGTTATTGAATTTATCACATAGAATGGCTGTGATTCAAACATAGTCTCTTGCCACAGGTAATTTAATTCCACAGACAGAATCTTATTTAATAAAAAAAAAATAGGAATGCAGTGTTTTGTTTCATGCTGTGAAGCTCTACATTGAAGCATTTAATTTGATTAAAAAATGCAATGTAATGTTTTAAATTAGTGGTTATATTTTCATTTGAACACAATGAGGTACAGATTTTTTTGTGATTAAAGTTGGTTTAGGGAAATGCCTTTATCCGTTCTGTTTTCTTGAAGGTGAAACACTTGTTGTTTTGAGTTTTGCTTTCTCTTGCATATTTGTTTTTTTGGGGGGCTTTGATGTGATTGCAGTACAGCAGGGCAGGAATCATATGTGCCCGTCTGAACGTTTCCATATGCTTAATAACGTGATGTTTACTGATGTCAAAGAAAGCTGATACCTTTGTTTAATAAAAACGCCCTCCCTAAGACAAACTAAACTGATGGTTGCCCATGGACAGTAAATGAGCTGTGAAGACAAACAGCACCAGCCTTTTGCTAGGAAAGCAGTTACAGTATGCAGAAAAAAAAGAGTTTGAGTTGAAAAGCCTACTGCTTTGTTTTAGCTCACATTGTTTATGTTAACATACTTTAACTCTGAACTTCTATGTAAAACAATACTTTGTGCTCGGGGTTAGAACACCCTCTGATATCTCTGAGGTGTGTTTACTCATGCCAGCGAGTTCAAAAGACATCTTTCCCGTCGTGACTCACTCCTGAACCATGCGCCTTTCAGAGGCCCCCCACTAAAGGAAGCTGTTGAAGTGATTGTTGCCGCTCTCTCTTCCTTTTTTAGCACATTAACCATTTCCTCTATGGCACTTCACAATTGCTAGTTGGTAAGAACTATTCCAAACACTGTGTTCTCCGGAAATGTTTGGGCCTTTCTGTGCTGTTGATCTTCAGATTTAAGCCCCTGTTTAGTAGATTTTAGATATTGCAAGAGGCTTGCTTTCTGTTCCACACTGACTATAGAACTTGAGTAGTTTATCTTTTTTGTTGTTTCATTACATTTTTTTTGCCCCCACTTAATAATAGGTGACCTTAACTACTGTGTACTTAAATTTAATTTTGTACAATGTACTTATTGTTTACATGTTTTTTTTTTTTAAATTTTACAATTAATTTCTGTAATTACACTTATAATTACACTGTTGACCCATCCTTTACACGTTAACCCACCCTTAAACCTACCCATACCACCAAACCTGCGCCTTAATCTTACCCGTATCTCACCTTAAGAACAGCAAAAGTGTTTTGCAATACAATATGAACACTATGTACAGTGTACTTATTTTAAGTACATACAGTTGAGGTCAAAAGTTGTAATTATTTTACCAAAATAAGAGGGATCATACAAAATGCATGTTATTTTTTTTTTTATATAGTACTGACCTGAATAAGATAACAAGAAAAAAATAATAGTTTTGCATGCACAATGCATTAAGAGCCGGGGGTGAAAACTTTTTGAATTTAAAGATCAGGGTAAACTTAAAGGGGTCCTATTATGCTTCGACGTACATTCACCTATTTTTTTTCTCTTGTGGACTATATGTAAATGTCTTTTATGTGAAATATCTTCAATATTCAGGTCAAAACTAAATAAACAAATAACATGCATTTGTATGATTCCTAAAATAATTAACATTTAGCAGATTCTGCAAGGTGTATGTAAACTTTTGACCTCATCTGTAGTTAAGTCCACATAATATAAAGTGGGACACTTTTTTTTTTTTAACTCACCTATATTTTTAAATGAACAAATTAAGGTTTTTTTTTGTTGTTGTTTGTGTATGTATTATTTAGTCCACACTTAGAATTAGCACATGCCGCTGCAAATTAACTTTATATTTTAAAGGCTTTTTCAGTGAAGTCTTGTATTTGATTCTGATAAATAAGTTGAGAGAAAGGGAATTCGTCTTGTAACATGCCCAGTAGTCAGATTTTCAAACAGCTCAGTTTTCCTTTAGAGTTCATATTATATCAAACATCAGTCTAATGTCCTTGTCGGTGTATTTTTGTACAGATGCAGCAGAAAAGTAGGAGATGGTTGAAACCAGAGATGCAGCGTGAAGGCGAGGACATTTGACTTCTCAAAGCGCTGTTGTTTCTCTCAGTGTTAGAGTTGTGTAAGGCTAGTTAAATACCTCTATAGTACATCTTTTTTACCTTGCTCATCAGATGCACCCCTGAGATGTAATTTCAGGCAGGTGTCTGCACCTCTGAAACATAATCTTCAAGAAACAGAGAGGTGACATTGCACTGTGAAGGCAATTGAGGGCTTTCAGTCGCCAAAGTGCTTTTTTCCCAGGCAATTGTAGACTTCTACCTGGATTGAATAGTGGATGAGGTTAGCACTCCTCCTAGGGGAGATGAAAGCGTGTTTCAAATGCAGACAGGCATTTAATTTGTTGAAGTGATTGAATGAAATATGTGCAAAATACCCCAGAAGTCACACAGACAGTTTATTCCTGACATAATTCAGCTATATTTAATTCACAATTCTCTTTAAAGTAGCATGTGTGAGGATTAAACATAACAAAATAATGTGAAGTGGGATATAGTCAATGAAACAAAGCATAGCTATAAAGGGAAGCAGTGTAATTTAGATTTGCTGTAGACTGAAATCTATTTTTGATTTTCTTCTTTTGCTCTCTTTTTTCCTTGTGAGAGAGAGGGTAATGGTGTGTATCTGCTAGAGAGTCTCATTATGGGGGGATGATCTGCCAGACCTCAGACTCCACTGTAACTGGCGGCAAAATTAAGCACACATGTGAATGTGGAGGCTCTAATGGGTCCCTCTAACACATCAATCATCACCCACAACCAGTCACAGGCCAGCAGTGGGCAGAGATCCTTTGCCCCGTCAGAACGACTGCTTCATTTTGAAGGCCATGAGAGTTTTGAAATCCTAACATTGTTATACATTCTGCCACTCCCATAGATTTTTGTACAGTTACAGTACAAATCAGATTCTTCAAGGATGTACTGTCGGATGTAATGTCACTGGGTGTAGAGAATGAAGAAGAGGAGTAAAGAGTGATGGAGAGGATCCCCTGGGTTCCTCGTCCAGCCTTCTACTAACGCGAAATTTCCGTCCTGGCCCTTTACATCAGGATCTGCTGTCATAAGGGAGACTGTCTCCCTTAGCCTGGGCTCAAGGCCACACAACCTCTTAGATTTGCTTTATGAGTAGCTCAATTACTGAAATGACCTCATTGAAATCCCTTGCGAGCAGTTGAATGGGATTAAGTCTAGACAGAGTAATTCTCTTAAAGAGTTGATTTTTATAGTTTAGTAAAGTAACATTAGACGGTGTGTTTGATCCACTTAAGTAAGAAAGATATGGAGTCTGTCCGCACCCTGAACGAGAGCACTTGAGAGGCTGAGTGCGTCATTTAGTTTGCGGTCTACAATCGTTCTGATAGACAGAGCGTATCAAAGGCAGCGTCTCACAAACTTTATCTGGACATTTAACTGCACTGCCTCCATCAGCTTTGTTTTCTCAGGCTGTTTCTACAGCAGTCTTGTTTGTGTTGTGATCGACAGTTTTGTTAATGTTAATGTTGCTTGCCGACTCTTATAATGCTGTTGGAGGCCACCACAATTTTCTATTTCCACATCATCCAGATTTTTTAAAATGTCAATATCATTCAAACAAATTTAGTTGTTATATAAACAACAGTAATGACTATAACAATTTATCTCATGAACCTCATTATATAATATGGTTTGTGGAGGGTTAAAGGAATATTTCACCCAAAATTATTTTATATTTAATCACCCTCATGCCGTTCCAATTCAAAAACAACATTTAGGGCCTTATGATTTCCGCAGTGTGAAAAACGTGGATGGAATCATGAAATCCAGTCATAACAATGTGATTTACTGTATAACACGAAATGTCATGGAATTTGCTGAATTTTAGATGAATAAATCAATACTGGGTTAGTACACTTAACGCGTTTGTGAATATTAAGCCGCAAAAATACAATTTAAATATAAATCCTGTATGTTCTGTGTCTCTGTGTTAATGAATGGTTTCGTTAACTACACACATACTGGGATCGGCCGGTTAAGATGGCGGAGTGAGCGGTCGCAAATTTTTACCTCTCCCGTCTCATGTTACGATTACTTCACCCACGCTCGACCATCTTTATTCGAAAATAGCACCTAAACTCATTTCAGTTAATCAACCATGCCCAAGCCCTCTAAACAGAGCAAGACGGACAATCCTTGGGGCTTTATCGAGGATATTTCGGATGTTAGCGCTAGCTGCGATCCCATGGCTAGCCATGAAGGCTTGCCACCTGGATTTACGCAGGAAGCCTTGTTCAAACATATCTCGGACATTGTTTCGCAGGAAGGTCGGCGCACTCAAAAGATGCTGGATGATTCTTTAGCCAAGCTGGAATCTGGTCTAAATGCGAAAGTCGACAACATCATTAAACGCATTGACGAGAGCAGGTTAATGCCACCTTTCGCGATTTTTACGCTGAGTTATATAGCTCAGAAGTATCGCATCAGACGGCTTATGATAGCTTTTTAGAAGATCTTCAGCTTCCTAAACTGTCTGAAGTAGATTCTGCAAATTTAGATAACCCTATTACAGTTGATGAGCTCAAGGAGGCGGTCTCGGCTATGTGTATAGGCAAATCCTCTGGGTTTGGATGGAATTCCCCCAGAGCTCTATGTAACCTTTTGGGACAGTTTAGGCCCTCTGTTATTTGACATGATACGATCTGCGGTCGAAAGAGGTTCCTTTTCGAGAGATATAAAAATTGCAGTAATTTCACATTTGCTTAAAAAGGATAAAGACCCTAATGATTGCTCTAGCTATAGACCTCTGTCCATTCTTAATGCTGATTTAAAAATTTACACTAAAGTGCTTGCTCTTAGACTTCAACCATTTTTATCTAAGCTAGTTAACAATGACCAGACAGGTTTTATCAAATCTAGATTAGCTTCTGATAATTTTAGACGGTTACTTCACGTAATTCATGGCTCTTCCTCGCTGGCTTCGCCTGCTGCTATTCTCTCCTTAGACGCTATGAAGGCCTTTGATCGTCTGGAGTGGTCGTATCTGTTGTCTGTTCTCGAGACAATGGCTCTGGGTCCTCATTTTATTCGCATGATTAAAGTTTTGTACGCTAATCCCACAGCCATGGTGCTGACAGGCAAAACCTGTTCTTCTCCGTTTGTAGTAGCCAGAGGTTCTCGTCAAGGGTGTCCCCTAAGTCCTTTTCTTTTTGCTCTATCGTTAGAGCCATTAGCACAGTCAATCCGCACTGATAAAAATATTGCCCCTATCTCAATACAGGGAACTAATCATCATATTTCATTATATGCTGATGATGTTCTTCTCTATCTAGGTAACCCGTCTCAATCCTTACCCAACATTTTGAATAAGTTTGACCGCTTCGGTAAGATTTCGGGTTATAGAATAAATTGGAACAAATCAGCTCTTCTCCCTCTGAACGGCGCACTGAAGAGCACGGCGCTAGCCGTAGATATTCCTATGGTTAAGCAGTTTAAATATCTAGGCATCACGATTGGAGATTCCCTGCAATTTATTAGTAAGAACAACTATAATGATATTCTTTCAAAAATTTCGTCTAACCTGGAAAATTGGTCTTCACTCTCTAATTCTCTTAGAGCACGTATTTCAATTATTAGGATGAATGTTCTCCCCCGCATTAACTTTGTGAGTTCTATGCTCCCGTTGGCTCCCCCTTGTCTTTTCTGGGATAGATTGCAGAGCTTAATAACCAAATTTGTATGGAACGGCAAACAACCATGCCTTAGAATTTCTATCTTACAGAGAAATAAACTCTCTGGCGGGCTTGCTCTTCCTAATTTTAAGTTGTATCACTGGGCTTTTGCGCTTTGTCCCTTGATGAGCTGGTATGATGCTGAAGAGGATATTTCTTGGCTTTCTCTAGAGAGAAACTTGGTGCTTCCGCTCAAACTGAATGAAGTTTTATTCGCCAATATACCTTCAAATAAATGTAAAATACGCTTTGGTCCCCTAGTATCTTACGTTATATCAGTTTGGAGAACGGTGGAAAAAGCGTGCGGCATCCTCTCTAACTGGAATCCCTACTCTCCTATCTTTAATAATCACAAACTGCTCGTTAGGAAGAATCCTATTCATTTCGGTCAGTGCAGGCATTGGTATGATAAGGGGATTCATTCACTGGGTGATATCATGGGTGACAAGGGCCTACTTAGCTTTGAAGAACTCTGCTCTCAATTCAACCTGCAGAGTTCTACATTTTTCTTTTATTTACAGTTAAGGGCTGCCATGAAGACTTATGGGGTCCCTTGGTCGGCCTCTCTGAAAGATCATCCTTTATTAAGAGTACTATGTTGTTCTCTAGGAAAGAGAGGTTTAGTTTCTAAGTTATACAGGGTTTTTTTGGATGAAGTATTTCCTCCTTTGGCACTGGATGCCTCTTGGCGAACTGATATTCCGAACCTCTCCCCGGACTTTGAGTGGGATCACGTTTGGTCTATGGTATCTCAAGCTTCTAGGAACCCGGACCATCAACAAATTCATTTCAACTTTATCCACAGGACTTACATGACACCGCGCAGATTATATTGTATGAAGCTGAAACCTGATCCATATTGTACTTTTTGTAATACAGGTGAATTTGGTACATTTTTTCATATGATTTGGGAATGCCCGGGGGTTTCTAACTTCTGGAACATGGTTAGTGAGCATCTGTCCACCTTACTTGATATTTCGGTGGAATCCAGAAAATTAATGGAAAACAAAGAATTTGCTAAAAATGAAACTGAATTTGAGAAAAAATTTAAAAAAATTCATAGAGCCTTAAAAAATATTTTTTTGTTAAACTTTTAATAAATTGCTATTAAATTGTGTATGTTTCATGATTTCAGTTAATTACAAGGTTTTTGATTGATATTTCTTGATTTAACCATTAAAAAATAATAAATGGAATCCAGAAAAAATCGGGGAAAAAAATAAAATTTAAAATAAAATTTATAGGGCCCTAAATATTGGACTCCACTGACTTTTGTTGTATTTGTATTTTTTTAAATATTTTCTTTTATATTGTAGTGGAGAAAGTTAGGTTATACAGGTTTGGGACAACACGATGTTAAGAAAATGATAACAATTTTTATTTTTGGGGTTTACTGTCTCTTTAAGCACCCACAGCATGGTAAAATCCATTATAACTTATTATTTTAGCTAAGTATTAAAGTTTTCTTTTGCCGTGGGACATTCAACAGTTGCAAAGCAAAAACTGCTGTGATATGCTTACACATGTTAGGAAAAATATGTGTCCTGTCATATTTCTAGTAGCACTTCTTTCAGGCTGCCTATTTTATTAGGCTCCTACCGTGTTTATATTGAGATTTATGTACTCGTCAATCACATTTTCAGTATATGTACATTGTAGGCGATCCATTGAATTATGCAGTGCGTCGAAGAGCAACAGAAGCTTCTTTATCATGGCTAGCTCTCTATTTAATCTCTGAGTCCTAATAGAATTAGTCCAAGAGGAGAGTCCAGTCTAATTGTAAGATCAGGAGCACACGGGGAGGCTGTATAAGACAGACTAGTAATGGGATCTGAGGATGGAATGCAGCTGATAAAGAGAGCGCTGTGTCGCCCTGCCGCCCAATCTCTCAAACTGCTGCTTTGTGAGTGATTAGCTGTTTTACGGACAGGTCTGGACTGGAACGTCTGCAGTGGAGTCATGTTTAGCAGAGAGCTACAGCAGTACATGCTCATGCACTGTGACACGATAAGAAGACAGTAAGATCAGTAGTGACATGTCTCAGAGGCCTTTATAGAACTGAAATACAAATAAAAAGGAAAATAAATCATTGCAAGGATGTGACACGGAAAGGGGCATACAGGGGGATATACATGGTAGTTGGTAGGGATGCTCATATTGACCGTTTAACCATTAACCGACAGTGAGAATTTTAACCGATTATTACTATCAGTTTAACGGTTTAAAAGGTTTTTTCCTTTCTTCCCCCATTTTTTTATATGTTTGCTGCATGGTGAAAGAAAAAATAATGCTATAGACCTTTTTCCTGAGTAAACGATGAGCGCCGCCATTACGAATTCTGACGTCAGATTGAATGCTTTTCTGTTCCGGTTTCCATAGGAACTCATTCAAATAGCGTCCATCTGTTTTTAATGTAGCTAACGTCGGCTGCTTTGTGTCATCTACACACATTAAAGTGAGGCACTGACAAACGACGGTCATTGCGACATTGCCAAGTGATGGCGCTATGGAGCCATGTGCTTTTTAAAAACATTTTAATAGGTTTAACATTAGTTTATTAGCTCGGAATATACCCTAATTTGACTAGAAACAATGCAGACCGGAAATGCAAAGCATTCTTTCAGTTAAGAGTCGGACTTACTTCCGTGTTCAGGAAAAACGTCTATATGTAAGTCATCTGTTTACTCACGGGCGTGTGTCCGTGCAGTGTGGCTGTACAGACATATTTTGCTGAAAATAACCCCATGATTTACTCACCCTCAAGCCATTATGGGTGTATATGACTTTCTTCTTTCAAACGAATATAATCGGAGTTATATTAAAAAATGTTCTGGCTCTTCCAAGCTTTATAATAGCAGTGAATGGGTGTTGAGATTTTGAAGTCCAATAAAGTGTATCCATCTATCATAAAAAGTGCTCCACACAGCTCCAGGGGGTTAATAAAGGCCTTCTAAAGTGAATCAATGTGTTTGTGTAAGAAAAATATCCATATTTGAAACTTTATAAACAGGTCGTAGGTGTAAGCTCCGGTAGGAAAATGTTAGTCTTGCAAAAAATACTGTTTTTTGTTTACAGCAAAGGAAAACCAGTCTCCTCTTGGCTTATTGAAATCCTCCAACATTTTTTTCAAAATCTCAACACCTATTTACTGCCATTTGAAAAGCTTGGAAGAGCCAGGACATAAAATCCCCAAAAAATGCACCTTGCTAGCTTTTTAAGCTAGTTTTGTCATAGATGTAAACTACTGTTCAAAGTTCGGCATCTGTAAGATTATTATTATTATTTTTTTTTTTTTTAAAGATTCTCTTCTGCTCACCAAGGCTGCATTTATTTGATCAAAAATTCTTTTAAAAAGAAAAATTGTGAACTATTACAATTAAAAAAAAAAATTCTATTTTGATATATTTCAAAATGTAGATTTATTCCTGTTATGGCAAAGCTGACATTTCAGCAGCTATTACTCCAGTCTTCAGTGTCACACACTTTAGAAATCATTCTATTATGCCGAGTTGCTCCTCAAGAAACATTTATTATCATCATATAAGAAAAAAAAAAACTGTTGAAAAATGGTTGCACTTCCTAATACTTTTGTGCACACCTTTATAATTTTTCAGAATTATTTAATCAATGTCAGAGAAACTGAATTTTAACAATGTAAATGTCTTTACTGTCTCTTTTGATCAATGTAATGCCTCCATGCTGAATAAAAGTATTAATTTCTTTTTAAAAATCTTCCTGACCCCAAACTTTTAAACAGTAGTGTATGAATTCCTGGAAGCATAGACATGGGTTTATTAACACCTACTGGCTATTTTGTGTCTCTGCTCACCAGGCCTGCCATTGATTTGTTGTTGTCTTGTCACTTACAGCAGGTCAGAATCCCGACCACGTGCTACAGGGCACTGGAGTGAAGGCAGACTACAGAAGGCCCGGGGACGACTCTACTGTGGCACCAGAAGATGCTGCCCGCTTCCTCAGCTGCCACTGCTCAGGGCACTGCCCTGATGACGCCAAGAACAGCACCTGCGAGTAAGTGTCATAGGCCATGGCACCTTTTAAATGATATTGCACATGTTTGTGCTTTATTTATATATATTCCAAAAAAATTAAGCAGATTGCTTTTCTTTAATACATAACAGGACAAATGGGCAGTGCTTCGCCATCATTGAAGAAGATGAAAATGGAGACGTGATCTTAAGCTCAGGCTGTATGAAATATGAGGGCTCTCACTTTCAGTGCAAGGTAAGGAGTGTTGTTTCTTGTAAGTGTTTTATGCTTTCACATGTTAATAAAATAGCAGATTTTCTAAGTTTGACTCATTTGGTTATTTACAGGATTCACAGTTTGCACAGACACGTCGAACCATCGAATGCTGCCAGTTTGACTATTGTAATCGAGACCTAAAGCCAGAGCTACCGCCTCGAGACACGGGTATGCTTCAGTACTAACTAACAAATGCTTTTTGAAAATGATGAACAAATATGTGACCCTGGACCACAAAACCAGTCTTAAGTAGCATGGGTATATTTGTAGCAATAGCCAAAAAATACATTGTATGGGTTAAAATGATACATTTTTCTTTTATGCCATAAATGATTAAGTTATTAAATTATATAATGTTAAGATCATGTTCCATGAAGATATTTTGTAAATTTCCTACCGTAAATATATCAAAACGTAATTTTTGATTAGTAATATGCATTTCTAAGAGCTTAGACAACTTTGAAAGCGATTTAACCAATATTTAGATTTTTTTTTTTTTTTTTTTTTTTTTTGCACCCAGTTCCAGATTTTCAAATAGTTGTATCATGGCCAAATATTGTCCTATCCTAACAAACCATACATCAATGAAACGAGATGATGTATAAATATCAATTTTAAAAAAAACATTGATCCTTATGACTGGTTTTGTGGTCCAGGGTCACATAAATTAACAGCAACATTTTTCAACATAATTAGTAAAGTTTCTTGAGCACAAAATCAGCTTTTAAAATGATTCTGTATTATTTTTTTTTTAAATTTACATTTGCTAAAGTAAATATCTGGCCCTGGCTAACGTAATGCATTAATGATGGACATGTGTTTTCACTTGATCTCTTTACAGAACCACCAGACCCTCACTGGCTGGCCTTCCTCATTTCAGTGACTGTGTGCTTCTGCACCCTCATCTGTGTCACTGTCATCTGTTATTACAGGTGAGATCATCACCGCAGTAAAGCAGGAAAACACACTGAAGCTCTTACATATAATAGGCGCTTGTGACGTGCCCATTTTTTCCACATCAGTTAACTGTAACCATAATGCTTGCTGTGTTTTTTCATAGCACCTTTGAAAACACATGCCACCCACATCATGTTCTGTTGTTGTCAAAAGAGAAACACTTCTGTTACTGCAAGTAGGGGCAAGACTACCAATACCTTGTCTTGGATACACAACTATAGAAAAGTTTGCCTTTATAACATTAACCTTTTAGTGTCTGTTTACTGAGCTATCTTTCAAAAAGTGTCATTTTTTTGTTTTGTTTTTAACTGAGGAGGAGAAAAGAGCTTTCAGATGTCAGGTATAGCAGTAAAAAACATTTTGTTTTTAACTGTGTCCTCAGGTATAAGTGGCAGACAGAGAGGCAGCGCTACCACAGAGACCTGGAGCAGGACGAGGCCTTTATCCCAGCAGGAGAATCTCTGAAAGATCTCATCAACCAGTCTCAAACCTCAGGCAGTGGCTCTGGGCTCCCCCTGCTGGTGAGTAATCACAAATGCAAACTGTAGGATCTTTGTAGCACTGCAGGAGCAAATTTCTTCACCAGGTTCCTATTAATTTTTACAGGTACAGCGCACCATTGCGAAACAGATCCAGACAGTGCGTCTTATTGGAAAAGGCAGGTATGGAGAGGTGTGGCTCGGCCGGTGGAGGGGGGAGAAAGTAGCAGTGAAAGTGTTCTTCACTCGTGAGGAGGCCAGCTGGTTCAGAGAGACAGAGATCTACCAAACTGTGCTCATGAGACATGAGAACATACTAGGTACACCATGTCATTTATGATTAATCTCATTCTTGTGTTTGTAATTGTATATCAGTTCCACGTTTTCTCACGTAACGCAACTCTCTGATCTGTCTGAAGGCTTCATTGCTGCTGACATAAATGGCACTGGAGCCTCTACGCAGCTGTACCTAATCACAGACTACCATGAGAATGGCTCTCTCTATGACTATTTGAAGTTCACCACTCTGGACACACAGGCCCTGCTCAAACTGGCCTACTCTGCAGCCTGTGGCTTGTGCCACTTGCACACGGAGATCTACGGCACGCAGGGAAAGCCGGCCATCGCTCACAGAGACCTGAAAAGCAAGAACATCCTCATAAAGAAAAACGGCACCTGTTGCATTGCAGACCTCGGGCTTGCTGTGAAATTCAACAGGTGCTTCATCACACGTTTATGCTTGTTTTAAACGAAACCCCTGGTATTAACACATGCATAGATTAATATAAATTATTGTTTCTAAAAATCCACATTGTTTAATACATATTTTGGACTTTTGGGGGGCGGCATTATTTTGATGATGTCAAATGGTTGCACTCTGTAAGCTACTGCTGCTACCTTTTGCTATTTTACTGCAGCACAACAGTAATAAAATACTGATACGATGACCACAGCTACTGAAAGAGTTTACAGGTGGCGATGCATAGACTTAAGCCAAATGCTGTACCATTTATTTTTCCCCACAAGGAGTCTAAACGCCCCCTGATATCGAGTCAAACCAGCACTGAGAAACTCTTAGTTTAGAATACTCTGCGGCATCATGACAAACGCCGGCATGTTTACATCCTGTCAGGATGGCATCTAGCGTTTCTTGTCTCTGCCATTTGTAAGCTCTTTCGGTAACTGTGGTCTACTAAAAGCCTTAAAGTGGAGAGAACAAAGACGCAGGTCTTTAGGAAGTTTTATTGGTTCAGAGGCATCTTCCCATTCTTTTCTCCTTGTCTAATCACTAGGAAAGCAGTAAGACTAACATCACTTTTTCTTATGTTGCCATCTGACTAAAAATTACAAGCAAAAGCCGCACAATGTGGCATTGTATCAATATTTAATTTTCCGTGTTGTGTATTCCAATTTCACCGTTTCACGTCATTCAAATAATGGCGCCCCCCATAGTCCAAAATATGTATAACACTACATGGATTTTTAAAAAATAAGTCTTTTATTGGTTTTCTATTACATATAAATGATGTCTCTTACTGAAATGTTATATTAAGCTATAGAAGTCTTAAAATCCAGGGTTTTCTTCAAGTGGTTTGTTTAGTTATTTTGACAAAGTAACTTTTTATTTATTTATTTGTATTTTTTTCTCAGTGACACAAATGAAGTGGACATCCCACTAAGCACACGTATGGGGACCCGGCGCTATATGGCTCCAGAGGTTCTGGATGAGACTCTAAATAAGAACCACTTCCAGGCCTACATTATGGCAGACATCTACAGCTACGGACTGGTTATATGGGAAATGGCCAGACGCTGTGTCACTGGAGGTATTCATAAGACAATTTCTCTGGCAAATCTTTCTTTCATTTTGCTTTATACATTTGTTTATACATTCATTCCAAAACTGTAAGACCTTCGTTCATCTTCAGAACATAAATTAAAATATTACTGATGAAATCCGAGAGCTTTCTGACCCTGCATAGACAGCAATGCTACTACCACAAAAGAAGTTACTGAATAAAGTCACTTTTTCTTTTCTTTGTGAGCAAAAACTAATCTCATAGCTTCATAAAATTGATGTCACATGGACTATTTTATCAATGTCCTTACTACCTTTCTTGGCCTTGAACGTAGTAGTTGCGTTGCTGTCTGTGCAGGGTCAGAAAGCTCTTGGATTTCATCAAAAAAATCTTCATTTGTGTTCTGAAGATGAACGAAGGTCTTACGGGTTTGGAACAACATGAGTGAGTAATTCATGACAAAATGTTCATTTTTGAACTATCCCTTTAATAAACTCATCCATTGATTGTTTCCCAGGTATCGTTGAAGACTATCAGCTACCATATTATGAGATGGTCCCATCAGATCCGTCTTATGAGGATATGCTGGAGGTTGTGTGCGTCAAAGGACTGCGGCCCACTGTATCCAACAGATGGAACAGTGATGAGGTGAGTCATCCAGCAGATGGCAGTGTAATCACAGATTACATTTGCAAATTGTTTACACAGTAGCTTCGAGTTCAAAAGTGTACAGAAGAGAAATGTCTTTCATGATCTAATAAGAGTTTGTCTTTCCAGTGTTTGAGGGCCATGTTAAAGCTGATGTCAGAATGCTGGGCCCACAATCCTGCATCACGTCTGACCATCCTACGAGTCAAGAAGACTTTAGCAAAAATGGTGGAATCTCAAGACATTAAAATCTGATCAGCGACTTATTTTTTCGTCTTTGACATCATTGTCCCCTTCACAGAGGAGGAGCAGGAGGAGAAGGAGAGTTGGTGATGGTGACATCGAACACAAGTATGAAATATAACAAGCTCTCTTTCTCTCCTGGATCAGACAATGGTGCATTTGCTGCTTTCTGTGAAAGCTGTGTCATTGCAACCTTGGATTTAATGCAGCAGACTAAGAGTAAAGTGGGATCTTCTGGAGATTTGGGAAAGGTTGACATAAACCCCACTGCCTTAAAATACACTCAAGTTATCTGCATATGTTTCTTTAGATTCTGGGATACTTCCTGCCATATGGATGAAATGCTGTTGACTTCTCATGGAATCTGTGTAAAGCATACTGTGATTGTAATGTATGATGTGTAATATATTATAGTAATAGATGAAAAAGAGCAAAAATATCTATCAATATAATCTCGTCCATTTAAGAGCTGTTGCAGACTATCTGTCAACCTGATGTGTGGCATTTAATAATCATAATTTAACTACCCACCTTTTTTAATGCGGGAGTAAGCCTAAGGGTGAGACTTCCAGTCCATTAGCCGCTATAGGGAAATAATGACAACTTTTTGCACTACAAACCAGTGTGCTCATAATTAAAATAATACATCAAAATATGGCTAAAAATAACGACACAGATGAGACCAGAAGCCTGACCCACAAATTTAAAAATGGCCTCACCAACTCTAACAGGAAGAAAAAGGTGGATACAGTAGTTTTTCTCTTGTCCCCCACAGAAGGTTGAAAGTGAAGAGATGCATGCTGCTTTTTCAGATGCAGTTTGATTTTTCACGAGTGTCAAAATGATTGCCTAAACCGTATATTGTTTGCGTTTTTAAAGCATGCTATTTTAACATCCTCAGAATAGAAAACATTCCCAGTGCATTCTTTCTAAGCCTTTGACCATATATTTTCATAAAGTCAACCAGCTGTCATACATCTCATTTTAATTGGGAAAGAAAAGTCTTCATACTGATTGCAGTCAGTATGAACACCTTCAAAGATGCCAAACTCAGTCAGGGTAGTGTTTGTTGGGGGATAGGTACATTCCTGCGCTCACTTCATTTAGAGATGCTGGGACTTTCTTGGTACGGATTACTGAATGTGACTTCTGATCTGATCATATGTCCTTGCCAATATTTATGAATCATGTGTTTAATTGTGTTTGCGAGGTGGCTGAAGGTGAAGGGTACGACTATAACATCTGTTAGTTATCACTGCTTAATATTTCAGTAAGGCTTGCCAAAATACGTTCTTGGTAGCTGCTACAATCCAAAACACACATTATTGTTGCATAACATGTTTACAGAACCCCCATGCAGAATCAATCTTATCATTCTTTAGCAAATGCAGTGTTGTGTTCTAGAATACTTGTTTATTATTCTCAGTGCCATTGAAAAGACCAATGTGATTTGTAGTAGTAACACAACAATTTACAATAGTTCTTTACACCACTATCTGGACCCTTAAAGACAGGAAGTGTGAATATACAATGCTTTGATAACATCTAAGGTGCTGTGTCGCAATACTTCCCGAACAGAACGCCCTGAAATGCTAAAAGGGCATCTTGATTAAAACAATATGCCAAGGCTACTGACATGCTTACAAAAGTATTTCAAATATTCTGAAAATAAATAATAGAACTATTAAAGGAAACATGATTTCATCTCAGAGTGACTAACTTCAGCATACAGTACAGTATGCTAGCTAGAGAAACACTAAATTTGATGGATATAAAAATACATTTGTATACACTCGTTGCTCTTACTATACAAGGAATCTGAGAAATTGATCATCTGTATCAAATGCTTTTCAGTGGCTAAAGGGATTCAAACGGACTATTAAATTAGGATTGGATTACATTAAAGCAACAGGAATCATTTTGTGCAATTCCAGTGTTTTTGAGTAGCATTTACTTGTTAAAGAATTTGATCTTTTTAATTTCAATTTTGTTTGCATTTTCCCAAAAACTAAATTTTGCATCAATCCCCTATGGCTTTCTGTTCTTCATCAAAACACAGAACGCACCTCTTCACTGTACTCTGAGTTATGAAGTATGTTGATAGCACGTGTTTTACCATACTGTATATATGCCTGTAGATATTTCAATGTGCTTTACCATAGTATCACCCAGCCCATCTCTATGTAATATATTAAAAAACCTGTCTAATTTGGATTTTTTTTTTTTTTTTTATTCAGCCCCATGTTGAAAGGGTGCCTTATGAGTAGGCCTCATACTCTGTATAATATTTCTCCATGTAATCTTTTAAAAATATAATTTTAGTACACCGTTTTTCTGTGGATTTGTTTGTTTTTTGGTGTGAACTGAATAAGTACTATATCTTGAAATCTATTTTAGGACTTGTAAGAAATATCATGTAGTTGTCACTGAAACCAAGTTCACTTCCAGAACAAAAAATGACAGATAATGTACTCACCCCCTCGTCATCCAAGATGTCTTTCTTTCTTCAGTCTTTTCTTTTCCTTTTCTTCAGTGAAGAAATTATGTTTTTTGATGAAGACCTTTCGGGATTTTTCTTCATATAGTGGACTTCAATGGTGCCCTGAATTTAAACTTCCAAAATGCAGTTTAAATGTGGCTTCAAGCAATCCCAGCCGAGGAAGAAGGGTCTTATCTAGCAAAACAATTTATTATTTTCATATAAAAAATACAATTTTTATACTTTTTAACCTCAAACCATTGTCTTGCTCTCCCTAAACTGTTTTTTCCAGTTCAAGACAGTTAGGGTATGTCGAAAAACTCCCATCTCATGTTCTCCCAGAATTTTTTTTTCCTTTTTTGTTAAGGGTGTTTGATCTTATTTGCAAGTTCACTTTGCAAAGACTGGGCCGGTACTTCTGTACAGATGTAGGATGATATTGAAATGATTTTTAAAGTTGAGCAAGAAAATACAATGGGAGTTTTTTGACTCTCTGTCTTAACCCAGAATACACAGAGTTCAGGGAGAGCAAGACAACATTTGAGGTTAAAAAGCATTTAAATTGCATTTTTTTAATGAAAATAATCAATCGTTTTGCTAGATAAGACCTTTCTTCCTAGGCTGGGATTGTTTACAACTGCATTTGAGATCGTTTGAAGCCGCATTTAAACTGCACTTTGGAAGTTCAAACTCGGGGCATCATATGAATCCATTATATGGAGAAAAATCCTGAAATGTTTTCCTCAAAAAACCTATAATTTCTTTGTGCGACAAAAAAAAAAAAAACATGACATTTTGGATGACAAGGGAGTGAGTAAATTATCTAAAAATTTTTGTTCTGGAAGTGAACTCTTCTTTAAGGCAGTTGCACACTAAGTTTGAAATTTTCACACACATTAAAAAATAAATAGAAGCTTATGTTGTGTCAATCACGTTTACACACTGCCTCCAAAACTTTCATCTGTCGTTAAATTCGGATCGGGTTAAATTTTTTCACATCTGTAGCAATCATTTTGAGAAGTGTTTTGATGATTCTTAGCCACTGTGACACTTTGTGTGTGACCAATTTTGATAAATATGGAGAAACGCATATATGCAAGGGCCTTTAGGCTACATTTACACTGCTAACCTCAGTGCTCAATTCTGATTTTTGCTTAGTTGTGATTATTTTATTTTTTTGTATAGCCGTTGTGCAGTTGGTTCTGAAATTACCCACATGCGCAAAAAAAAAAAAAACAATACAAACAGGGCTGCCAGGTTTATCAAAAAAAATCACCTAATTACTTATCAAAGCTAGCCCAATTACGTTCCGGGTGGTAAATATAGCTTTAGTGGGGTTGCTTCAACTCACCGAGTTGAAAAAACAACCCACGATAACAATGAAAAAGTAGCCCAATTCTGCGGTAAAACGGTAGACTTGGCAACACCTGCGCAGCGTGCTGTCATACAGATGTAAACACGGAGGACGTTTAGTAGGAAATTATGCATTTATCATGTGATCTGCCACAGAAGCCACTGAAATTATGAGAAGACGATATGAAAAATAAAGAAAAGGATGTGGCAGAAGAGAGCAGAGTTTTGACTTTCATGATACGAGCCCTCATGTTTTGCCATGTCTTTTTCAACTTTCTTGATAACTTTGGATATGAAAATCTTTGAAGTGACTCCCATGAGTGCAGATTCGTGACGCATAAATTCCGATGTGACTCTTCAAACTGTGGTTGCATTGCAAAACATCTGTCGGATTTAGTACCACATATAGAAGTGGCACACTTCAGAATTGAAAAGATCAGATTCAGTGTGGTTTGTGCTGTTCACACTGTCATGAGAAAAAAAAATCAGATTTGGGCCACATTGTGCTTGCAGTGTGAACGTAGCCTTATATTCCACCATCTAAATCTTATTTCTTGAAAACAGTGCTCAAACAGTGTCACAATTGCTAACAACATAAGCTGTTGTTTCAGTCTCTCAGATCGTGAAAGAGAAATGGTGAGTAATGCAAAAAAAGCAGATTTGTTTGCCATCTTGCAGTCTTTTTGCACCTTTACATTCTTGTATGTTCTCAGGTTGTCTGCAACATTAGTAGACCCGCAAACGTGTTGTCTTGTGGGCTGTTTCCCTCTACAGTTCCCTGCACCAGCTCTAGACGGAGCTCCTCTCCCTGCTCCATCTGCAGGATGCAGACACGTGTTGAAGGTGCACCTAACTTCCTCTGGTTCTGCCGCAAGGAGGCAACTACCTCTCCGCCTCTCTTTAATTGAGCCAGAGATGGGCCTGGTCCAAAGTCCAGTGTCACCACAAAGAGGTAAGCACCAGAAGTAGGAGCACGAAATATTCCTGTTTTTGGCGAGTATAACTGTCCGTGATTTAGGGTCACGCTTTCAAAAAGAACTGTGCCAGATCCATTAGCACCTTCTGTAGTGCTGGCCAGGAACATAATTGGGCTATCTGGGAGCTGACGAAGCACTGTTTGAAATCAAAAGACAATGCTAAGTAATTATGAATGCTGAGAGGAAAGAAAAAAGGGACATGACAGTGCAATTGCAATTGACTTTTACAGGGAGAGCTCAGATTATCTGCATTATTTCTGTCTGAAAAATGTTGTGTTTAGTTATTTAAAGGGCTAGTTCACCCTAAAATGAAAACCTTCGTTCATCTTTGGAACACAAATTAATAGGGCTGGGTATTGTGACCAATTCGGCGATTCGATTCGATTCTTATTTTTATGGTTTTGATTTGATACGATTCGATTTCGATTCGATTCAATATCGATTAGCTATCAATATTTCACTTGAAATGTTAGTTTTGCAGACATGGGATCCATATTTTGATATAAATGCTGGTAACTGAAACTCTGCACTTAAGTTTATTACTGAAATACACATCTACATTAATAATAGGGTGCACACAGTTGTTTATTTTAAATGAACACTGTAACAAGAAGTCATAAATATGTGCACCCATTGTACACCATGTAAACAAAATGCACATTACTGTAAAAAAATAAATGTGCAACAGTGAAATCTATTAAGATCTTCAAACATGTTTAAGAAATAAAACATTTTTCTAAATTCAAAACGTTCAAACCAGGCCAATCATAATACAAAACATTCTAACTGTCCATAAAACTAACAGTTCTTAACTACAGCCTAATCATTTTTGATCACCAGGTTTTTCTGCAAAAAAAGCAGCTGATGGTGACACCTTCAGGAGGAGACGTGAATATTCATATCCTCTTAGGTGAAGCATGCACATTTAAAATCGGAGAATCAATATTTTTTACCCAGCCCTACAAATTAAGGTATTTTTGATTAAATCTAACAACTTTCTGACCCTGCATAGACAGCAACACAACTACCATGTTCAAGGCCCAGAAAGGTAGTAAGGACATCGTTAAAATAGTCCGTGTGACATCAGTGGTTCAACTGTAAAAAAAAAAAAAGTATTCAACAATTTCTAAATTAGGATGCTGTCCCTTTAAAACCAAATGCATGGATGTACTAAGACACGTCTGATATTCTCCGTTTTACGTTTCTCTTAGCGTAACCGTGTGTGTTTACACGAATACTCATCAAAACAGACAATTCAACATCATTTTGTGTATTTGTGTGTTGGCTCAGAAAACCGGAGTGAAGTGAGGTCTCTGTTTTGTCGTCAAATTAATCCATATGTCTGCTCTTCTCTTACTCCCAGATTTTTTTAACATTTTATGAGACGTGCAGCAAGTGAATGTTAGCTTATGTCCCGCCAAATAGGCTATGTTGCAGTTTAAATGTACTCATCTAACCTTACCGCGCGGCAGATTCGTTCTGAATTAATCTTTTCCCAATGCATCCCTCCCTAACATTTTCAACTTGTTTTATTCATTGACGAAAATCTATTGACATTTTCGTCAACGAATAAAACGAGAAAATGGGAAGGACGCATTGGGAAAAGATTAATAGTTTCTAGTTTCTGTTCTTCAAATGAGTTTTATTTTTAATGAGTCTTGTTTTTGTCAGTGAAAAAAAGTTGTTGGCAAAAATTATGAAATGAACACTGCCTTGAACATGTCAGTTGTGTTGCTGTCTATGCAGGGTCAGAAGAAAGCTCTTAAATTTCATCAAAAAATATCTTAATTTATGTTCCAGAGGTGAACAAATGTCTTATGGGTTTGGAACGACATAATGGTGAGTAATTAATAACAAAATCTTTGTTTTTGGATGAACGATCTATTTAAGTGTGTGAATACTTTTGAAAGGTACTATATGTTTATTATCTCCATACCTGCGGACTCCAGTGATGCATCCCTCTTGCTGCGATTATTCACTCGTCCTTCTGTCTGAACAGCTCGGTTATCTCCTCTCTTCTGTTTCCTGTTTTGTTGTTTTGCTTCCTTTCTCTTCATTAAAGCTGACAGTTTATTCAAATCCACAGACACCTCAGAGGCAGTAAGTCCCTCTGTATTACTGAAAATGCTTTTAAAAACTCCAAGGTGAGTCTCAAGGTCTTTACGCAAAGTATCCACCTCAGACTGCAGTTTCACCTGCGCACCAGTTTTAGTGCAGTTGCAGCAAGCAGGACACCGATGTTCCTCAAGCCGTTTAATGTGAACTCCAAGATCTTTAACCATTTTCTCTAAAGTCAAAAAGTCATTATCAGAGTACTCCGGCAGTTCCTCGGACAGGTCAAACCTTTCATCCTGACGTTTCCTTTTGATGCCCGCTGAGGGCTCATCTGCTGCCGTCACCTGCGGGTTAGCCGAGTTCAGCATTGAGGCCAAGCTGCGGCTGTGTCCATTGATCTGCTCTTGCATATCTCTAATGCTTTCAGTTAATTCTGGTATAGAGAAACGCCTTTTGTTCTCCGGAGACAAGGCCATGAATTCCAACACCTCTTCCCCAAGCAAAACCTCCAGTATCTCTGAGTGACGAACGGCATCCTGAAGCAAGATGTTGAAAATGCTATTTAGCTGCTGGATCTTCTCGCCCTTGGCCCTGTCGTGCTCTTGGAGGGTTTCGATGTCCTGCTGGCTGCCCAGGAGAGAGGCCTGGAGCTGGGTCACATTGTGCTGTAACATTCTGCTCTTTTCTTGTTCAAAAGCAAGGGACTTTTGCACATTTAGTAGCCCTAGTTTCAGATCTTCCACGGATGGAATCCAGGCACCACTGTCCCGATTGTCCAACATCTCCTGTGACTCACGCTCACGGGCCAACTTATTTTCATTCGCTATCCCCCTAACATAAGCTACAGTGATTTCCAACTGGGTCACAGATGCTCCAAGAGCGATACAGTCACAATCCCCGCTTGCTGAATTTGTATTGTTGTGAAACTTTTCATAGAGATAGTCAACATCACTCTCCATCTCCTGCACGGTGCTCTGGAGGGCACTAATGTTGCTGTTTAGCTCATTAATGCGGTCAAGAACTGCTACCTTGGCTGCCTCCACTTCTAAACCGGTCTCCATAAACTGAACCTGGCTGTTGCGCCCAGTCTGGTCTATTTTCTCGTCCAGATTTCTCCAACCGTTCTGGAGGTCCTTAACATTTTCAGTCATTTGTTCATGGCCTTCAACTAAGCCACTAAGTCTCACTGTGTTGTTGATGACTTTGTTGTCCAGACGCGTGATGGCCTCCCAAACAGCTGTGCTCTCATAAGGGTGACCCTGTGCAGGTTCAAACTTCTTTTCAGGCCCAATCTTCTGAAGTTCCTCGTCCAGCCTCTCTTGCTCCTGACGCACTTCAGACATTGATGTGTTCAGAGAGTGGAGATTCACCTAGAGCAAGATAAACACATTTAGTACATAAGTTCCTCACATATAAAAGTCAACAAAATGAAAATGACCCCATGGTTTACTCACCCTCATGCCATCCTAGGTGTACATGACTTCCTTCTTTTACCTACAGTTGAAATCAAAAGTTTGCAAAAGCAGAATCTCCAAAATGTTCATTATTTTACCTAAATAAAAGGGATCATACAAAACCCATGTGATTTTTTATTTTATTTTTTTATTTAGTAATGACCTATATAAGATGTTTCACATAAAAGACGTTTCCATATAGTCCACAAAAGAAAATAATAGTTTCTTAATACTGTGTTGAATGATCCACAGTTTTTTTTTTTTTTTTTTTTTTTTGTTTAGCGACAGTTGTTCATGAGTCCCTTGTTTGTCTTGAACAGTTAAACTGCTCGCTTTTCTTCAGAAAAATCGTTCAGGTCAAACAAATTCTTTGGTTTGTCAGCATTTTTGTGTATTTGAACCTTTTCCAACAATTACTGTATGATTTTGAGATCCATCTTTTCACACTGAGGGCAACTGAGTGACTTATGCAACTATTACATAAGGTTTAAATGCTCACTGATGCTTCAGAAGGAAAAACGGTGCATCAAAAGACAGGGATTGTACACTTTTGAAAAGAATAAAGATGTTTACATTTTTCTTATTTTGCCCAAATATCATCTTTTTTTTTTATTTAGTATTGCCCTTTACAAGCTACAGAAGATACTTACAAGTTACAATGAGTTAAATTTACCCTAATTTACAAATTCAAAAAGTATTCACCCCCTGGCTCTTAATAATCTTCCTTCCTTCTCTTCATGAAGACTTGCCTTTTGGAGCATCAGTTAACATTTGAAGCTTGCATATGAGTCCCTCAGTTGTCCTCAGTGTGAAAAGATGGATCTTATAATCATATATAGTCATTGTTGGAAAGAGTTAAAAAAAAAGCTAAGAGTACTATCACTAAACAAAAACACAGCTGTGGATCATTCAGGTAACAACACAGTATTAAGAATCAAGTGTATGTAAACTTTTGAAAGGGGTCATTTTTATAATTCAACTATTATTTTCTCTATATGTAAATTTCTTTTATGTGAAATATTCACATCAGTACTAAATAAAAAAATCACATTTTGTATGATCCCTCTTATTTTGGTAAAATAATTAACAATTTGCAGATTCTGCAAGGTGTATGTAAAATTTTACTTAAACTGTACGTCTTACGTCATCTGCTGGAACACCACTTTCTTGTGAACGTGTACGACAGTTAGCAGAAGCTAGAGATTACTGTTTATGAAGTTTTAAATATGGATATTTTTCTTACACAAACACATCAATTTACTTTAGAAGGCCTTTATTAACCCCTGGGAGACGTGTGCACTTTTTATGATGTACGGATGCGCTTTATTGGACTTCAAAATTGCAACACCCATTCACTTCCATTATAAAGCTTGACAGAGGCAGGATATTTTTTTAATAGATCTCTGACTGTATTTGTCTGAAAAAAAAAAGTCATGTACACCTAGGATGGCTTAAGGTTGAGTAAATGGGGTAATTTTCATTTTTAGGTAAACTATCCCTTTAAGGCTAGCTTAGAGCTTAGAGCTTAGAGGTTGAGTAAAAATTCTGACCTGTAACATCTTTTGGTTACGTTTGAGTTTGACATCTATGTCCATCTTGAAATTCGTCAGGTTGTAGTGCAGCATGGTGTGCTGCGCGTGGAGCCTTGCTTCTACCTCATTGCGGTGGTGGTGAAACTGAGCTTTCACTTCCTCCAGCTTCTGTAAACTCTCCCTCAACTCTACCTCTAAAGCCTCCTGTGGATCGTGCTCCTCACCACCAACCTCCAGAGACTCAGTGACCCTCCCCTGCCCCTGTTCATGTCGGAGTTGGGCCATGTCCCGCTGCAAACCCTGCACCTCCTGAGAAAGCCGTTCCAGGGTAAAATTGAAGTTCTCTAGCACAGGTTGCAGCTGAGACATCACAGCCTCTTTCAAGATCGGTAAGAGCCCGTGGTGAAGGTAAGGAGTTTCAGGTTGAGGAACCCCTTCATTTACAGCATAAGGATCTAGAAAAAAGGACGACATTGTGAATTGGCCTTAAAATAGATGTGATCTCATTGGACATCAATTTTGTATGAACATTCTAAGCAACAATACTTTTAGAGGATAATAAACATTGCCAAAATTAGAAATTTGATTCTATTGTCATTCTTGGATAATACTTTTCCCCATGGTGCTGTTTGGTGCTCTGTTTGACTTTGTGCTGCTCATGAGGAAACATTGATATAATTTCGGAAAGATTTATATCTCTATTTCCAGTTCAGCGTGGGCCATTCATCTGACCTTTGAACTTTTTAACGGACCTGTCAACAGCCCAAGGTCCTTCACATCCCCTGCGTTGTAAGAAACTATGTGTGTGGTATGTTTGTCCACAAGTTTTAGTTAAGCATTTAAAGCAAGAACAGATCAGATCCCTGCTGGGAATCTGAATATAGAGGTCATATGCTGTTTTTAGCCTCTTTATTCACATGCTGTCAAAACACTGTCTGGAAAAGCTTCGGAATTTATGCTCCTGCTGTTTTTTCCCTGTGTTGTGAAGTCTAATATATATGATCAAGTCCTGTTTTATTACCCTGACAACATTGTTTTTGCTAGTTGAACCATATTTTACACCCAATAGAAAAGCTCTACCCAGAACAACAGGGTAATGAAGAAAATTCTCCATTCAGACTTCACAGTTTTTTTCCTTCTTTTGTCTTATTCTTTGTGAGAGACCAAACTTTTCAAAGAGGCTCTCAAGCGTTATTTATGTGACAAATGTGTCCATACAGCTCCAGCAGTTTTCTCAGTGTTGTGTGAGCCTGGATTCAATCTATATCTGAACCTCTGTGTCATTTCCATAGACAATTACATCACACTCACAACCATACAATGTTTGTATGGGAGGACTTTTTTTCCCAGGGAAAGAAAGGATATCCTGTGCAGGAACTAGTAATGAGAAGGGACAGTGAGTAGGAGTTGTCATAGCAGAGGAATGGAGGTTTTCCCCCAGTCTGCAGCATTATTTACTGTTCTGTCAATCCGGCATCCTTTAGATAGAAGGATGTAAGAGAGACCGGTTCTAGACGAGACAGACAGAATAATATTCACGTAATATCTCTGACAATGCATATTATAACCAAAGGAAGTGTCTGGCAAGCACGTTTCTGGTACGGATAACATGCATGTTTTGTTTTTTAATAGTGTTCTTACGTACAAGAGAGTGGGAAGAGAGACCTGCGAGTATATATTACAAAATAATATTATGGTATATTGCATATAAAATTAAACATACCTCTCCTCTCAAAGTGCTGATTGTTATGGTGGTCATGGCCAGCATGACGGCTGTGCTCATAGTCATCGATGGGCTCTGCCGCAGTTTGATTCTCTCCATCCGGTTGTTGAGCTTCATCCAGTGGACCTCCAAACATTTGGTAATCATTCTGCTCTCTGTTCTCCCGAGTTAGTTTGTTATATTCTAAGAAAAGAGAAGAAAAAACAGTTATGTGACGTTGTGGTTGTATTGACTGATGAGCCCTTTGCCATCAGGCAGCTCTTCTTATTTTGTTTCTCGCTGCATGAATGTGACCTGTGCACTTTGACCTGTCCATCTGAATCTCAGGAAGGTCATTAGTAGGAGTGCTTAGTATCAGATTAATCAGCAGCATGGGAATTTCCAAGTTTGTGTCCAAAGCCTTTGTTTGTGTCTCAACAACCGGCTCAAAGGATTATTTTTGGAGCTGTGGATTTGACGGCCTCCTCTGAAACGTGCTATTATTCTAGTGTGCTCCAGTGCATGTGTGTATTTACCCAAGAAGGTTTTTGTTTTGTCCATGCTTGGACTGAAGCACAGTCATACACGTTAACACCCTGTGTGGGCTCGCCCCTTGCCTACAGAATGCTCATACGCCCTTTTCCGTCCTCCCATGTGGGGAAATAACATTCCCATAGCCAGCTAATATTTGCACAAACACACTTTTGTCATTTCCTCAGTTTGTTTCAGCAGCTAGGCCTGTGTCAGTCTGTCACAGGTATATGTGACTCTGAACCACAAAACCAGTCTTAAGTAGCATGAGTATATTTGTAGCAATAGCCAAAACTACATTTTATGGGGTCCAAATTATCTAATTTTCTTTTATGTCAAAAATCATTAGGATATTAAGTAAAATTCATGTTCCATGAAGATATTTTCTAAATTTCCTACCATAAATATATCCAAACTTAATTTTTGATTAGTAATATGCATTACTGAGAACTTCATTTGCACAACTTTAAAGGTGATTTTCTCCATATTTTTATTTATTTTTTGAACCCTCAGAATCCGCTTTTTTAAATAGTTGTATCTCAACCAAATGTCCAACCATCAATGGAAAGCTTGTTTATTCATCTTTCAGATTATGTATAAATCTCAACTGCAAAAAAATGACCATTATGACTGGTTTTGTAGTCCAGGATCACATATAGCCATGCATGGCTAGAATGCTGTACAGGTACAGTGCTGCAACTATCCATGTTGTATTAGAGATTATTCAATTTATAGATCTTTAAATCATTTAAAGATGAAAGAGTTTTTACATGACATACGTCTGTCTGTTGTTTCAGGTCCTCCCGGAAATACTGTGCCTGCCATGGTGGGGTCTTCAGATTCAGAGACGTGGCCATCTGTGATTTACATTGAGCACAGCGAACACAGAGATGAAGTATTTTTGACCGGTTTGCCATTCTTATGTTTTCAAGAACATATGACACCTCACCAGTGAAAAACACCTTTTACATCAGCCATTTTATATACATTTAAAGGAATAGTTCACCCAAAAACCCACCCTCATGGTGATTCAAATTCGTAAGACCTTTGTTTATCTTCGGAACACAAATTAAGATATGTTAATGAAATCCAAGAGCTTTCTATCCCTGCATAGACAGCAACGCAACTACCGCACATCAAAGGCTGTCACAGAAGGGAAGCAATTGTTGAATAAAGTAATTATTTTTGTGTTCTTTGAACTCAAAAAGTATTCTTATAACTTCATAAAAGTATGGTTAAACCACTGATGTCACATGGACTATTTTATCGATGTCCTTACTACCTTTCTGGGCTTGAATGTGTCAGTTGCGTTACTGTCTATGCAGGGTCAGAAAGCTCTCGGATTTCAGCCAGAGTATCTTAATTTGTGATCCGAAAATAAACAAAGGTCTTATGGGTTTGGAATGACATGAAGGTGAGTATTTAATGACAGAATTTTTATTTTTGGGTGTACTATCCCTTTAAGACAATTTGGTCCAATTTACAGTAGATGAAAGAGCCAAGCTTGTTTATTAGAAGGGGGATGTTTATATACTTTTGGCCAAGCAGTGTATTCAAAACTCTAATGTTGTTACTTGTATACAAGAGAAGAATAACACCATGTCAAAATGTTTGGAAATGGCAACAGCAGTGTAGAAGCAAAACAGTTTATCACTGATGTTTGAAGCAAGCACTTGTTCTTGGTTCCAGTATTGCCTTAAGCACCGTTGTGACAAAGCTCATCAGTACCTGTCTCCTCACAGTTTTTCCCAGCATGCCCAGGGCAGCATCGCCACAGCAGTGAAGTGTAGATTTGGTCCTTCTGTCTATACACTGGCCGAGTGGACAGCTTGTACCTACATAAAAATGAAGGGATCTACTTTTAAAGTCCCCATAATATCAAAATTGAAGTTTTTTGGCTTTTAGTATGAATGTGTTAGCCTTAAGCTACTGTGCTCCAAAACAATGACAACATTTGCATTTACAAGATATAAGCATTCAAAACTAACTTCTACCAATATGGATCACCCTGCACTTCAGCTTCTCATCAAACTTTCTGTCCAATCAAATGTTTTCTAGAATCTGAAGCGTCCCGCTTCCTAAACTATAAATACACGCTGAAGCTGCGGTTGAAATCAGTTACTTGTTCACAGAATTAGTATTTTCTGTACAGTGGCACGTAGTACACTATATAGGGGACAGGGAACAATTCAGAAAGTGTAAATATGCTTTCCATTGGGGCGAAAGAAGTCATGTTTCACACTGTCATGTAAAAAAGCATCAGGCCCAAATTTGAATTCTACTCTGAATGCTATATTTCATAATGATATGGATGAGATTGTGGCTGTCAGATGCAGTCAAATGCGGCTTTACTGAGCTTAACAGCTCTGGCCCATGCTGTGACATAAACGATACGTTATTGGCAATTTAAAATAGGAGCCAGGACTGCTTGATATGCCCCGCCTTGTCCTCCTGTTTCAGTTGAAATTATGCCAACACACAGAATAACGCTGCAAGTTTCAAAGCACTTCAGTAGACCTTTAATATGATGTATTACTTACATGATTAGCTGACAGTCTGGGGTGCCGTTAGGACAGGGGCTCTGGGACTTGATAGTGTACTTCTCAGTTCCACAGGATACTGCCACAGTAACAGCACGCTTGTGAACAAACGCACACCAATTCCTGGAAGGGAGAGTCAACGTCAGCCACACAACTTAGTATGTATGCTCTGTAATTAGAAAACATCGGAAGTATTCAGTTCGGTCAAGGCCACAGGTTTATTGTACTGATACGCTTTGCAATAATACAGTTATTTTTGTGTGCTTGTGTTTAGCTGAACCTTTTCTCCTAGTTCTCAGAGTCAAGCCTAAAGATATTTCATTGTCTACATGCAAATATCAAGCAAATGACACATTGAGCCCTTTATGTGTTTCTTGGAATGCATCCATAGTAGGGCTGGGCAATTTGGCTTAGAATCAAAATCTCGATTAATTGAACATTTTAACCCGATTACGATTAATGAACGATTATTTTATTTATTAATAAAATTATATTTATATAATAATTTTTTTGCCCTCATAGTTCACTGACAAGTTTTGTACAGTATATATGTTCACATATTACAAGCGAGAGATTTTTGGATGAAGGGTGCATTACTTGATTTTAAAATAATTGAAGGAAACACACTATCTACGATCTATGATTATTAATTGAACATCAGTGTTGAACAACTGAAATTAAAGCAAGCATTGCTTAAAACGAAAAGTCACATTTTTCTTAAATTAGTGAAAATAAATAACTTGCACTATCGGAAACAAAATAAATAATTTTCAATGTTTTTCATATTAAAAGTAGAAAATAAGCAGTATCTCCTCTAAATAAAATTACCCTTGTATATCCTGTAAATACTTTTTACTGTATAAATACTGTTTAAGCTCTCCATCGACATGTCGGCGGAATAACGTAAAGGAGCGCTTGTGTTTTTTAAAGGGAAAGTAATTGAAATAATCTTCCTGGAAAAATTTTAACGATTATAGGTTCTGAATGTCGATTTCGATTATTTTTTGATTAATCGCCCAGCCCTAATCCATAGTGATCTCAAATTAGTTTGATGAATCAATTCCCGGATGTTTTCCTCAGAGTTCTTAGAATAAACACCAATTACAGCAACATTAAGAAAAAATATGGGATTCCTGCACCAACGCTATCCACCTTTTTCCTCACGTAAGAGTGGGCGCAGCCATTTGTAAATTTTATGGGTTTGGCTTCCAGGATCCGCATCCAGCTATTTTTAGCTTTATAAAACAGCTTGTTTTGCTGCTTGATATTGCAAATTGGCTTCTTACCATAATTATTTTAATTATAAACACACTGGTTTGTAATGCAAACAGTTTTAGCATTTACTGCACATTGTTATTCTTCTCGTTATTTCCCTATAGTGGATAATGGAAAAGGAAAAGGAAAGGACGTGACGTGAGGCCAAGTATGGTGACCTATACTCAGAATTTGTGCTCTGCATTTAACCCATCCAAGTGAACACACACAGTAGTGAACACACACACGCTGTGAACACACACCCAGAGCAGTGGGCAGCCATATTGCTATTGCTGTGGCGCCCGGGGAGCAGTTGGGGGTTCTGTGCCTTGCTCAAGGGACTCACCTCATGGTGGTATTGAGGGTGGAGAGAGCGCTGTACATCCACTCCCCCCACTTACAATCCCTGCCGAACCTGAGACATGAACCCGCAACCTTTGGCATTTAGGCCACAGCTAAAACCAAAGTCTTACTTTTTACAATATAACTAGTTTACCCAGGATCATTTTTAAGAGTTTCCCTCTGTATATAAAAGTTCTGTGACTATACAAAGCACATGAATATTTAACGAGGCAAGCACTGAGGCAGTTTATGATTTGTTGTCTGTTGCTAAACATGACGTTACATTCTTATACACTTTAAACTTTTATAGATAACTTCTTTTCAGGGTTAGAAGTGGTGCCCATTTAAAACACCGTTTAAAATTACAAGCAGGAAACTTCTAAACAATTCCAATCATGTGTGTATGCTGAATTTTCAGATCCATTTGAGCTTTGAATGTAGTTTAACTTTTACAGATGGACTCTATGCAACCATCAGACTGGATGTGATGTATCTAATCAATACTATGAGATTAGGGATGAACAAAGTAAGAATTAGCAATATATTTCCACTAAAACATTATTCTTTGAACACTATTTCTTTAATTTACTCACCTCCATGTCATCCAAGATGTTCATGTCTTTCTTTCTTCAGTCAAAAAGAAATTAACCTTTTTGCAGCAAACATTCTAGGATTTTTCTCCATATAGTAGACTTCAATGCAGCTTCAAAGGACACTACACAATCCCACAAGAGGAATAATGGTCTTATCTAGCGAAACAATCTGTCATTTTCTTATTTAAAATTATTTTTTGTAAAAGTTTTAACCACAAACGCTTTTCTTGCACTAGCTGAACCTCACACATTACGTAGTCACGTTGAAAGGTCACATGTGACAAACGAAAGTACCAAGTGTTTACAAAGCGAACATGCAAAGAAAGTCAAGCGCCCTTTTCCTTTTGAACGGAAGTACACAGACAAGAACTAACCATGTGTTACCTTTTCAAAGTGATTACATTATGTGTGAAGTCGACGCACATCACAGAGCTAATGCAAGACAAGCATTTAAGGTTAAAATGTATATAATTTTTTTTTTTTTTTTTTTTTTTTTTTTTTTTAGAAAATGACAAATCATTCTGCTAGATAAGACCCTTGAAGCTGCATTGAAACTGCAATTTGGACCTTCAAGCTATTGGCTTCTATTGAAGTCCACTATATGGACAAAAATCCTGGAATTTTTTCTACAAAAACCTTAATTTTATTGCGACTGAAGAAAGACACAAACATCTTGGATGACACAGGGTGAGTAAAATATCAGGAGTAAACTAATCCTTTAACCCAAGTTTAATTAAAATGTGAAAAACCTAACCTATTTCTTAGTTACTGGAAATAATAACAATACCATTGCAAACGTTTGCATTCATATCAACACACTGTGTCCTCCATATCCACTTTGTTTTGGCACACAGTTGCTTCCTTTCAAACCAGAAACCAAAGAATAGGTGTCTAGGTGCCAACAGCAATGACTTGTTTATAATAGTGTTGAAAGCATGGCATCCCTGATCTGATTGGTAGTGAGGGAGATGGAAAGCTCCCCATTGACCTACCATGCTGTGAAAAACAGAGCCCTCTTTTGATCCAGGGAAAAATTAGGAGAAGATAAACAAAATGGAAAGGTCATTGTATCTCACAAAGGGCAAAGAAGGTCCGTACCACATCACAGGTTTATAGAGGTTGGTTATGATTGAGGGTGGCTGACCAGAAAGACAAACACAGCACTAAGATTTCATTGGGTCCAGCTGTGATTTTTTTTTTTTTTTTTTTTTCCCTGAGGTCACGGCAGTACGGTGCCCGCCAGGGGACGCCTTCGGTTCACTTATGTTTGTCGTGGCCACGACATATAAACGTGGAACATGAATATCATGATTCCGCACGAGTTTATATGTCGTGGCCACGACAAACATAAGTGAACCGAAGGTGTCCCCTGGCGGGCACCGTACGGCAGAGCTGATGATGATGAGCTGCAGTTATTTTACATCATTAGAGCTGATCTTTGACATGAGTCTTTGTTGCTGATTACGAGTAAACTAGTAACACTGAGCAGAGATCAGAGGTTTGTTGAAGTTAAAGGCTGGACAGATAAGGCTCTGTGGGTAGATGTATTTGGAAATGGCCCTCTGAGGAGGAACATCAGCCTGCAATAGGTTTTTTTAACTTGCTCAATCCTCTTGATGTATGATTCATAGTCCACTAGCAAGACAGGTCAAAACCTCCCTGCCAAATCCCTCACATCCACTGCCGAGTTGTGAATTGTTTTGGGTGTAATTGTTCAGTCTATGGTCAATGGTTAATGCGTTCGGTATGAGCTTGAGAACGAGAAACTCTGTATTGGTCTCTCCATTAATCAAACATGAATGTAGGGCAGATCAGGTCAACAGGACCGGTACTTTTCGAAAGAATTTTGATGACTAAATGACTGGGATTACGCCAGGTTGCGTTTTTGATTTGTGTAACGTATCATACGGTTTTGAACCCATAGACCATGACACATTCAACAAGTCAAATGAATCAGTTAAGCAAATTTGCACTTCAGTTATGAGCCAAACGTACTTGTTTGGTCCTTGGGATGGTAACATGAAGAGAAGCAAGCAACAGCACTTTTTAAGGATGATTTGTAATACTTAATGCATCTTAGATCATTAGACTATGAAACTTACAGCATGATTTATCCTTGAGAGCTTTATGCAAGGTCTGAGCTAAAACAAAATACAATTTTATACCATATGCCACAGTCAGTTTTACGTAAACACTTTTACTGCTTGTCTCCAAATAGAATAAACTGTGACAAAAAACAACTCACATTTTCAGTATACAATGTGTCACAGTAAGGAAAAACATCCTAGTGCTGATTCTTGTGCAACACAGTAAGTTTTCTGGTAAAATGTCAAACAGAGGGGAATCGTATTGCAGATGTAAAAGTGTTTGGAGTTAACCCAAAGAGTATTTCCAGCGTTACTTGGTCATTCCTCAGACATTATATTTGTCTTGATAACTAAGCTGACTGTAATGTGCTCACTGATTTAGGATCTAACGGTAAAGGGATTAAAGATCTCAAGACAAGTTACTTAAAGCATGTGAATCATTATAGTTTACAAGTCTGTGATTTTGCTTTATTCTGGGGCAGACTGGGATTAAAGGATTAAAGGATGGTGCACAACAGACTTGCTTCTCGCTGCCTTCATCTCTGGTTTACCTTATCTTCTGTAACCCTAAAAAGAGGATAAATTGAGCTGGAACAATCTGGAGCCGAATTCTGGCACCTGATACAAAAAGGAAATCAAATTAGGTAGTTTGTAAATGTAATCAATTTACTTTTCTTTCTCCATTTAATGAGTTTTCTTGTAAAAAAAAACTGAATCACAGTGTAACTGATGTTAATTCTAGACCATATATAGGCCTATATACTATATCTATATACTTATACTTACAATCTTTATACTTAAAAACTATATGCTTAAATGATGCACATCTTAACTTTTTGCCTAGACTATTGATCTGACACCTTACCATATATATTTTTTCCTATTTTTTAATCTATAATGGAGCATGCATCCTGTGACACCTTAGTGTCGCTCCTGCCTCAACATTGATGCACGTGAGCAAACAGAGGTCAAGATGTGCACTTCCGCATGACACTTAAGTGGATGCATATTTTGACCAAAAAATATGTTTCATTCTATTGGATGTCATGGATTTGGATTTGACCTTTTATGGCACTGCCTTTTTAGGAGTTCAAGCACATAGTGCTAAAACCTTATTGTAATTGTTAGACTGGCCAAGGATCAGCAGTCTCCACGTAAAAGTAATCAGGCAGACCAAACCGTAAGAGACTTGGAGGGATAATAGTACTCAAGCCTACATTTGCGAACTAGTCCTAGTTTTTTTTAATGCATGATCAGAACCAAACCAGGGCAGGAGGATTCTCTGGAGAGTGAATATCAATAATTATCAACAAAAAACTTGAACTTTCGACTTTCCGACGTAATGGAACGCCAAAACGTTTGAAAGGGGCAGGGCTGCCTTTAATACAATGGCTGTAACTTTTTTTTTTAAGATTTATTTTTGGCATTTTTTGCCTTTATTTTGACAGATCAGAATTGACAGGAAGCGAGGTGGGAGAGAGATGGGGGGCGGGGGCGGGAAAGTCGAGTTGGGATTCGAACACGGGACGCCCGGAGCGCAACAGGGCTGTATGTCGGCGCTCTGCCCACAAGGCTGTCGGCGCTGACATGGCTATAACTTTTAAATGGAACAAAATCTTCACCAAACTCACAACATGTATTTAAGAGCTGAATTTGAGGTCACATAAAAAAACTTATGGAGCTTGGCCACTTGGTGGCGCTATAAGAGTGAAAAAAAAACTAATAATAACAGCCATAACTATGCAACCGTTTGTCCTATCAACATGAATAGGTACACATGGTCTTAGTCCAAAGTTCCACAAGTGTCTATAAAAACATTTGCACATCTCAAAAAACATGGACGCATAGGATGATGAACTTTGAGCACCTATTAGACAAGGTTAACGGAGGTCGATCGGAACAAAACTCAGTGGGCCTGTTTCACTCACGGCCCTAAAGGTTTGTGAGAAATTCTAAAGAAAATCAACAAAAGCTCAGAATGCTTCTGAGCTAAATATCACATTTTCCAAGGGCGTAAACGATGGTACATTGCATGGTTTTTCACACATATATGCACAAGATTTGTATCATACGATAGGCCTCCTCATTCCCTCATTCTGAACAACTTTGCCTCTGGAACCACTGCTGTCAATTAAATTGTTTGTTTAATGATTAAGAAAAAGTAAAAAACCTAACTAGTTCTAGGTTTTTTACTCAATCTAGAAAAAAAAACACTACAGTGCAATTCTCTCTGGTCAATAATTATGTTAAAAAATTTAAATTTTCCCCTTGGGAAAGCTATAACGGTGTCGTTTAGAAAAGGGGCCTGTCCAAATATACCCTAAAGCCTAAACGAAAAGTAAAACTTAACGAAACCTGGTGAGCACATGTGACAGGTAATTCTAAACAAGCATGCAAAGTTTTAGGGAGGTCAGACCACAGCTGGCGCTATAACGTTCATAAATGTAGTACGAGTACCACTACTGGCTCTCAGTAGTCATACACAGAGGAAACACTAAATTAAATATAAATTAATGTTAAAACACAATACAATTTAAATTAATCTTTAAGTAAAGTTTTAGTTCTTATTAAAAAAAAATTACATTTACATGTACAATATAGTTTTTTATTGAACTTTTAGATAAAACACATTTGAATTGAATCATTATTTAAGTTTTTTATTTACTTGTTTGTAAGCACTGTGCAGTGTTAATGTTCAAACTGTGTATTTAATGTTAAAGTGGCTAACTTGAAGAGCCAAATATTTTCTGAAGCGGTACTTGGTATAAAAAAGTTTAAGAACCACTGCCTTACTTGCAACTATATATATATATATATATATATATATATATATATATATATATATATATATATATATAGTTGCAAGTAAGGCAGGTATATTTGTACTCTAGAGGAGGCACGTGCTTATATATTTTGCTTGTGAGAAACACTCAGTTGAATGTTATTTAATTTTAAAATAATTAAATTAGCGTTACATTTCGGTGTGTTGTTCACTTACCCCCTCGCATACCCCAGTTTGAGAACCACTGGTGTATACTCATATACAACAGCTCCTTTTCCCTAATCAGCACCTTTTCAGGCTTAAATCAGATTTTATGTCACTTCCTGCCATATAGTTCTGATGTAAGCACACTGCTTTTCCTCTAGCTTTTTGCCGATTAGCATCCCCTCACAGGAAGGAAGCGTCTGACGCTTTATCCCTCCAGCAAACTTCCCTTATCCTGGGATCCTTATGCAACGAAGATACCCACGGACTTCCACGCAAACAGACTGACATGACCTCTAACCTTTAGTCCCTTTGTTTCATAGCTTCCGTTGGTCTTTTGGTCTGTCATTTTCCAGATAGTGTACTGGAAAAAATAATTTTGGTCTTGTTTTTAATACAAATATCTAAACATGCAAAAGACAATATATATTTACTTAAAAAGGCTAAACTGAACAGGATATCATTTACTTTCAGATAATGTACACCATTGTTTAAATGTTTGGGGTCAGTAAGATTTTTTAATGTTTTTGAAAGAAGTCTCTTATGCTCACCAAGGCTGCAAAACAGTAAAAACAGTAATGTTTGTGAAATATCATTAGAATTTAAAATATATTCTATTTTCATTTTTATTAAAATTTAATTTATTCATCATAACTCAGTGATTAGTTCTCAGTGTCACATGATCCTTCAGAAATCATTGTAATATGCTGATTTGCGGCTTAAGAAACATTTGTTAAACACAGTTGTGATGCTATTTTTGAGGAAATTGTAATACATTTTTTTAGGATTCTTTGAGAAATAAAAATTTTGAAAAAACATAATTTATTTGAAATTGTATTATTTTGTATCATTTGCTTCACTTTTGACCAATTCACTGCATCTAAGCCGGGAAAAAAGTATTATATTCTCTTTTTTTTAAATCTTGAATGGTAGTCTATTTTCAATGAAGTATATTTTCCTTATCACACTGTAAAATAGTGAACATCCCAAGTCATAACATATTAAGAGTTAGAGAGAAACATATATACAAATGCCTGTTACAAATCAAAGAGCTTTGAAAATTTGCTTTGATGTGTTTATCAGCAGACATTTATACTGTATACAGAGTTGAAATATTAAGGCTGAATGGAGGATTTTGTTTGACTTTAAATCCTCTATACAGGTTCTCACTGCCTCTCACTGTTGTACAGCAGCTGCAATAGATAAAACTCTCCCCATCCATGTCATTCTCCTCATTCTAGTCCAAAAAATGAAGCCCATTATAAACAAATGAAGTAGTGAGTTTATATTGATTTGAGCACAAAAAGAAACCAGGCTTTTTGATGGACAGACCTATGTTCCGATTGGTTAAGACCCAAGAAGTATGACAAACAATTGTAGGGCCAAATCATAAGCTAGACCTGATTCCTGAGATGGACCCAGAATGAAAGCAGATTAACTAAAACCACAGCAGAGAAAGAAGAGTGTGTGAAATATAGAAACCGTATACACAAGCATAGAGACATAGAGTGTCAGATCAGAACATCCACATTCAGATAAATGTAGGGGATTTCAATGACAAAAGATGTGTGTCTTGATTATTTGACTTGGGCAAAACAAGGTTTAGTTTTACAAGAACGTGTCATTTGTTTTGACATTTGATTTGCTGTGATTTTCCAACAGCTGTTTTTGTTCAGAAGGCTTGAGAAACTTTGTGAAGTGAAATTTTCTATTTAAATGATTTCCGACAATTTTTATTCAATTTTCCACAAAAGCACAAAACTATTTTCCTCCTTGTGCGTTAGTACTAAAGCTCTCTCTAATTTTGTGCACCTGGACATCAAACTTTTTCTTTGTCGCTTTGCTTGTCTTTCTAACTATTCAGAGCTGTCCATGCGTGCCAAGACATCACATCTCTAAAAAAAAGATCTTTTCTTTCATCCACAGACCAAGACCTCCCCTAAAGTCCACCTGTTGTTTAACAAACCTTTCAAGTTACCCTAATCTAGGCTTTAATGATAAAAGATTAAACATCAAAATACAAAAGATTAAGCACTGCAATTGGAAATACAATTGTTTAATAATAATTATCTGTAAATACACTACCAGTCAAAAGTTTTTGAACAGTACGATTTTTTAAAGAAATCTCTACTGCTCACTAAGCCTGCATTTATGTGATCCAAACTACAGCAAAACAGTAACTTTTTTATATTTTTACAATTTAAAATAACTGTTTTCTATTTTAATATATTTTAAAATATAATTATTTCTGTGATTTCAAGCTGAATTTTTAGCATCCTTACTCCAGTCTTCAGTGTCACTTCAGAAATTATTCTAAGATGCTGATTTGCTGTTCAAGAAACATTTATTATTATTATTATTATCAACATTTAAAACTGTTTTTTTTTTCTATTCTTTGATGAATAGAAAGAGCCAAAGATCAGCATTTATCTGAAATAAAGGGCTTTTGTAACAAATGATAGAAATAATACTTTTATTTGGCAAGAATGCTTTATATTGACCAAAAGTGATGAAAAAGACATTTATGATGTTAGACAAGATTTCTATTTCAGATAAATGCTGTTCTTCTGAACTGTCTATTCAAAGTAGAAAACCTGAAAAAATTCCACGCAGCTGTTTTCAACATAATAATAATATTTTTTTTATGCAGCAAATCACAATATTAGAATGATTTCTGAAGGATCATGTGACTGGAGTAATGATGCTAAAAATTCAGCTTTGAAATCAGGAATAAATTACATTTTAAAATATATTCAAATAGAAAACAGTTATTTTATATAGTAAAATTATTTCAAAATATTACTGTTTTTGCTGTACTTTGGATCAAATAAATGCAGGCTTGGTGAGCAGTTTTTCTTAAAAAAACAAACAAAACAAAATTATTACTGTTTTGTCTGGTAGTGTACCTGTAAATGCATAATTTATATATAATAATGTTTATTGTTACTTGGCAACTGCTACTAATTTCTTCAGGTTGATTTTAAATAAATGATCGTTAAAATCATTAAATGTTTCTGTAAATATATCATATGTTGTGTATGATGATGTTTACTGATAATTCATTCTGAAAAAATACATATTTAATTAAAATCTATACCTACAGATGTTAAATTTCTGTAATTTTGTCTTAAGAATTAGAATTTGTAATGAATAAATTACTGTACAATATTTGTTACCTCAAATCAAATAAACCCCACTTCAGTAACCACATGAAACGCAATTCTCAGTTCAATTCTGAATAAGGCCATAATGGGATCCTAATCGGACCCAAACCAGATGTTCTTCCTTTAATCACAATGACAACATTTTAAATACAAAGACTATGGGGAGAGTGTTATCAGAGACTCAAGTCTGCTGAGCAAATTGGAGTGTAATGTATGTATGCGGGTTGACGTAAAGAGTGACCCAGCTCTTGTACAAAGATTAAACTGAGTCTGATCTCAAAGCGCAGGAAGCATTCAGCTCCTATGTGCTCCAGGTAATTAGGCTGAATTATATGGCTTAGCCAGAGTTAAGAGAAAACATATGGGCACTCTTGACATAGGGTCTAAGAGACCTTCAAGTACAGAATTTTCTTAGTAACAGGTACCTCCAAATGTTTGCTTTTCCTGTTTAGCCTCCACATCAGCCAAAAGTTGATTGTAACAGAGATGGGCAAGATAAGAAACTTGAGGAAGTGATGCAGAGGAACCCAACTTCACTTTGTTTTCACAGCCATTGCTTCACAAGCTGCTCTGCTTCAGCCTCATGTGGCATATTCTTTTGATAGAGACTTTTTTTATTCTGCTCGGATGTATTAAACTGATCAAAAGTGATAGTTAAGGAGATAAGAAACTTGAGGAAATGATAGAGAGGCACTCAGCTTAACTTTGTTTTTACAACCTCACAAGTTGCTGCACTGCTTCAACCTGGGTGGTTCTCCAGGATAAATAATGAGCTCTAAAACCATGCAAACCATGCACGTTTTTTTATGATATGCACATAATGAGCCAGATTATGGAAGTATTACCCTGGTGGTCAACCCCCTGTTTTTGTACAATGTGGTCACAACTGTGTTTGAATCAAATTAGGCATGAGGAACAACAACACTTACCCAGTACGAAGTAAAGAGCCCCTGGTCTCAGTTGCAGCTGATGGATCTGATGGGTCCCCTGTTCCCTCAGGGATGTCCGGAGAAAAATGTCCAGGAGTGGGATCATGGTGTCTATGACCGAGTGGATGGTGGACGGATCCATAGACGTCAGGGCTCTGCCTGTTTAGTCCTTGACCATGATGAGGTGCTCCAAACCCAGCCAGTGGAACTCTATGGTCCCATCCACGACCATCTGACATGTCCTTCAGCTCGTCCTCTTCCTCTACCTCCGGGTCTCTGGCTCTGACCTCACATCGTGCTGCGAGAAGCAGCCCTTGGAGTAGCACGGCCAACCTCAGCACCACCATATTTGTGTGCTCTTCAAAACACAAGAGAACAAGATGTTGTAAAGCCGTTGCTCTCTGGTGCCTTATGGAAACTCTCCGCCCCCCATCTTGAAAAATTATCCTCTCCCTCCCTCCTCCTGTCAGCCCACTCCCCTCTGTTCCCTGTGTCCCCCCACCTCTATCTATTCCCCTCCCTCATCTTAATAGTTTCAAAGACCTCCAACAATCCTCGGATGTGCCCCCCTCCTACTCACCCACGTCCAGTTTACTCCCCGTGGAAAGGTCGCTGAGCCTGGAACAATGAGGCCCGTCAGCTCTCAGGCTTTACATGCTCAGAGGTGCTGGACTCACACAGTTGACTATATGAGTAAGGAAGCAGTCCATTTCTCTTGGCTGGTCACCAGAATTTTTACACTCTTATCACCTCTTTCTGCTCTTGTCTCCACTCGACACTAAGTAGCTCAGGAAAGGGATGTTAAAGCTGAATGTAAGTGTATTACGAGAAGATAAAAGAACAATGGTTTTTATACATAATACCATTATAAAAAAGTAGTCAGTTTAAGAGGAAACTTCACTATTTCATCCCTGTACTTCTATTTTTTTTTTCTCTCTTTCCTGTATTTTCAGTAGCAAATAGCTTGAACGGGAACCCAGGCTATTAAGAGTTGTATGGCTTAATATAACATAAATTATGTCTCTTATTGAAATATGTAGGCTAGTGAAAACCCCATGAAATATTAACATTATTTTACAAAAAAAATACTATTCAGAGTTATATTTCTCCAAAACATATATCGTAGTATGTACTGTAGGCCTATTTAAAAATCAACTAAAACTCACCTTTAAAGTTGTCCAAATTAAGTTCTTACAATGCATATTACTAATAAAAAAACAAGAAATTTACCAAATATTTCATGAAACATTATCTTTACTTAATATCTTAATGATTTTTGGCATGAAAGAAAAATCGATCATTTTGACCCATACAATGAATTTTTACAATGCTATTGCTACAAATATCGGGTATATTTGTATAGCCAAAAAAACATTGTATGCTAATTAAGACGGTTTTGTGATCCAGGGTCTCATTTATATGAAGCTCGAAAGCCCCAGGCCCCATTCTTTGTAACTGCGTAGAAACAACTGAAATTCTTCAAAGAAAGTCATAAAGGTTTTGAACAGGGTGAAAATGATGAGAGAACTCTCACTTTTCGGTGAACTTTCCCTTTAAGAGATATGAATAGCTAGGACGCCCTTCGCTGGCAGCAGTATGTGAGGAAACACGGATTTATGACATTTATTGTTTAGTGAAAGGATGAGTCAGTGTTTTAGTTGAAACCGTATA
Source organism: Garra rufa (assembly GCF_049309525.1). Taxonomy (NCBI): domain Eukaryota; kingdom Metazoa; phylum Chordata; class Actinopteri; order Cypriniformes; family Cyprinidae; genus Garra; species Garra rufa. Next base: position 26,989,927 of record NC_133362.1, on the reverse strand, counting down.
GTTTCCCTGCTTTACCATACTTACAGAAACAGATGTTTTAGTGGTTTTATATAAACAATGATCTGTCTGTTCAAATAGTCTAGAGCTTACTGTGGAGAAAAAAAAAATTATACCAGAGATTTTTTTAGGAAACTGTGAATTTCTAAGCTGTTGCACATTAGACAGACAGATATAGACAGACAGACAGTTACACGATTTCTCCACAAGATTGTCTCACACACAGACAGGCGTGACCTTGATACTGTCAATATATTATCCATTATCAATTGCCGTTTACACTAAATGTACTAAAATCAGAATCATTCTCCCTGAAATTTCGTTGCTGATTAAAATATTAAACTTTCACTTGCCACTTAAAAAATCCACTTGTCCCAGACAAGCATTAATGTCGAGCTGTGTTATAAAATTCATCCTGCCAAAGTGGCTAGTTAGTTGGGAGTGAGGTGTTACTCATGCAAGACGCTAAATTAAAATCACCAGTAGAGGTCAGTGCTGTAAAACAAAAGTGAAAGCTGGTACAGCATATTGATTATTCTTAAGTACTATTGCTATATTGCTTGCCTTGCTAATTGGAACGCATTTCTGATGACCAAACTGACACCCTCACACCTGATAATCAAGAACTAATTCAAATTAACTGTAGAGTTAATATTTTATGACTATGTTGCTATGTAGTATTGTAGAGCCTTTCAAAATCACCTGAGAAATAATAGTTGTGTAACCAAACACCAAAATCATCCTTTGGATTTGTGACTTTCCTGTTGCTTTTCGAAGTCCAAATAGCTTAAGATTTCAAGGTCATTAAAATTCATACATACTAGCAGCATTTAAAGAGAAAGTACAACCAAAAAATGAAAATTCTGTCATTAATTACTCACCCTCATGTCGTTCCAAAACCGTAAGGCCTTTGTTCGTCTTCGGAATACATTTAATATATTTTTGATAAAATCCAAGAGCTTTTTGACCATAGACAGCAATGCAACTAACACATTTCAGGTCCAGAAAGGTAGTAAGGATATCGTTAAAATAGTCCATGCGAGTTCATCAGTGGTTCAGCCGCAATGTTATGAAGCTGTAAGAATACTTTTTGTGCGCAAAGAACACAAAAATAACGACTTTATTAAACAATTTCCTGGGGCCTCATTTATAAAATGCACAGAAACCATCCTAAATTTGACCTTTTGATTATCTCTCAAATATGCATATGTGTGATTCATAGAATGAACACACGTACGCGTCTCTTTCAGATGTGAAATCGAAGAGAGATGGACGTTCTACGTCAGAACTTTAGCATAGACACTGCTGTGAAATTGTTATTACCAATGGATAAGAGTATTTTAGTATCCAAAAACTGTGTTGATATTAGAAATTGAAATACTGACTCACAGCTTGATGCATTATTACCAGTAATGTACATTTGCAAGTGTCAGTAATCCACAACTCATGGCATCTTAATTTGCGGGCAGAGAGAGACTTGGGCTATAAAGTAGAGAATATGTTGTGCCTGAGAAAAGCTCCCACTAGCAGTGCAGTAGCTCTGGTGTGGTCAGGATGACTGGCTGATGGTACAGTATGCACTAATGAGACCTATGCCTCGGCTGTTTTTGTTTGTACAGTTGCCAATAACATACACAGGTATTTGAACAAGGCTTGCGACTGTCTCCAACGTATGTGTCATTTGGCACTATTGTGCAAATTTGGTAGCCTATATTTCAGCAACCAATCAGAAAACCCCTCTGCTAGCCTATGCATTTTGCTGTCATAATGAGAATGACCTCTGGTGGTGAACTACCTTTGACCCACAGCGCTTGAAGAGCTACTTCGACATGTGTAGAGAAAGTGTCTTTCACAGTTCTCACCTTTGAACTAATTCTTTAGTCCCAGATTCAATAAGAAAAAACATTTTGTTGCCATGCAGGCAACACAAGCTGTTGCAATGGATTTCACTAAAGTCACTAAAACAGACCCTGTGCAACATTGTGTGTGAGAGAGAGAGAGAGAGAGAGAGAGAGAGAGAGAGAGAATGAGAGAGAAACTGCAAAGTTTTTAAAGAAAGTTTTAAAAACTTACCTTGCCTTGAAGGGATAGTTTACCCAAAAATAAAAATTCTGTCATTTATTACTCACCATCATGTTGTTCATCTTCGCAACACAAATCAAGATATTTTTGATGAAATCAGAGAGCTTTTTTTCTTCACAGACAGCAACGGAACCCAGATATGTTCCCAGGCCCAGAAACGTAGTAAGGACATTGGTAAAACACTTCATGTGACATCAGTGGTTCACTGTGGACAAGAGTTGTTGAATAAAGTCATTATTTTTGCTTTCTTTGCACACAAACAGTATTCTTGTAGCTTCATAAAATTACGGTTGAACCACTAATGTTACATGGTCTAATTTAACAATGTCATTGCTACCTTTCTGGGCTTGGGAACATATCTGGGTTACGTTGTTGTCTATAAAGGCTCAGAAAGCTCTCAGATTTCATCAAAAATATCTTGATTTGTGTTCCGAAGATGAACAAAGATCTTACGGGTTTGAAACAACATCAGGGTGAGTAATTAATGACAGAATTTTCATTTTTGGGTGAACTTTTTCAGTGCCACAGTATTATAACATTTATGTAATTATACATTTTATGTTAATTAATTAAATGTTGAATAATGAATACTTTGAAATGTAGTTTGATATTGTTTGCAAATGAAATACCAGTGAACTAATGAAATAACTATGTCCACATTTTTAGCCTTTAGTCCTTAAACCAAAACTCTGTTTGAAAACATGTGAGTGTCACCATAGAGATCTCTAGGAGAAGCCTCACCCATTCTCCTCCGTGACAGTAGAGATGCGGTATGTGATATGATCACAGACGGGATTTTTCCCTGAATCCCATTTTTAAAGCAGCTTTCAAGCAGACAGGATGCTAGTTGCTTCATCACACTCTCACAGTAACCGCAGTCAGATGATCCGTTTGGTCAACCACAATACCTCCTGTTACAGGCAGAAGACAGAACAAGAGATAGAGAGAGAGAAAAGCAGAAAATGCCAGTCAATTGAAGAGCATAAGCAGAAATATGACTATGAACATAGAAAACATGTGACAGAAGATATAAAGAACCTGACCTTCATTATGAATGGAATGTTTTCATATTGTATCACTGATGTTAAATGCTTACGTTTGCTCATATGAAGTAAAAATTCAGTGTTTCGTTCATTTTTTCATTTAGTTATTTCAGAGCAGCATTACACTTCAGCTTTTCAGCATAAAAGGCCTTTCTGTCCGCTAATGAATTATATTAAATTAGTGCTGAACTCAAATTAGAGAGAATTTTGTTTTGCAGTGTTTGACGTATATGCTCAAGATAACGCTTCAGATGTGATTTGGGAGAGTATGGATGAGATATTTCACACTATTCTGTCATCATGTTAGTGATTAGTCCAGTACTGATCATACTCTCCTCCCATGCTCTCGATTTTTGCCATGTGATGGATACATATCGACCCGATAGCGCTGAGTACAGAGCAGCCGGTATTAGATTACATTCTCTCACTGTCCTGGGAAATGCAAGGAGTTATATTTAGACATGCAGTACAGTGGTGGTCATCTAGTTAGCCTGGGCAGAGCATCATCGTGGAGGTGGATAACAAGGTCACGTGACTACTGGTGACCAGACACTATTTCTGCTGAGATTAGTCTGCAGTTTTGTATCTTTTAGGCACAGATAAGAAAGACTAAGTAAGCCAAGCCAATGCAACACCTGGGGCCTCATTTATAAAACTTTCTTACGCACTGATTTGATCTTAGAGTGTTCGTACAATCAAATCCACGTCAAAGTACAGATTTATAAAAACCGTCTTTGACGTGGAAAAGTACTTATCTCCACGTCAGATTCCAGCTTGGCGTACGACCGTTTCCTTGTGGTAATGCCTGGTATTGCAGATAGTTCAGCCTCACCATAATATGGTTTCTTGCGCTCCTTTTTACTTGCCATTGTCACAGAGTTTTTGCTTTAGGAATGAGCTCATTTTATATGTTAATTAATTAAGCAGGGGCGTTTCGACGGCGGAACATTCAGCTGCACACAATTCCACAATCATTTGTGATTTATAACCGAATGACTGGCGTACGCATGGATTTCGTGCGTGCGTTCGTTTCTCTGAATCGCTCTTACGATCAAATCAGAAAAGTTCTTAGATAAAATCAAGGATGGTTTCTACGCAAGCCTTTATAAATGAGGCCCCTGAGCTCCTGTGTGAGTGTAGAAATGTATTTAATAACCAGATGAACCTCTATTAAAAGGTTCCTCAAACAAAAGGTGTAAATGCTCACTGATACTTCAGAAGAAAACACAATGCATTAACCTTTTGAATTTGAAGATGAAGGTAAATTTAACTGTCTTCTGAGAAATTTTAATTAGTGTCTTCTGGAAACCATGCAAGTATCTTCTGTAGCATTTGAAGGGCAGAACTAAAAAAAAAAAAAAATATATATGATATTAAGGAAAAATAAGAAAAGTGTACACTCAAAAGTTTACACCCCTGGCTCTTAATGCATCGTGTTTCCTTCTGAAGTGAGTGTTTGAACCTTCTGTAATAGTTGCATATGAGTCCCTCTGTTGTCGTCAGTGTGAAAAAATGGATCTTAAAATCATACAGTCACTGTTGGAAAAGGTTAAAACAAGAATTTGTGGGACCTGAAAGATTTTTCTGAAGAACAGCAGGCAGTTTAACTGTTCATCAAATTTCCTCAAGTGATTCCTTGGACTTTTAACATCATAATGTATCACACTAGCATGCTAAATCCTGCTATTTTAGTTCAGAGTGGTACAGTGGCTCAGACTGCACAAGCTCACAAAGGGATTTAACTTAATAAATATATAAAGGACTATACATCATTTGCCTTGTTCATATTGGATCAGCCAACAAGAATTACATCTATGATGAAAAAACAAATTTCCTTCTGTACTGTGCCCAGTGTGATTTTATTAAGCTCTTATCAGGATACAGTTTTTAGCTATTTATGGAACTGCTTGTATAACATAGAAAGCGAAAGATTGTTCATTGAGATTTGTCTTTCATGTATTGCATGCAGCATAACATTCTTTCTTAATTTCACAGTTGCATATCATACAGAGGCTTCACATAGATAGTCCACACCAATAGGATCCGTATTAGATTTGAGCCTTGCCTTGCAAAAGTATTCATACCCCTTCATTTTTGTCATGTTTTGTAACTGTTTTAAATTACTTTTTTCCACATTTTCTACACTCTATATACCATAATGGTAAAGCAAAAGCTATTTTTTGTCTTTGCAAATTTTTTATTAAAAATAAAAAAAAGTCCTTTGCATAAGTATTCATACCCTTATCTGGGACAGTTGAAATTTTGTTCAGGAGCATTTATATTGCTTGTAGATGTTACTAAATTTCGAGTGAAGTTAACCTGTGGCGAATTCAACTGAATAGGTATGATTTGGAAAGGTGCACACACATCGTAATAAAAGGTCTAACAGTTGAAAATCATATCAGAGTAAAAACCAAGCCCTGAGGTCAAAAAACTGTCTGTAAGGCTTAGAAACAAGATTGTGTCACGCCACACATCTGGGGAAGAGTTTAGAAAAAATTCTGCTGCACTGAAGGTTCATAGAAGCATGTAGTCTCCATTACCCTTAATGAAAGAAGTTTAAAACAAACAGGGCTCCTCCTAGAGCTGCCCTTCTTGCCAAACTGAGTAACTGATGAAGAAGGGCTTTGACTAGACTGGTGAAAAGAAAAACATCTGAGAAACCTGAAAATGTGCATCTGCCCCCATCCAAGCAGACAGAGCTTGGGAGATGAGGAGAAGAATGGCAGATAATTGCAAATCTTGTCACATCATACCCAAAAGACTCGAGGCTGTAAAGGTGCTTTAGCTAAGTACTGAGTTACTTATGCAATGTACATATTTTAATGTTTTATTTTTAATAAATTTATGAGGTTGTGACCATTTTGTTTTTGCTTTGTCATTTTGGTGTAAGGAGTGTAGAATGATGTGGTGAAAAAAAGTAATTTAATGCATTTTAGCATAAGGCTGCAACATAAACTGTGAAAATGAAGGGGAATGAATACTTTCACAAGGTACTGTATTTATACACTCATGTCAGATTGAAATTATTATTGGATGAATATGACAGGCTCTGTAAGCTTCAAGAGTGTTGCCACTGATGCGGAAGTCGTGTAAAATATGCATTTTTGAACATGTAATCTAGCTACATAGCAATGTTGAATGAAATTTAATTAAGACTTCAAACAGACTAGGAATCAAAAATGAATAAAATATACAAATGAAAATTAATTCAGAATTTTAAAACATATACAATAGATTAGTATATAAATTACTAAAACAATACTTTTGTAGCAGTGTATAATACTGGTTTTGTCTGGCATGTATATGTGTGTGTTGTGGCTTGCATGCATATGCTGTGGCAGGATTAAGGGAAGAGGTTGTTTAATAGTTTTATGAAGCTGTGCGCTGATTCTGGATTTGAGCATTAACAATTTAATCTTCCAGTATGTGAATCTCATTTATTATGGGTGGCTGGAGAAAACAGGCCAAACTGAAAAAGCTTTCTTCCTGTGGAATCCATTTCTCGTCATTCCTCTCACCCACTTGTTATTATACCCCCATCTCTCTCTCTCTCTCTCCATGCCTTCTTCTCCCCATCCGCTTGACTACTCCTCTTGTTAAGGGTGTCCCAATCTGTCTGAGCACTGAGTGCCCATCCCACTCTCAAAGGAGCTGCACACACACTCTGGCAAACGCTCTTACCACACTCACAGTCAGAGCACACACCGGTTATAAGAAGAGAGCCACTTCCAGTTAAAGGACATAAAGCCAAGCTCCGAGCTCCAGTATGGATGCGCTGAAGAAAGGATTCTCCATGGCTAAGGAGGGAGTGGTGGCCGCTGCTGAGAAAACCAAGGCCGGGGTGGAGGAGGCAGCTGCCAAAACCAAAGAGGGGGTCATGTATGTAGGTAAGTACAAATTCAGCTGTGGGGAGAAAAGGGAAAGAATTAAAGTATTAAAACAATGGAATTAAAAATTTGGGGAAAAAAAAAACTGTTTTGTGTCTGTAATTAAATATAATGTAATATAAAAATACATTTTAACCAATTATATTTACACTGATCTTATCAAATATATTCAAGAAACAAGACTTAAATTTGTGGTAAAAACTGACAACTGAATTATTAGCCACCGATGATAAGAGTCCTGAAAATGAAAACCAGGGCAATGAAGATAAATGTGGGGCACGAGCCCGTTATTACATGTGACTGCTGTGCTTCGTCGCTACAAGTGAACAACAGCGAGCGTTCAAAGACAAACCAGCATTATCCACCTGCCTGTCGTCTCTTATTAGATCACAAATTTATTTGCCTAGATTTGGCACTGCTAGACAACTAGTACTATGGTCATTTACTCCTGAGCGGTAGCTTTCTATGTGTTTCTACTTACAGGAATGGGTGGGGAATGAGGAGGGAGATAGAAAGAGATAAAGACAGAAGGACAAAAAAGAAAGGAAGCACTTTGTGTTTTCAATAACTTCAAGATTCAATCAATCGATGAGCTGCGAGTGGCACATTATGAAAAGAAAAGCCTAATTGAACTCAATTTATTCTGCATAGTAAAAGAATTTATAAACTGTAATATACAGTAGTTATCTTACTGATGTTGATATTGCAGTCTAATTACATAGGTATGCTTAAATATGCTGAAGATCTTATTGTTTTTACATTGTTACTGCTATATTGTAGGACTAGTTATCGTAACATGCACAATTTTGTGCATCTTGTACAAAACTTTTTGTGTGTAATACATAATTTCTTACTGGTTGTGCTACTATACTGACAGGAGCACACAGTACTGTAATCCCATTTCCTTTCGGTCCACTTCACATCCCGATCCACAGAGACCAGGGTCTGCCCGGGTCACTACACAATCTTTGATGATTATAGTGGCTCTCAGTGTGTGTACACACCTGCCACTGTATGCTTTCAGTGTTTAAGAGCATAACCTGTCCTTCACATCAGAGAAAGGAAAGAACAATGTGCTTGCTTTTACAGTGAGATTTGACTTATGTTGGAGAGGAGGAGGATAAGGATGTGTGTATGAGACAGGATGGGGTGTGTTTGTGTTGCAGCTGGAGGTAAAAGCTTTCCTCTGCACCACACAGACAATCCACTTTAATTAAAGAATCTCAAGCCTCTCAAAAAAAAAAAACTGAGTTCACTTTGCACTGAACTGTGACAAATTGGCAATACATACACACCTTCCTTGCTGTTTTTCAGGGCAGATGCCGATACTGATTATTACAGATCAAGTAGACTGATAACCAATATTTTGAAACTATATATATGTCTGGTGTAAAAAAAAAAAAAATTGATT
>NC_133362.1:26893531-26981004 GCF_049309525.1 Garra rufa | reverse complement strand
CCTTTAGTTTTGTCTTCAGCAAGTGAAATGCATGCACAATCAATTTGAAATCAGAAGATTGACTTGGCCATTGCAGAATATTCCACTTTTTTACCTTTAAAAACTCCTGGGTTGCTTTTGCTGTATGTTTTAGGTCATCGTCCATTTGTACTATGAAGAGCCGCCCAAACAACTTTGCTCCATTTAACTGAATCTGGGCAGACAGTATATCCCTATACACTTCCGAATTCTTCCGGCTGCTTCTGTCTTCTGTCACATCATCACTAAACACCTGTAAGCCAGTGCCACTGGAAGACATGCATGCTCATGCCATTACACTTCTCCACCATGTTCACAGATGATGATGTTGTAGGCTTTGGATCATGAGCTGTTCCAAGCCTTCTCCATACTTTTTTCTTCCCGTCAATCTGGTACATGTTGATTTTAATTTCAGCAGTCCAAAAATGCTTTTCCAGAAGTGGTCTGGCTTTTTAAAATGTTTTTTGACAAAGTCTAATCTGGCCTTGTTTGCACCTTGTGGTAAACCCTCTCTATTTTGCTCTGGTGAAGTCTTCTCTTGATTGTAGACTTTGACAGTGACACGCTTACCTCCTGGAGAGTATTCTTCACTTGGCTGGATGTTGTAAAATGTTTTATTACCATGGAGAGGATCATCCAATCATCCACCATACTGTCGTCTTTTGTGAACATCCAGGCCTTTTTATGTTGCTGAGCTCACCAGTGTGTTCATTTTCTACTCAGAATTCACCAAACTGTTGATTTGGCCACTCCTAATGTTCCTGCTATCTCTCTGATGCATTTCTTTTGTTTTTGAAGCCTAACAATTGTCTGTTTTACTTGCATGCAGAGCTCCTTTGACTGCATGTTGGGATCAGAGCAACAGCTTGCAAATACAAATGGAACACTTAAAATCAACTCCAAACCTTTTACCTGGTTAATTGATGTAGAAAAAATGAAGGAATAGCCCACAACTGTCCATGAAACAGCTTTTGAGTCAACTGTCCAATTACTTATGGTCCCTTGAAAAAAAAAAAGGGGGGGGGGGGGTTTACATATTAAAGAGCTGTAATTCTTTAACCTTTCTACCAGTTTGATGAGACTGCCCTAAAAATTAAAGCTCAGAGTGTGCACTTTAAACCCATGTTCATTGTGTAACTGTAACTTGAATATGTTTTGGTCAACAGCTCAAATAATAAAAATTGTGTCAGTGTCCAAATATATATGGACCTGACTGTGTATATATATATATATATATATATATATATATATATATATATATATATAGTTTTTAGATTTAGTTGTAGTTTATTTAGTTTTATTAAGTGGCTGCGTTGTCTCAGTAAATGTTGGTTATCCGTATATTTGATCTGTAATCAGCATTGGCCCTGAAAAACACATATCTGTCGACCCCTAATTACTATTACTATAAGTGGAAATAGTAGTAGTATAAGTAGTATTGGTATTATAGTGTACTTTTTTTAAATTTTTACACCAGACATATATCAGTTAAAAATATTGGTTACTTAATATTACTTAAAATATCGGTATACTTAATCTGTAATAATCAGTATCAGCATCTGCCTTGAAAAACACACATCGATCAACCCATAGTTACTTTTATTATTAGTAGTAGTATTGGTATTATAGTATGATTTTTTTTTTTTTTTTTTTTTTACACCAGACATATGTATCAGTTTAAAATATTGGTTATCGGTCGACTTGATCTGTTATAATCGGTCGACCCCTAATTACTTGTAGTAGTATTGGTAATATAGTATGAGTTTTTTTTGTTTTTTTTTACATCAGATATATATATATCTGTGAATAGTGGTGAATCGATAAATTATTAATTATTATTATTATATAATTATTATGATTATTTTAAACTGATATATATATATATATATATATAATGTGTCTGGGTGCAAAAATGAAAAAAGTCATACTATACTACCATGCCAATACCGATTATTACAAATCAAGTAGATAACCGATATTTTAAAACTATATATATATCTGGTGTAAATTAAAAAAACTCATGCTATAATACCAATACTACTACAAAAAATAATATTAATAGTAATTAGGGGTCGACCGATATGTGTTTTTCAGGGCCGATGTCGATTATTACAGATCAAATAGACCAATAACCAATATTTTAAACAGATTTATATGTCTGGTGTAAAAATAAAAAAAACTCATACTATAGTACCAATACTACTACCACTAATAATAATAGTAATTAGGGGTCGACTGCTATGTATTTTTCAGGGCTGACGCCGATACCGATTATTACAAAGCGATATATATATATATATATATGTGATGTAAAAAAATATTATACTATAATACCAATACTACTATTACTACTACTAATAGCAATTAGGGGTCGACTGATATGTGTTTTTCAAGGCCGATGTCGATACTGATTATTACAGGTCAAGTAGACCGATAACCGATATTTCAAACCAATAAATAAATAAAAAAATTACTTAAGATTCTGCACTTCTATAAGTAGATTTGTGACAGTGATTTTTTTGTACAGACAGCCATATGACCTTCCATTGAAGTTCAAGATGCTCTTTGTATCATCTCAAATCATCCTGGAGAACTTGATCATCAGATTTGACACAAACTTGTGAGGTTCATGATGCTTGAGTGCTTCTGTCAATATAGCAAAAGAGCAACAAACCAAATTCTGAAAAAAATATTATATGCTTGTACGGCTGCACGATTAATCGCACAATGTTGTGAGGCGCGTTTAGTCAATGAAGCCGGTACTTTGATTAGTAGTAAATCTCCATCACGTGCGTTCAGCTGGAGCGGCAATTAATACACAGAGGCGTAAATCACTGACAAGCTACGCCAAATCGTGCTCAAAATCGATTTGGCGTAGCTTGTCAGTGATTTACACCTCTGAACGCTCCAGCTGAACGCGGCTGAACGCACGTGATGGAGATTTACTACTAATCAAAGTACCGGCTTCATTGACTAAACGCGCCTCACAACATCGTTCGATTAATCGTGCAGCCCTATATGCTTGTTAATTTTTCACTTAAATTTTTATGATGATGCATAAGAGACAAAAATATAACTTAAATTATAATTTAAAAAATAATAAAATAAAAATCAAGTGGAATTTTAACTAGCGGTCTCAGATGTTTACTGCAGGCCAGGCTGAGCTCACATAAAATTGTCACTTTAATTTGTTAGATTATATAACACCATTTTCATCACAGAACTGTGTGAGCTCAGTCCAGGCTTAATTATTTTTAAGACTTAATTCCATTAAGTCTCATATGGATCAGAATAAAAGCATTGGGATTGGAGTACAGAGAGAGGTAATGTCGTTCAGATTCATGTATAGAATACAAACAAAGATATTAGACAAGACATTAAATTGTGCCCTGTATCAGTACAACTTTTAAATATAGATCCTGTGAACAATATCATCATTTTATATTAGCATTATTATCTGAAAAAGTGCTGTGGCGTCTTTGTGTTACATGATTAAGAAATAATATCTTAATAATATCTAATATCTTCCTCCATAATCTATATTTAGTATATCACAGTCTCCTGCAAGCTGCAGCAGTAGAGATGTTTTATGCTTCGTCACGTAATCAGAGATGCTGTGGAAGTGACATCATATTGCAGCAGTGGTTGGGCGGTGGCAATATTCTCAATCTTTATTGATTATGACATTAATAATATAAGATTTCAGGCTTGTGCTTGGGTTGCAAGCAGAGGCTAAGCCCTGAAGAATGTGCATGTCTTGATAGTAAATCAGCTCTTTGTCCAGAGCAACAAGGACAATGTCACGTCTCTCTTGAGGGGTGTATTTGTTGTGCTGTGCGTGTGCATGTTGGGAAGGAGGAGCGACTTTCACAGACACATTGCTGTAGGCTCAAAGGTTCTGGGAAAGAAACAGAGCTTATGCTTGTTCTACGGGCCATTCGTGCAATGCAGATTCAATACTAGCGACGCCAGGGCCTTTCAGAGGCCAAAGTGGGTTTTTCCACTGTTAACATGCAGGAAGCATCTTAGTGGAAAGGATGTTTCTCGATCTGTAATGCTTAATAGCACTTAGTGATGTCAATCAACAACCTGTACACTGACTGTAAATCAGAGGCATTTTTACTTGCCATGATTTTAGAGTCTCTTGGGTCCTGGAGAAAGCCGGACCTTTAGCTGCACTGCCAGAGGAGACTTTCCACAGTAGACTAAGCGTATAGATCCCAGGACAGAACAGGAGCCAGAGCCGAAAGCATCAACCAAGGATCAGACATCTATCTCAAAATAAGATGTAATTAGATACGAGGTTGTGGAAAAAGCATTTGTTTACAGAAACGTTTGTCTGAGAGCTTAAAGTGATAGTTCACCTACATAAGAGGATTCTTTCGTTATTTACATATTTTGGCTGTTCCAAAACAGTAGAAACTGCTTTCTTCTGCAGAACACAAAAGAAGATAGTTTGAGGTAATGTCAAAATTTATTGTAAATGGTGTTTTGGACCCCGAAGACTGGGGAAAAATGTTTTTTTTTTCTTCTCGTGTTTCACAGTTAAAAGTCATGCAGATATAGAATGACATAGTAAACCCTGACAGAATTTGTTCATTTTTGAGGGAATTATTACTTGATCAACATTACTTCACAATAAACTTTTCTTTTTCTTTTTCTGACAGGCACAAAGACAAAGGAAGGTGTTGTGACAAGTGTAAACACAGGTAAAATTATTAATAGAAACAGGTCTTAAAGGATTAGTTCACTTACAGAATAAAAATTTCCTTTTAAGTTGCTCGCCCCTACATCCAGGATGTCTTTCTTTCTTCAGTCAAAAAGAAATGAAAGCTTTTGAGGAAAACATTCCAGGATTTTTCTCTATATAGTTGACTTTAATGGGAGCCAGTGTTTTGAAGGTCCAAATTGCAGTTTCAACAGCTTTAAAGGGCTCTACACGATCCCAGTCGGGGAATAAGGGTCTTAGCTAGCGAATTTTGTTCAGAAATTACTCATTGTTTTGCTAGAAAAGACTGGAATCTGCATTGAAACTGTAATTTAGACCTTCAACCCATTGTCCACCACTGAAGTCCAATATATGGAGAAAAATCCTGGAATGTTTTCCTCAAAAACCTTAATTTCTTTTCAACTGAAAGAAGAATGACATGAACATCTTGGATGACATATGGGTGAGTAAATTATTAGAAATGTTTTATTCTGGAAGTGAACTAATCCTTTAACTCAACAACAGTCAATATGTATTAACAAAAAAACTCAAATCTCTCATCAAAATATACGGACACATTTCCATCTGTTCTAGTTGCCCAGAAAACGACTGATCAGGCGAATCTTGTGGGCGAGACTGCCGTGGCTGGAGCCAATCAGGTGTCAGAAAAGACAGTGGAGGGGCTGGAGAGTGTGGTTGCATCCGCTGGCCTGGTCAAACCGGTAAGGATTCAATTTGCAGCAGACCATCTAACTGGAAAATGTTTTTAAAAGTACGTAAAGTTCAAAACTTTAAACTCAGTTGCACTGGTGTCTTTAGGTGCACTGTACTTTTATTTGGTTGTCTTCCAGTACAATTGCTAATTGCCTAATAATGCTCTGTTTAATCATAAAGTTGGTTTGCTTTTCTTTCTTACCCAATCATGGACAGGATGAGCTGGAGAACACTGAGGTGCTTTTAGAAACTCAGGAAATGCATGCATGCATTAAAAGCATGCTGAATGATCACATTTACCTAAAAGCCATTACCATTACAGACTAAAATCCCTCCATTTGAATACATCAAATTATCAAGATCCATTTCCATATTTTCGTATAGGCTACTGTTCACGCAGTTTAGGGGCGAGAAAGGCCTGCAGTTAAACTGTCTGCTCTGAATCTGGCTCGCTGCTCAGCAAGAGTGATGTTCTTCATAAATAACTCATTTTTCTTTCCAAATATTGTTCAGCATTTTTAAAACGCATCGCAGTTTCTTTCATTAGAGTTCCAAAATAGTTTTTATTCGTTTGAAATCTCATGAAGAAACAAGCCATAACCATGCGACCATTGTCAGTCGACGTGCAGCACCAAAATAATTCATTAACACTAGTTTGAAGTGTTCCACAGAGCAATAACAACAAAACAGATGTGTTATAGTTGTGTGTTTTTCTGTTTTGTAAATACCTGAAGAGGATAAACAGCGATTAAGACTCGTCCACAGCTGATATGTGTTGATGTGTTTCTGCCTCCAGGGGGAGCTGACGAAGCAGGGGGGAGCTGTACAGCAGCCTACAGATGAAGGACAATAGGTGAGAGACCAGATGATGAGCTTTTCTTGAGATAAGATTTTATAATATGTAAAAATGTACAGCAAATTTTGTGAGGTTTATTCTTAAAACAAGACAAAAAATTCAGGTAGGGTAACTTATAATAAACTAAAAATAAACGTTACGGGTTAACCCAAAAATGAAACTTCTGTCATGTCTTTCCAAACCCATAAGACATACGTTCTACTTCAGAACACCAATTAAAATATTTTTTAATGAAATTCAAGAGCTTTCTGACCCTCCACTGACAGCAAGAGTCCTACCGTGGTCAAGGCACAAAAATGTCCTTACAGTAGTAAGTCAAATATTTGTCCAAATAGTCCATGTGACATTAGGTTCAACCTTAATTTTATAAAGCTAAGAGAATACTTTTTGTACGCGAAGAAAACAAAAATAATAACTTTATTCAACGATTTCTTCTCTTCAGGGACACTCTGCCGCCATTTTCGAGAGTACTGTGACTTGTTTTTAAACAGAAGAATGCACACGCATACCAGGGTTGCCATATTTTCACAACAAAACCCATCTAGGTGGCAACTCCAAACTATCCCAATTGCATTTTGGGGGGGTCCCCTGTTAAAAATCGCATTCCAGGGGCTAAATATCACATTATTGGGTCACTTTAACCCATCTTGGACCTGGCAACACTGACTGAGATGAAATTGTTAAATAAAGTTGTTATTTTTGTTTTCTTTGCACACAAAAAGTATCCTCATAGCTTCATAAAATTATGGTTGAACCACTGATGTCACATGGACTATTTTAACGACGTCCTTACTACATTTCTGTGCCTTGACAGTGGTAGGACCCTTGTTGTCTATCGAGGGTCAGAAAGCTTTTTCATCAAAAATATCTTAATTTGTGTTCTGAAGATGAACGAAGGTCTTGCAGGTTTGGAACGACAAAAGGGTGAATAATTAATGACAGAATTTTCATTATTGGGTAAACCATCCCTTTAAATAAAAAATAATTTATGATTTCGCTTCTCAAGTAAATTCATACAGATTTAACACTAGTAAGAGATTAGCAGTTTTAAATGTAATGTGCTTTGATTGTAAGTAAATGTAGATTTTTTTTTTTTTGCAAACATTTAAAATGCTGTGTTCTTTGTTTCTTTAATTATTTACTTTATGTCTGACTCATATGTGATAATCTAATAACATTATCACATGTACTGAGTCAGACATAAAGTAAATAAAATGCACAGCTTATTAAATCAAATCTAAGCAAATCATTTGGTGACTTTCAAGACTGAACTAAATGTAATAAGTATTTAATTATCTTTGAATGACTTATTCAGGACAGTCATTTGGCAGTAAGATCTGAGTGTCCTGTGACAGTTCATGTAGTTTACAGTCTTACCAGACAGGTTTTATGTCTACAGCCCATTACAACACTACATGTGCTTCAAAATAGTGCACAAACAGGCTTTATGTAAAACATAGCTCAGTGTTTAATGTGTAGCAAGTTTGTCAATTGTTTCAAAATGTATATTTTACAAATTCCAAAGAATCATCTGCACAGTATGTGCACTGTACCAACATAACCGTCCTTCTGTTTGGTTTCAGAGTAATGTCGCACTCAACACCCCTGTGATGCTCTGCATCCTGCTTAAGAAGAGAGAGTTCATTAGCTGCTGCGGGCCATGGCTGAATATTATCATACTAAACCTCTGAAGGATGCTAAATAATATCTAACTTCACAAAAAAAACAAGACACCCACTTCTCTCTCCTGCTTTGTCCTCACAAACAACCTCAATTTACCACTTTTCTTCACGTAAACCTATCCTATTCACAAGAAAAAATGCTTACGTAACAACACTATCATTTAGCTATGCAATATTCACATATACTGAACTGTACTTGTCAAATATTACATGCATGTGCTTGTGACTTGGACATTTTTATATAGACAAGGTCTGTCTTTCTTACCTGCCCTAAAACCAGTTTTCCTCCACCCGACATAATGAGGTAAGCTGGATGATTTCTCACACAATCGGGTGAGAAAAGATTCAAAACATTCCAGTTCAAATTCACTCTCGGTGTAGTATCTGAGACGGTTGAAACAAGACATAATCACAGATGTGCAAATCTAAAAAAGAGGGCTGGGTAAATCAGTTTTAGTATCATCTTAAACTGTGGTTATAGAGTGATAGCAGCCATTATAAACAACTCACAAAATCTGTGAATTATCTCAGAGCAGTTGTTAGGATACATGATTTGTTTGTAGAAGCTCACGACTACACTTTAACTGATTCATTTACTTGACTCATTGTTCCCTATGAAGTCTGATTTTTTTGAATATTCCATCTGTAATAAATTCAGTTTTGTGAAAAATAAATCTGTTCTCATTTTTCCTTCTTATTTTTAGAACGGAATATTGCTAAGAAAGCTAGCAAGGTTAATGTCCACAGTATTTTAGCTACAAAGCAGCAAATAAGTAACATTGCTAAGTATTTATGTACTAAATATGGTTTTGCTTACTTCAGTAACATAAAGAGTATCCTGTATGAAAGAGGTGGGGCACTACCTTTAAATATTCAGTGAAACTAATTTAAGAACATTGAAAGCATCAAGACACACACCCTTGAGATCAGAACATCCCTCTTGCTTTTCCCCTCCCTGTTCCCGGCACACCCGCACATCTAATTAAATATGCATCTCATCAATGCAGAGTTTACATTCATCTAAAATCCAATATGGTCATTACAATACCACCGCAAAGCATTATGCTTCTGGCAGAATGCCAATGTTGTCGTTTTCATACGCTGAGTAATCCAAGTTTGAAATGACAGTCTTTCAGCTTTTTCCACATTCCTGCTATAGGAGGAGACGGTGAAGTCTACCTGCCTATCATTTTCCTCTTGCATTTAGACCAAAACATAAACAATGCAGCTGATGTCAGAAATGTCCCTAACAAAATAAGGGCATAAATCAAAGCCCTGGATAGCTCTGAAACTCTTGACATCCCCTCAACAATGAAATGAAATAAAGTAAAAATAATAAACTAAAATAAAACAAGGACAAGAACCTAAATTAGGACAAGACTCAAAATAAATATTAACCCTGTATACCCTCAAACCATCTAAATTTCCCCTAAAAAATTTCAATTAAATTAAATAGGAAAAAAATCAAAAGGACTACTAACCCTGTATAATAACAATAATAAATAAAATAATAAAATAAAATAGGACAAAAATCTAAAGTAGAATCAGAAACAAAATCAGAATTAAAATTAGAAAACAAAATTAGTATCAAAAGGACTACTTAAACCCTGTATACCCTCAAACTATCTCACCTTAAAAAAATAAATTAAAATTAATTAATTAATTAAAATAATAATATAAAAAAGCCTACTAACCTTGTATACCCTCAAACTATATCAGCTTTCCCTAAATTAAAAAAAAATTTAAATTTAAAATTTAAATAAATTAGGACAAGAATAAAAATTAGGACAACAATCAAAAGGACTAGTCCTACCTGTATACCCTTGTATACTTTCCCTAAAAAAAAGTAAAAAAAAAAAAATAATAATAATAATAATAATAATAAAATAATCAAATAAAATAGGTCAAGAATCAAAATTAGGACAAGAATCAAAAGGACTGCTAACCCTGTATATAATTCAATTCAATTCAATTCAATTTACTAGAATCAAAATTAGGATTCAAAATTTGAATCCCTTAAACCCTTAAATATACCCTTAAATATACCCTTAAACTATCTCAACTTTCCCTAAAAAAAATTACATTTTTTTTTACAAAAAATAAACAATTAAAAATAAAATAGAATATTACAAGAATCAAAAGGACTACTCCAGCCCCTTAAACTATATCAACTTTCCCTAAAAAATATATAATAATAATAAAAAAATAAAATAAGGTCAAACAAAATAAAATATTTAAAAATAAACAAATAAGAAATAATAAAAAAAATTATAAAATAGGACAAGAATAAAAAAGACTACTAACCCTGTATACCCTCGAACTATCTAAACTTTCCCTAAAATAAATAAATTGCTAACCCTGTATATAATTAAATTCAATTCAATTCAATTTACAAGAATCAAAATTAGGATTCAAAATTTGAATCAGAAAACGAAGTAAGAATCAAAATTAGAAAACAAAATTAGAATCAAAAGGACTACTCCAACCCTGTATACCCTCAAACTATCTCAACTTTCCCTAAAAAAACAATAATAATAATAATAATAATAATAATAATAATAATAATAATAAGATAAAATATAAAAAAATAAACAAATAAGAAATAATAAAAAATAAAATAAAATAGGAAAAGAATCAAAAGGACTACTCCAACCCTGTATGCCCTCAAACTATCTCAACTTTCTCTAAATAAAAAAAATGTAAATTAAAAATTAAAATAAATTAAATATTATAAATATTATAAATAATATAAAATATTAATAGGACAACAATAAAAATTGGGACAACAATCAAAAGGACTACTCCTACCTTGAATACCCTCTATCTTAACTTTCCCTAAAAAAAAAAGTAAAATAAAATAAAAACAAACAAATAAAATAAAATAAAATAAAATAAAATCAAGAATCAAAAGGACTACTAACACTGTATATAATTAAATTTAATTAAATTAAAGAATCAAAATTAGTATTCAAAATTAGAATCAGAAAATGAAATTAGAATCAAAATTAGAAAACAAAATTAGAATCAAAAGGACTACTTCAACCCTGTATACCCTTAAACTATCTCAACTTTCCCTAAAAAAAAATTACATTTTTTTTACAAAAAATAAACAATTAAAAATAAAATAGAATATTACAAGAATCAAAAGGACTACTCCAGCCCCTTAAACTATATCAACTTTCCCTAAAAAAATATATAATAATAATAAAAAAATAAAATAAGGTCACACAAAATAAAATATTTAAAAATAAACAAATAAGAAATAATAAAAAATGTATAAAATAGGACAAGAATAAAAAAGACTACTAACCCTCTATACCCTCGAACTATCTAAACTTTCCCTAAAATGAATAAATAAATAAATAAAATAAAATAAAATACGACAAGAATACAAATTAAGACAATAATCGTAAGGACTACTAACCCTGTACACCCTAAAACTCTCAATTTTTCTTAAAATAAATAAATAATAAAATGCCCTCAAACTATCTCACCCATAAAAAATTAAAATAAAATACATTTGAATTAAATAATACATATATATATATATATATATATATATATGAAAGTACATAAATACTGCTCTTATTTAACAAATTATGAGTTACGCTGAAACCCTGATTGATGATGATGATACAGGCAACCAGGTAAACCAGTCAAGCAAGCTTGCTGTTCTCTCTATTGACATCTTTCTACTCCACCCAAACTGAAGTAGCCAATAGACGCACGTATCCCTGACGTACTTTGATGGCGCACCAGCCAAATAAAGCCGCTTGAATCTTCATTCTCAAAACGCAAACGCATACACACGCTCTTGCAAACATCAACAACAGAGTACTCTACAAACATGTCTTTCCTTTCAGGAATGTTGGGTAATAAAGCAGCAGAGTCATTTGTCGACCAGGCTGTGGACAAAGCAGGTAAGTTTCTTATTCACGAGACACTTAAAAGCAATTGCGGTGTGCAAAGTTTTGTTATGCCTACTTTTTATGCCGAGACACTGTGTCCTCGTTTAGCCGGACAGAATCAAACTTACAGGCTATTTGTGAATTGTATATCAATCTTTAGAGCACACAAATATAAATGAGATTTTTTGTGAGACAAAAAAAAATAGCTTATGTATTTTACCTAAAATACTGGCTAAGTATAGGCTACTAACAATCATAATCTAACTTTCAGCTATAGTTTAAAAAGACTTTTAAATTGATGTCTTATCTTTTTTATCTTCACAAACGCTCAACTAAATGTGTAACAGATATATGATACAATGACTCATTTAGCTGAAGTAAATGATAAACATTTACTTAACATAAATTGTTATATAAAATGTGAACTGGGCAAGTTGTTCTCCCTTCCTTTCAAATGGCCACAATGCATGTATGCAGTTCTTTTAAGTTTGTATGTGTATTTATTCTTATGTTGTTTGTTCTCTATGAAAGAGCTATGAAATATTTTTTAAGAATGCAGTCAGTCCAGTGGTCATGCCGCTCCTTATAAGGAACGGCCTTCAGTGCCAGTAAAGCTATCCAAGAGTCTTAACTTTAGACATCTAAGAAACATTATTTTGGGGCAAATCTGATGTGAAAGTAACATTTATATAATGTTGCTGTTCACATTTTTCTAGCTTCTGCAGCTAAAAGAAAAGTGAAGGAAACCCTTACAGGAAAGAAACAGCCTCAACCTGATAAGACCGGGGGCATGGGAGGTCTTTTCCCAAGTAGCGGGGAGAAGGACAAGAAACCAAAGGAAAAAGCAGGAGGAGGTGGATTTTTTGGTGGCCTCCTTAAAGCAGAAGGACCAGGGGAAAACAGCGACGGAGGAGCCTTTGGTGCTGGAGGAGGCAGCAATGCAGTAGACAACACTGGTGGAGACAGCAGTAAGTAACAAATACATAACCTGATTTGTCTAGCAATACTGTAAATCCACAATGTACAATTACATTAACATATTCATATTTTGTGTTTGATTAGGTTTCAATGATGCACTGGATGACCTTGCTAATGAGTTCTGTGAGAAATGATCATCTGACAACTAGGACAAATTTTTTCTGGTTGAGTTCTTCAGCTGGAGACCTGTCATACATCAGCACAATCTCCAAGTGTCATGGACTTTAACAATATAAAAAGATATTAATTTGTTACTCATGTAAATATTTTTAAACAGATGTCTCTTCAATATCTATGTACAACTACTGTTTTTTGAACTGTGTAATTTAATAAATGTTGCGTGAATAAAGCTGAATAAAGTTTTTGTTACAGAAATGAAAAAGGTCTCGGTTTATCCACTTACATGAGCATTGAGTATCCACTTTTCCACTGTAAGAGCGATGTGGTCATTTGTAAATTTTATGGATCTGGCTTCCAGTCTCATCTGTATCTTGCTATTTCAAGCTGTACAAAACTTTTTTTACTGCTTAATATTATTGATATTGGAAACTGGTGTGTCTTACCATTTTATTTTAATGTATTATCTTAATTATGAACACACTGGTTTGTAGTGCAAACCGTTTTACCGTTTACTGTACATTGTATTCTTCTCATTATTTCCCGGATAACGAACCGAAAGTATCACCCATAAGCTTACCGCGTTGAAGAATAAGGTAGATAATTTTAGATTGAAAAATTACATTGTTTTTTTTTTTCTTTATTTTGACTGACTGTCTTCACAAAAATGTAGATGGTATTCGCACAGCGCTGCTTTGTTTACAGCGGTAACCAAGGAAACACTAGGTGTGTGCCGAGTGTGTTAGTGCTGGTATCTTAAGGACTACTGTGGACGGCTGACTCCTCAGTTGTTTGATATTCTGAATCTTCATATTCTGCATGGTTAGTTCACGTAGTGATAGAGATTAATCTTTTCTAATAAGTTTAAATTGATTTTGACCTTTTATGAACATTTTTATCCTTATCAAGCCATTTTTTCTAAACGTGTGCATCATCTTTTAATGTCAAATTCTTACATTTGGTCTGTTACCAAGCAAATGAGATCAGTATCAACCAGTGCTTTAAGTGGCCCAAAAGAGGTGCCGGTACTCTATTTTTTTTCCGCCTCCCCTGAGGTAACAACAACTATATTGAATGGGTTTTATATACAACAGTCAACAGACAACCTTATACAAAATAATAAATCATTTTATTAGTTTGTGGATTTGCTTGAGCTAGAAAGAGCTACTGAACATAAATAAAATGTGCAAAAAGGTATTGAAATTTTTTTTTAACAAAATGTACATAAAATTAATTATAAACTAATTTGTATTTTGCTCTCTCTTGAGTCACTGCTGCTATCAGCAGCAGCACTTGTAAAGTGTTTTTTTTTTTACACAAAATGTACATAAAATAAATTATAAACTAATTTGTATTTTGCTCTCTCTCTTGAGTCCCTGCTGGTATCATCAGCAGCACTTGTAAAGTGTACCTGCAGAGCTTGGTAGTTCTCCCATACTACTTTCACTGTTCTCTCACTTGAAGCAACCCAAACATAATAACCATAGAACAGCAGAACATAATCTTGAGTCTTGAAGATGGTTCATTTCTTTACCCCTGAAAAATATACAAAAGCAGATTCAGCAAAATACAATCACAGTACACCAAATGAAAAATGAAAATACTGTACAAATCATTTTACCTAGAAAAGGCTCCAGCACGTTTTGGGCTCCACTTTCCTTTCACTTTGGGCTTCGCAGTTTGTGGATGCTGCACTTCTCCTCCCTAGTGCCAGCCATGTCTGCACATATGTTTGTGCGTTAAACTGATCCAAGGGTGGTCCGCTGCATTTCAGGAAAATCAGATTTGAAAGCCTTTTGATGTCGAGAGAGTTTCTTTTATCTGTCAAAGTATCATTCATTGAGCGGAAAGCTCGCTCGCATTCACTTGTTGATACTGCAATGGTGTGGACAGCTGTAAGAAGCGGCTTCAGGGCTGCTGGTGTCTTGGAAGCTTTAAGGTCTTTATACTCCCTAAATCCTAGGACACTTTCCCTCTCCCCAACTCTGAATCTCTGACATAAACGTCTGACCGCTGCATCCCCATATTGAATATCTAGAGATGCAGGCCAGGAGTCAGACTGGAGGACCTTGATGTCTGAGAGGAGGTGACTATCTGTCTTTTCAGATGAGGTTTTACTGACATGCGAGGAAGTTGTTGGAGTCATCCTGCACTTAACATTTTCAGCCAGGCTACGGAATAATTGGCCATGGTTGATTTTTACAACCCTCTGATTTTCATGCAGGCATACATTTCTGAAGATTTTCTCCTTTTCAGCTTCAATGGCAGTTTGTGTGTAGGGACCAGGTGTGGATACCATTGACTCAAACACCCGGATTTGTCGGTCCAGCTGCCTGTCGGCTTGATCCAAAGTCATGTCCCGTCTCTGGAGCATTCTTGAGAGGTCACTGAGTTCTGTGAGAGCGTCATACATGATGCCAAGATTGACCACAAAAGAAACAGTAGTGAGAACATCATTGAGTCCTTTGTATTTTGCTCTCTCTCTTGAGTCCCTGCTGGTATCAGCAGCAGCACTTGTAAAGTGTACCTGCAGAGCTTGGTAGTTCTCCCATACTGCTTTCACTGTTCTCTCACTTGAAGCAACCCAACGCACTGATAAAACACGGCCTATCACAAGGAGACGTTGTCCAACATTGTGAGCACTCTCGGTTAACTCCCTTTGGTTTTTTGGTGATGCATGGTAGAGGGAGTAAAGCTGATCTAAAAATATTTTAAAGTGGTTGATTCCTCCTACCTCCTTCAAAACATCACAAACTGCCAGTTCCAGTCTGTGATTGGAACAATGCCAGACAAACAGGTAAGGGAATTTGGAACAAAGCTGCGCAGCAACTCCTGCTTTCCTCCCAAGCATCACTGAGGCTCCATCACAAGCAAATGCCAACAAATGTTCCTGTAGGTAGTGAGGGTCAAAGCCATTATTATGAAGACATCCTAACAGTGCTTCAGTGATGTCCTTTGCTGTGGTCCCCTGCAGCTCAATCAGTTCAAAAAATATTGTGTCTGGGTTTTCAATGGAAATAGCTGACCGCAGGCACACGACAAGCACAGACTTTCCACTTATTGTAGTGGATTCATCAATGAGCACACACAATTTTCTTTCATTCATCACTATGTCATTGACTACCTTCTTTTTCATTTCAGCTGCAATGTGATCCAGTATATTTGCACATGAGTTATTAGAGTGCAAAACTCTGCCCATCTTGACACCATTTAAGACTTGCAACTGGACATCTGTTGGCATGTCTGTAAAGGGACGCCCATGCTTGCCAATCTTATAAGCTGTTCTAAACACATTGCAAGTTGAAGCGTAGTCAGCCTTTCTCATATCTTCAATGTGTTTTTGCATTGTATTTTGTGTTGCCTTCTCTTTTATTTCAACTGCTTTCTTGTGATAAATTGAGTCTCTGTGCTCTTTTATTTTCTTTCGTAGTGAGTTTTGTTGTGCAGCCTTGTCCCTTCCAAAAGACGAGATTAAGCACCCACTCCACTGCGACACTCTCTGCCCTTGCTGCATGTCCACGCGAGCACAAACTTGACTACACACACTACAACCCAACTTTTGATTTCTGCTGATCAGCCACTTGTAATTTGTGGAGAAATACCGGACTTGTGCTTGGGACCAACATTCTGGCCACTCATGCTCGCTAACGCGGCTGTTGTCGTCGGTAGAAATGGTGTCATTCTCGTCCTCGTCGCCAAAAGTGCCGTCGTCCGCGGCTGCGGCACTAGTGCAGGTTTCATTAGCTTGCGTCTGACCTGCAGCGATATCATTCTGGCTTGGTGGGGTGTCAGCCAGCGAGTCCTCTGATTCTGACCTTGTTCTTTTACTACTCAGAGTCTGAAGCCAGGAGAGCATATTAAGTGTTCATTGTTTTTGTATTTTAACCGAGCAGCTGTTTGCGCGTTTTACACACCCTCTCCGGACCACGTTGAGTTGTTGACATGACAACGGCAAAAGCGACGCATGCGCTTTTCACTTGTAAAACACATTGGTGTATGGGTAATGTAGTCTCTGCTCTCGGTGGGACGAATTAGGAAGCGTGCTTGTGAAGGGCGCTCTGAAAAGCGGCAGCGCAGCCAAACGATTATAACAGATGAGCAAATGAGAGTACCGGTACGCTAAAAGCACGTTCTGGGCGCATGGAGAGGTGGCGGTACTCTCAAGAGCTATATTTAGAAGTGGCGGTACTGAGTACCGGCGTGTACCGGCCCACTTAAAGCACTGGTATCAACAAAATCTTTGCAATGCAAAGGAAAGACGGAAGCTGTATGCGAAGTGGCATTTAGATTTACAGTTAGTTACAAATACATAAATAATGTTTTGATAACGGCCAATGCTGATATTTGAAATTGTTTCAAAATGAAAAGATACTTTAAATGTGAAATTAAAACTGCCAATACACTGTAAAAAGTTTTCACCAGATTCAACTTAACCTAAGTTCAGCAGCTGCCTTAAAATTTTAAGTTAAATCAGCTTAAAACTACAAATCTTTTTAACTTAAAATGATAAAAATGAGTTGATTTAACTTGTGAGTTGAAATGACTTAAGTTGATTTAACTTAAATCTTAAGGCAGCTGCTAAACTTAAGTTTTTAAGTTGAAACTGGTGAAAACATTTTACAGTGTAGGTGGCAGCAAGTCAAGTGAAGTTAAGTGAGTCATTGTGAATTCATTGAACCGAATCAGCTTAAATGTTTCTCAGAAAAAGTGCTGTGGCTGTTTGAAATATTTTTGTTGGCCAAATAGATCAAAAACAGGGAATATGGTGTCTAAAACACGAGTCTCTTAATATTATTTTTTTGTTTATTGAACTGTTGAATAATTCAATATGTTTGTAACCATGCTGACTTTTGGAGAAAAAAAAAGGTATTCTTCATGATATTGTTTAACCATATGAAATGATATAGGCCTGAATATATACATTTTCTGCCGCCCATATCTATAATTATTCTAAATACATTTTAATTGACTGAACCATGCAGTGAAAGAATGCACTCTAAATGCATACTTGCACTAGTTTAACCCAAATTACTAGACTTCATCTCGTAATGTATGCATGCACTCTGTAGGTGTTAAAAAGATTTGTTCACTTCCAGAACAAAAATGTACATATAATTTACTCACCCCCTTGTCATCCAAGATGTTCATGTTCTTTCTTTCATTAGTCATAAAGAAATTAAGTTTTTTGAGGAAGACATTTCAGGAATTTTCTCCATGGACTTCTATGGTGCCCACAAGTTTGAACTTTAAAAATGCAGTTTAAATGCAGCTTTAAAGGACTCTAAACGATCACAGTGGAGGAAAAAGTGTCTTATCTAGTGAAACAATGTTATTTTCTTAAAAAAAAAAGTACAATGTATACACTTTTTAACCACAAAGCTGCATTTTGGAAGTTCAAACTCGTGGGCACCCTGACATCTTGGATAACAAGGGGGTGAGTAAATTATCCGTAAATTATCTGTAAATGTTCTGGAAGTGAACTAATCCTTTAAAACAACAATTACAATATTATCGCAGTCGATATATATTTCACACCCCTAACACTATAATCGCTGCTGTTCCATAAGTGCCACCTGCTGTCAGAGATTGAGTCCGTGTTTTCATTTAGTCTGTCTGCTGTTTTAATGCAGATATGTTTTATGAAGCATCATTTCACAAAGCTAAGGTCAGACCACTCTGTTTTTCCTTTAAATGTCGACATTATACAATCTAATTTACATAAAAAAACTGCTCATGCTACATGTAGCATGTTTGTTTGGATAATGATTTAAAATGCAGTAGTTCTGCAACTGTGTCATAAATTCTGATTCATATAAAGGCACAGTCAGGGAAAAACCATGATAAAGCGTGGAGCCAGAATCTTAAAAAAAAAAAAACAGCACTATTTCAAAGTACAAACCCCCACCCCCCAGTAAATCAGTTGACACACTGCACATTTTCATTGACATTTTATTAATTTTAGACAGTTTAAAAAGGCAATACAAAGGTTTTTTAAAGGCTGTTTCATATTAAGTGCTTATATGATGATGAAAATAAACATTTGGTCTCAAATATATGCCCTACCATTTGCATAAGAAATTAGACATTTACCAATAAGGTCAAGGACGAAATTAAAAACAAAGGAAGCTTTGGATTATCACTGAAAACTGTTCCAAGGAGCAGCAAAACCAGATATTAATGTGCAACATTTTGGTAAGATATAAAAAGCCTGAGATTCGTCCTGCATCCCAATCCCACTTGACCATAATTCTGTCAAAATGGGTGGGGAAAAAATAACCGACTAGAAATTCTACAAACTGGTATTAGAAACAACAGTGCACAGCTGTGACTCTAAGGCTTATTGTGTTTTCAATATGCAGCAACTGCATTAACACAGGACCTGAAGAAAACATTACAAAATAGCTGTAAAATAAGATACAATGTTATTGATCAGTGTTTCCTGGCGAGACATTCCCACTATACTCTGAAACGTGGCAAGGAGAGTGCATTAAAGGGACTTTGGCTTTAAAGCTTTTTCTAAAAGCCATGAATATTTGAAAGGATGATAAACTAGAAAAGACCAGAGGATTCTAAAGATGCATTCTGGTAACCACATGCATAAATGATATAACATATATATTTGGTCGTATAAAATGTAAACGTGAGGAGCTGAGGGGTTAAGTGATATACCTGGGGTCTGTGGAGATGTACAGACTCAGATATACAGAGTCAAGTATATAATACAACCGTCTATGTGAAGGTAAGACCAGCCTCATGGTACACTTTGAAGACTTTCTCAATGGCGTTGACGTAGGCCGCTGTCCTCAGGTCCAGCCCAAGGTTATACCTGTTGGCTGTGCGCATGATTTGCTGAAAGAAAAAAAAAATTTAGCATTCCTGAAGCAGTATTTTACACCACAGAGGCTCTTCATGTATCAAACTAGCCTAAACACATACAAACTAGAATCCTAATTATGCTGGCTCCGAAAATACCAAATTTTGGTCAAATTCTAGAGCAAAAAAATGTATCCAAGATGGATATCAAAAAGCTTATTAGAAACAAACTTACAAATAGCTTAATTCCACAGTGTAATAAACAATATACTGGACTGAGCAGATCCTCTAACTGATGGTTTCAACGATCTACATCTTTGGGTGTGGTGAATATTTAGGAATCCATTTAATGGGCTGGATCTCATTTCTAATTCAGAAAACAAATGACTGACAGCAATGATACAATAACACAGGAACAAAAAGGCTGTTCTCTGGTTACCAGATCCCAGTTTTACACAAAAGCTATAGCTGGGTGTGTAACAAGTAAGAGTATCTGTTTGTTTGCGTGTTCAGAAAGTTTGTGCTGGAAGGGCACTGATGCAGTATGACATGTTTATGTTATGGAGAGATGTTATGTAATGATTATTACTTAATGTAAAGACATTCTGTGTCTAAATAAATGCAGTTCTTGTCAAGAAAAAAAGCAGCAGTTGTGAGTGGGGTGGCCCCACTCCTGCGTTAACTTTTAAACACTGTTAAACTGGAAAAATGAATTGCCTTACACACACACACATACATATATATGCAATGTTTTTTAAAAAAGTCTCTTCTGCTCACCAAGCCTGCATTTATTTGATCCAAAGTACAGCAAAAAACAGCAAATATTTAGAAATATTTTTACTATTTAAAATAACTGTTTTTATTTAAATATATTTTAAATGTAATTTATTTGTGTGATCAAAGCTAAATTTTCAGGATCATTACTCCAGTCTTCAGTGTCACAAGATCCTTCAGAAATTTTTCTAATATGCTGATTTGCTGTTCAAGAAACATTTTTTATTATTATTATTATCAATATTTTAAATAGTTGAGTACATTTTTTCAGGATTCTTTTAGAAATAGAAAGATTTAAAGATCAGCATTTATCTGAAATTTTTGGAACATTATACCATTCAAAAGCTTAGAGTCTATATATATATATATATATATATATATATATATATATATATATATATATGTAATGTATTTTTTTTTTTAAATTAATACTTTTAATTAGCAAGGATGCTCAACATTTATCAAAAGTGCTGAAGAAGACATTTATAATGTTACAAAAGATAAACGTTGTTCTTCTGAAATTTCTATTCATCAAAGAATCCTGAAAAAAAATCTACAATAATAATAAATGTTTTTAAGCAGCAAATCAGAATATTAGAATGATTTCTAAAGGATCATGTGAAATAATGATGCTAAAAATTCTGCTCTGAAATCAAAAGAAAAATGATTTTAAAATATATTCAAATAGAAAAGAGTTATTTTAAATAGTACAAATATTTCACAATTTTACCAATTTTGCTATATTCTGTCTCAAATAAAAGGCTTGGAGAGCAGAAGAGACTTCTTTAAAAAAACATAAAAAAATCTTACTGTTCAAAAATATTTGACTGGTAGTGAACATAATATACATTTGTATAATTATATAAGTAAATATAAAACATTATTATATATTCACATTTTATATATTTACTTACTCTGGCAGATCTCTCCATTGTGTAAGCCAATCCAGAATGCACAATGTCCTTTTCAGAAGCTCCCTACAAGATGAGCAAGACAAGCATATAAAGGTTTAGCAGTCTAATTTAACAAATATTAAATTTTATATTAATTATATTATATATTTGACAAGAGCGTTTACACTCACAGCAATCCTCTCTTGAAAGTCAGATGTGGGAACAACAGGTATGGCTCCACCATGTTTACCAAACTTCCTTTCCAGACTCTCCTGGACAGACACTGTCAAACAACACATTAGATCCACATTAGCAATGAGCAAACTGACACATGGATTATGTGGATTATTGAGATAATGCTCAAATGCGATTCTTCCCAAATCAATGCTTATTCCCTCTTACAGGTTTCTCTGAGGCCCAAATCTGTGATTTAGTTAAACATTTTATAAAGGGTGCAATAAAGTATGGTCATATTTTTTGTGTACGAATGTACTAAAATGGAAAACACCACTCAATTTTCACATTACAGTGAGATCATAACACAAAATGTACAAGTGAAAATGGATGATTACTGACAGTATTCATCTGGGTTTGCCCCTGTTTCTGTCTGCTTTTGTGCTAACCATGTGATTATCAGTAAAGAGAGGTCATTTTAGGCCAGTCAAATGAAAGGTAGGACAGAGCTTTTTTTTGGTATACATGCAAGTATGCCCAGATACTCTCAAGGGGACACCAATCCCACTACATTTGCTTGTGGGAGCAGAATAAACAAACTGAACAAAAATACCAAATGACATATTCTAGCCCCCTGAACACCAACATAATCTACAGCAATTAGAAAATGGAAAACAAGCCCTTCCAGAGAACTAAATCTACTGAACATTACATTTTGTCTAGGAAACAAATTTTTGACTTACTAAGGAGATGGTAGTTTGAGTCTCTTTCGTACTTGAAGGTCAGTCTGCCATAACTGACATGGTTTAGGTTCTTCAGCCACTCAAAATAGGAGACCGTCACACCTCCAGCATTCAGGTACATATCCTGTATATGCATAATTATTTATTTATTTTTAGTATCCTATTAGCATCAAAACAATAAAAAAAATCCTAAAACAATAAAATCAAAATATGTTAAATAGATTAAATAAGATCAAATCTCCTATATGCATATAAACCAAATATTGTATGATAGGGTAGTAAGTTTAGATTTATTACTAAAAGAACATTTAGGACTGGAAAACGTACAGGGATCACCATGACATTCTTCTCTAGGAATATCTTGTCAGCCTCAGGGGTAGTGGGACCGTTTGCTCCTTCAGCAATGATCTGTAAAAAATGATAAGTCTTACTCATTTTTATTTCAAATTCATATTCATATTCATTCTCTGGACTGGCATAATACAACATCTCATCTACATTAAAAGGACTATTGTTATGGTTGACTCTGTTGACCTCTAACCTTGGCCTTGATATTGTTGGCGTTTTTCTTTGTAAGCTGTTTTTCACTTGCAGCAGGGATCAGGATGTCACAGTCAGCTTCCAAGATGTTGCCTTCATAGGGGGTGGCGTTAGGAAAGCCAACAATAGTGCCATTGGCCTGGAAAACGAAAGTATTTGATGTATTAATACCATTCAGATTATAGAGTTGCACTTAGTACATGCTAGTACTACTGCTAATTGACCACAAGGTGGCTGCATTACAGTGAATATTCTTACACCGCACTGAAGCTTCAGCAAGAATGTCACTGCGAAGGCAGTAAGTGGTTCACACTCACCAGCTTATAGTCTTCCAGCTCTTTGGGGTCGATGCCTTTAGGGTTCCAGATGCTTCCGTCCAGCTCTCCAACACCCACACACTTTGCTCCGTAACGGTGCAGATAGCGCATGGAGTGCAGGCCAACATTACCAAAACCCTACCATAGAAATAGGGACAATGCATTAAATATTTTTATACTGACAGCGAAGCTGATTGATTTAGTGCAGGAACATTGCTAAACATCTAAATACACTGCAAAACATAATCAGTTTTTGTGCAGTTTACAGTTAAAACAAAAAACATTTACTATTATTATTATTATTAAGTCTCTTGTGCTCATCAAGCCTGCATTTATTTGATCCAAAGTACAGCAAAAACAGTACAATTTTAGAATACTTTTACTATTTAAAATAACTGCTTTCTATTTTAATATAATTTAAAATGCAATTTATTCCTGTGATCAAATCAAAATTTTCAGCATCATTACTCCAGTCTTAAGTGTCACACTATCCTTCAGAAATCATTCTAATATGCTGCTTTGCCATTCAAGAAACATTTTTATTATTAATATTATCAACGTTTAAAACAGTTGAGTAAATCTTTTTCAGGATTCTTTGATGAATAGAAAGATCCAAAGATCAGCATTTATCTAAACTAAAAAGCTGATGATAAAATACAGTTATAATGTTAGAATGTGTGATTTCTATTTCAGATAAATGCTGTTGTTCTGAACTTTTTATTCATCAAAAAACCTAAAAAAAAAAAAAATCTACTCAGCTGTCAACAAAATGATAATAAGAAAAGTTTTTTGAGCAGCAAATCAGCATATTAGAATGATTTCTAAAGGATCATGTGATTGGAGTAATGATGCTAAATATTCAGCTTTGAAATCACAGGAATAAATTACATTTTAAAATATATTCAAATAGAAAAGTTACTTTAGTAAAATGTTGCTGTACTTTGGATCAAATAAACGCAGGGTTGGTGAGCAGAATATATTTAACATTTAAAATCTTACTCTTCAAAAACTTTTGACTGGCAGTGTATTTACTATAAAAATATATATTCAGTATCTAAAGGTCTTTTTACCTAACCCTAAGTGAATTTATATTGTTTGAATTATGTTTGCACAGAACAACAAACCAATAAATAAATCAAATTTAATTTAAATCATATAAAATAACTTGTTATAAAGTTTAATTATTTAAAATAAATCATGTTCATGCTGCAAAAAGAGCAATATTAGCTCTTGGCATCGTCTTTCAAGAAAAAAAAAAAGCACAATATTCATTATTATTCCATTACACTTCTAAATTATGTTTATATTAACAATATATTTTTTATTATTATTATTTATTATGATGAAGTGTCACAACATAGCAAAATTAATGAGTTTTAAAACATTTATATAGGAAGTGTGACATTTGAAGGTCTCACACTCATTTAAGTATTCTTTATAAATATTGATTGAGCATCTAAAAGCACATTCTGAATATTTAAAATCCTTAGATAAGCAACATCAGAATGATCAATGTCAGCTTGCACTAACTACTGGCACAGAGTCATGAGATAATGGACAACGTGTCTGTAAGTTCCACCACGCAAGCAGCAGAATATACAGTAGTACTTTTCCCTTTTAGATAAACATAATAAATCATATTTAAAAAGCAAAGTTTGGGGTTGCCAGTGCATTTTGACCAATGCATAACAAGAACAATTCTTAGCCACTTCAAGGTTATGGATAATGTCAAAGTTGAAGTGTGGTTTATGTGCTATTGACATACACATACCTGAATGACAAATGTCTTGTCTCCAAAGCCTGGAGTCAGGCCCAGCTGGCTCATGTAGGCAGCCTCATTGACAAAGTTTTCAATGCCATGGAAGACACCACGGCCAGTGGCAGATATACGCCCGTGGATTCCACCTTGGCTGATGGGCTTACCGGTGACACAGGCGTAAGCATTGATATCCTGATAAAGAAGAATTATAATTCTGAGCATTAGAAGAATGTTGTTTGTATTCAACTGCAACTGTGAAACTAATCATAATGCATAAAGCTATGAGATTTCTGTGTTTTGAGTATTAAGTAAATAGTCCTGTTGATATTACAGTATATCTCTCATGTCATTTCACTTTTTTCACTACAGGGCCGCTCGCAAATAGGACAGAACATCACAGCTACCTAGACAAAGCAAATGACTGCCATGGGAGGACAGACTGTATTGAAAGAGTCTGTCAGAAGAGGGTGGAAAAACACAGGGGTGCTTTGTTCTCTTAGTCCTGTAAACACCACGCTATTTTGTCAGGGACAGAAAAGGCTTTGGGCACTGAGTCACCAACACAGCCACGATCTGTTTGTTAGTTCTTATAGATATCCTGTGTGATTTTTTTTAAATAGCTACAATATGTGTAAAAGCATTATAGAAATGACTGCTCCATTCCAAGGTAACGTATTCATAATTTTTCTTTATGCACTTATTTCATTATACACTACCAGTCAAAAGTTTTTGAACAGTAAGATTTTAAATGTTTAAAGAAGTCTCTTCTGCTCACCAAGACTGCTTTTAATTTTTTATTACATATTTTACTAAAGTATATTTGAAATATATTTTAAAATGTAATTTATTCCTGTAATTTCAAAGCTGAATTTTTAGTCATTACTCAAGTCACATGACACTTAACAAATCATTTTAATATTCTGATTTGCTGATCAAAAACATTTACTATTATTATTATTATTATTATTATGTTAAAACCAGCTGAGTAGATTTTTTTCAGGTTTCTTTGACGAATAGAAAGTTCAGAAAAACAGCATTTATCTGAAATAGAATTTTTTTGTAACATTATAAATGTCTTTATCATCACTTTTGATCAATTTAAAGCATCCTTGCTAAATAAAAAGTATTCATTTATATAATTTCTTTCCCCAAAATTATACTGACTCCAAGCTTTTGAATGGTATAGTGTATAATGTTACAAAAGCTTTTTATTTCAGATAAATGCTGATCTTTGGATCTTTCTATTCATCGAATTATCTTGAAAACATGTATTTGACTGTTTTAAATATTTATAATAATGATAAAAAATGTTTATTAAAGAGCAAATCAGCATATTAGAATCATTTCTGAAGGATCTTGCAACACTGACGGCTGAAAATTTAGCTTTGATCACTAAAATAAATCACATTTTAAAATATATTTAAATAGAAAACAGTTATTTTAAATAGTAAAAATGTTGTACTTTGGATCAAATAAATGCAGGCTTGGTGAGCAGAAGAGACTTCTTTAAGAAAACATTTAATATCTCACTGTTCAAAAACTTTTGACTGGTAATGTAGAAAAGAATCTTAGAAAAAAAGGTACAAAACCTATCACTGCAGTGGTACCATTTCAAAAGGTACACATTTGTACCTTATTTACCCCTAAAGGGTGCATATAAGTATCTTGAATGTACGCATTAGAACCTAAAGGGTACATATTTATACCTAAATAATACATATTTATATTTGTCTAAAAGGTAACGCTCAAATGACAGCTTTTGAGAGTGTAGCATTTATCTACGATATTATGCTATGAAGTATGTCTTTGGAAAACTAGATATGCATTTCCTAAAGGAAGTGTTCTCAAGGCAGCAGAGTGTTAACATTTTGACTAAGTTCAGTTTTTGGCCTTTTCTCTGATGCAGCATATTTTTTATGCTATAAATAGTTAAATATATGCATAGAGGACAAGACTAATCACTATTCGCTATGCAAAGAGATTTAAGAAAGAAGACAACTGCAACTGGATGCATTTTGAATGTTAAAAACAGATAAAACACCTATAAGAGAAATTACATACAAAACAGTCTTTATATGTTAAGTGGTTTGGGTTCAAATAATTTAAAGGTCCCATATCGTACACATTTCTGGAGGTTTATTTTATTTGTTGATGTCCTTAAGAATATATATTTGCGGTATAAGTGCCAAAATCCATCTCAATATATTTTTACAGCTCCTTTTTTAGGAGCTCTGTCAAAAACAGGTCGATTTTGGCCCATCTAATTAATATTCATGAGCCTCTCTTCTGATTGGCCTGTTGTTTTCTGAGTGACGCACAACCAGGCCAATCACAGGTAACTACGGTCATGTATGCTGTAAGCGTAAGCGAGCTCAGAGCAATAGAGAGAGCTGATACTCAACAGGATATTTTAGAATGATCATTAATGTTTTTTCTTTTACAAACACCGAATGCAGTAGGCTACATAACTGTTGCTTTAGTAAAGCCCCTTTCACAATTCGCGCTGATTCTGGAAAATTACGGGAACTGTGTGAACCAAAGCCAGAACCTAAAGGCAGTGTTGTAGTAATGATGCACGTTATCAAGCGACTCTTCACAACGAAAAATAACGTTAAGTGCAAAGTGGAATGAAGCAGCGATCATCAGGCAGAGCCAGCTCCTCACTATCAGCGCTGAAGCACAGTTTGTTCAGGTTAGTTTCAGTTTAGTGAAACGTACGCGTCGCATTACATCTCACATCCAAATGTCACATGTCTTTATGGTTTGTGTGCAAAGCATGCACAGATTCCGGAAAACAACTGTGAATGAACCAAATTA
Source organism: Garra rufa (assembly GCF_049309525.1). NCBI lineage: Eukaryota > Metazoa > Chordata > Actinopteri > Cypriniformes > Cyprinidae > Garra > Garra rufa. The sequence continues at coordinate 26,953,193 of NC_133362.1, read as the reverse complement.
AACAATTCCGGAACAAATCGTGGGACACATTATCCGTGTATTTACCGGAATCGCTGTGTGAAAGAGGCTGAAGTTGACGTGCCGCTGGTCTCTTATATTAACGTTGTTCTGAAGCCTGTGTAATGATCGTAGCTTGACATCTATCAACTGAACAGGGTTTTCTCCACTTGTTTTCCTGTTGTTGTTGATCAATGGAATGGATGCGTTGTTGTCTGGGGGTTTGACAAAAGGAGGGTGGGACGTTGGTTTGTGACTGAAGGCGGTGACTTGAGTCGATCGGACGTCACATCGTTACGGAAGTCACAGCAGCTCGTGAAAATGAACAGCTACTTTAAGCAGGCTGTGTGCAGTTTACTGTGGATTGACTGTTTTGAAACTCATATGGTAGTTAGATAGCCCCTAGACCTTAGTTATCATGAAAAAAGCCAGGAAATTTTGATTTTGACGATATGGGACCTTTAAGCAAACTTGTTGTAAACTATATGAACACTTGATCAGGTTCTTTGACTTACATTATGGCCCATTGTGTTAGCATATGTATCAGCAATCCAGGACATTTCCCTTTCTCCTGTGCTCATGTCCGGGGCGGGGACGTCAATGCCAGGCCCTGACACAGGAAAGAGAAATGAGTGTACTACTGATCCGCCCTTCCCATGGCAATGGTTCAGATATTTAACTCAAATATTTGGACACAATAATGACAGCCATAAAATACATTATACACATGTCATAATACATTCATAAAACATTGTTGCAACTTGTGTCACTGCACAGTTTCATTAGAGAAGCTAACAGTACATTGTGGGAATCCTGCACAGACTCAAAACAAAAATTACCCAAGGAAAGTTGGCACTATTACAAGCTCTTTGAACTTTTGTAATATGAATACAGTTTATCTAGGCTTTTGGCTACAGGTTAAATAACTTGTAATGCAGAAGTAGTGTTAATAGCAGCCTGACGGTTAATCCTAACTGTGCCATCTAACGCTAAGTATTACATGACTATTGTTTTAGAGTGATTTGTAATTTGTGTTGCAGTTTGATCTATCATAGAATTCCTGTTTCATTCAAGTATGAATAGTAAAATATGCTAAACGGATGTCATTTGGGATAAACAAATATTGATACAACTGTTTACTATACATACATTATACACTTGAAGTCAAAAGTTTACATACACTTGATTCTTACAGTATTTTTACCTGAATTATCCACAGCTCTAGCTTAGTGAGAGTTATCATGAGTCCCTCGTTTGTCCTGAATAGTTAAACTGCCCGCTGTTCTTCAATAAAATCCTTCAGGTCTTACAAATACCCTTTTCAACAATGACTGTATGATTTACAGAAGGATCAAATGCTCACTGATGCTTCAGAAGGAAACACGATGCATTAAGAGCCAGATGCATTGAACAGTTTCCCAAAAGACAAAATAAGTTACTTACTAAAACATTTTTACTCCTTCTGAAACATCAATAAGTGTTTCAACCTTCTGTAATAGTTGCATATGAGTCCCTTAGATGTCCTCAATGTGAAAAGATGGATCCCAAAATCAAACAGATATTGTTGGAAAAGGTTCAAATACACAAAAATGCTGAAAAACCAAAGAATTTGTGGGGCCTGAAGCATTTTTCTAAAGAAGAGCGGGCAGTTAAACTGTTCAGGATAAACAAGGGACTCATGAACAACTATCACTAAACAAAAAAACACAGCTGTGGATCATTCAGGTAACAACACAGTATTAAGAATTGAGGGTCATTTTTATAAATTCAACTATTATTTTCTTTTGTGGACTATATGTAAACATATTTTATGTTAAATATCTTATTCAGGTCAGTACTAAAAAAAAAATTACATGCATTTTGTATGATCCCTCTTATTTTGGTAATAATTAACATTTTGCTGATTCTGCAAGGTGTATGTAAACATTTGATTTTAACTGTAAATATAATATGAAATTTTCCTGTAAAATGCACTTGATACTAGGGGACATTCTTTAGAATTCTACTGAATTAATCTTAAAATGTGTTAAACAGAGGACTATGCTTTTACTGGTAGGTGATTGCATAATACAATTAGGCTAGTTATTCCATAAACATCCACAAGGAATGAGGGATGCATGATGGACATTTCAATTCTGCTGATCATTTGCAGCACTCAGGAACAAATTCAGTTTGTGCCTGCTCATAACTCACCAATGAAGCCCTTTTTGGCCAACTCAATAGTAAACCTTCTTGTGATCTTCTCTAGTTCTGTGTCCTGTGTAAAGAAAAATGGTGGGATTTCAATGACTATAATGTGAATAATATAGAAGTATAAATAAAAAAAAAGCAATGCTTGAGTTCTTTGTTCTAGACGGGGAGTGCTAGTAAATGCTAAACTTAAAATTGCATATTTAATCCACCAACTATAAAATACAAAAATCCTTAACAGCACAGGCATTAAACCCTGTAAGATTTCACTTTGCGAGTCAATAAATATTGCTGTTATTGCTGTCCAATAACAGCAATATTTTACTGCTTTTATCTTATCTTACTGCTTTTTTTTAGAACAATGTTGTAAAACCTTTAACATCTAAAGGTGATGAACTAGTCTAGACAATGCAAATACATACCTAGACATTTGCATGAGCATTTATTATTAAAGTCATAATGTCTGAACTTAAAATCTCTCTCAAAATTAAATTTAATCAGAGAATCTGAAAAAGCACTCACAGAGTAATTCCTTGGGTTAATTTTCACCCCTGCTTTAGCTCCTCCAAAAGGCACATCTGTTGAGTTTATGTGAATGATTAAACGTTCAAACTATCAACCACAACCAAATAAACTTACACATAGACAAATTTAAGCAAAAACTTACCTACAACTGCACATTTGTATGTCATTAGTGAGGCAAGGGCTTTCACCTCATCCACTGACACCTCTGTGCTGTAACGGATACCTGGAGAAACAGAAGCAGTGCACTCATCAGATTTTAGGTCTATGCAAATAACATCTGTAGATCACTTAAGTCATTAAACAAGCATCAAAATAAATCACAAGGATTATAGCTTTTGTATCAACATGCTTTATGAGGCTAAGACAGGACATTCTCTATCGATTAAAACTTAAAGACTACAACACTTTGACAACCTCTTTTATATTACTTCAGTGCTTATATAATTCAAGACCTTTTAGGTCATTTTAAAGCTTTTGGAGAAAAAAAGGAAAAAATATGAAAATAAATGCTGTCAAATATTTGTCTACTGCAAAGGTAGGCCTTGTGTATCGGTTAAAATAGCACTGATGATCGGGGCAATATGCTGTTTAGAGTAGGAGGTCTGGAAATCTCAAATGTTCTAACGGTCGTGCGCAAAAAAAAATAGGCCTACAGTTGTGAGAGGGGAAATTTCGTGGCAAGACAGGCAGTAAACCAACCACCGTGATGACTCACTCTCTCCACTGAAGTACAAGGGAAGAAAATCTAGGCAAGGCCCAAGCTGGGAGTGGTTAAAGCCAGTGTGACTACCCCAAACTAAACATGTCTGTTTTCAATCGGCCTTAAGAACGCTGCTTGGACAGCACTGGCAAGTTTTTTGAATTCATGGATAATGAGCTAGTAATTCATTTCAAATTACTAATAACACCAAATCAAGTTATTATCGCAGATTTAAAGGACACACATAATTTACTCACTCTTAACCGTTGACGGTAGGCATTGACTTCCATAGTGCAAAAAAAAAAATACTATGGAAGTCAATGGCTAGCCACAACTGTTTGGTTACCAACAGTCCTAAAAATATCTTCTTTTGTGCTCAACAGAACAGCTTGAGGGTGAGTAAATTATAACATTTTTATTTTTAGGTAAACTATCCTTGTAAAGAAGATGCATCCCTGTAAAGACGTAGTTTTTAGACAATGCAGATACAGTAGTAGCTCTTCTGTATGCATATTGTTGAATGAGCATGTTACAAATATTCAGCAAGTCCAAAGTCTGCATCCTTTTACCTATTATATGCATGTTTTGCTAAATCTTTATTTAATCAAATAACAGAATAACACTGCAGGTCATATTATTCTTTAGCTAGCGTCCTTATATGTGACCCACAAAACCAGTCATTAGGCTCAGTTTTTATATTTTTGGCCAAAATACAACTATTTGAAAATCTGTAATCTGAGGGTGCAAAATAATCTAAATATTGAGAAATTCACCTTTAAACTTGTCCAAATAAAGTCCCTAGCAATGCATATTAATAATAAAAAATAAGTTTTTATATATTTGCGGTAGAAAATGTACAAAATATTTTCATGGAACATGATCTTTACTTATTATCCTAATGATTTTTGGCATAAAAGAAAAAAAAAAGATAATTTTGCCCAATACAATGTATGTTCGGCTATCGCTACAAATATATCCATGCTATTTAAGATTGGTTTTGTGGTCCAAGGTCACATATATCCATAAAAGTAAATATAGTAAAGAACAGTACAGAATAAAGTACAACCATAAACTCTGAGGCAAAAAACAGCCAACTTTAACATCTCCTTCCATGGTTATGAAAACTGGTTATTACATTAGGTTAATCAAAGACTTCCCAGCACACGTTGCAAAACCACATCTTGTTATCCGGTTACTAGACCTCAAGGTAAAATCATGAACTACTAAGCTAATTTACAAACCCAACAGTTTAAAGTCTAGCCATAAATTCAGTGACTGTCTTACTGAAAGCTCCTATTGAATCTACTCTAATATTAGTATAATACAGTGTAACTTATAAGATCTCTCCTAAATTGTGTTAATCAGTTTAGCTTAACTCAGTGGTTAAAGTAAATGCGATGCAAGTTATCTCATTTGGTCAATCTACAGTTTAAGGTGAAGATGCCTCAGTTTAAAAAGAGGGAAATAGTCTGAAAACGCTAAGAGGATGGAGCTCAAGGAAACTGCAGAGAGATTGAACTGTCCTGGGGGGCTTCCACCTCCCTTCCTTAATAAAGCGTTGCACAGTCAGTCCTGACGAAGCAAAATGCAAAGGCCTAACAAACAACTCCAGAATAGGTCATGCTTAATAAAAACATCTCTTACACAAGCACATTCCTCTGATAATAAAGTAGTTCCCAACTTCCAAAACGTACACAAATATCTCTGTAAAGACAAATCTGGAATTTATATGATGCGAGAAAAATACTAAGACAAGGAAAAGAGAACTACCCAATAAAATAAACACAGGAACAGGACAAGCAGCATTCCTGCTAGAATACTCCACAAATGTAAACGTAAAATGGTGATTCAGTGCAGGATGTGTTTCTTTATAAGCCTTTCCACTCTCCTACATGTAATAAAATAATCAATTCAATGCACATTAGTGTAACTTATATGGAATGTATAGATGTCTTGTGATGTTGGAAAAAACTATTTCAAACTGTATTTTGTAACAAGCTTATGGATTCTTATATATAGCTTATATAACATCTCGGTTCTGGTTCAGTTTAAGGTGGTCGAACTGTTTTAAACACTCTAGCTGGTTTCTATCTGGTCTAAGATGGGCCCAAGTAATTTACTGCAACAAACAAGCTAGTCACCATCTTAGACTACCTTATGTACACATCAGACCAGCTAATGACTGGCTTTGACCAGATAAATCAATGAAGCTTATTCTGATAAAACACCTGCAAACTGATTTTACTGTAAAGCTTGAAACTCTAATAGTGTACTTTAATAGTCAGAAACGCTTGCACGCAAATAGTCGCAGAGTGTCGCTGCTGCGCAACCGCGGATTTTTTCCCAAGTTCATGGCACGCAAGGCCTATCATTTATCACTCTCTGTCAAAATACATAGACAAAGCGTCTAAATAAATGTGTTGGACACACGCAGAATCATGTCATCACGATGCAAAACGTCAGGAGATACGTTGACCGGTAAGACATATTTGTTTTAGTTTGCATGTTTTCTCTCGGGAGCGCGACTGCTTCCTATTAACTCCGATGTAAATAATGCAAGAACTTGCCTCCTTTACACGGGGTCCTGTGCTGGCTGTGTTGAGCTCTGTAGCCCTCGATCATCTCCCACTCCCCGTTGTCTCTCTTGATGGGGAACGACACGGACAGGACGTGGTTGCAGGGCTTGATGATCTTGAGGATCCCCCGGACTCGGTGCCTCTTCTGCTCGGGCGTTTCTCTCGTCTTGAGATCATGCACGAGTTTGTCCTCCACAATAGAAGCTCCGCGGTCGAAGAAACCCTCAACCATCCTAAAGAAGTTAGGGTCATCGTCTCTATCTCCCACGGCTTCGCTGTAACGGCGGACCCGCATTAAAGTCGCGGAAGCAGGCAAAGCGGAGTCGACGCATCCCGAGGCCAGTGCACTGCTAGCGGCTGCGCGTGTGACGAGCTCCCCCAGAGACCTATACATGATTTTAAAGTAAAACACTAACTAACAGTATCGAAAAACTAAGACAGACAGTGTCAAAGGGTGGGACGGGGAGAATAAACGGACACCACGGCTCCTCCTTTTTCTACTAAGTGTCAGCTTGAATAGTGTTTGTGAGTTGTTTTAAACGGCAGGCGTGCCGTGGGTCTCCACCTTAAGCTGGGAGGCGCTCAGTAAGCAGGAACTCACAGGGAGAAAGTATTTAAAAATATATGTACAAGTATTCAAGTTGCTGGTGTCCATGAAATAAATGTATTGGCTAAACATAAGTAATAGCTCTTTAAAATGTTTTTGCATTTTTTAAATGTTCTTTGAGGTACTATACTGTAAATGGTATGGTATTTTAGTACAGACTAGAAAAGAGGGGGATTTAAGAAATAGTCAAATAGATTTATTTTTGAAAAACTTATTGTCGAAAAACATACTGGCGATACTCGGATGTAAATAACTAAAAACTACTGAATACGTTTTTCTGCTGTTTAAACCATGGAAAAAAAAACATGTGGAAGCTGTTAAATCATATAGAGAAGGACTTAGTAAGCAGGAAAGGGTGCAATATTTTGATAAACTAAAGGTAATAGGTGGTAAAGATTTGTACGAGCATATTAATGAAGATAAATTCCTGTTGAAAAAAAACAGCATATGCCGGTTAGGTACCCTGGTGAAAAAAACAGCTAAAACCAGCCTAGCTGGTCAACCAGCCTGGTTTTAGCTGGTCATAGCTGGAAGGCAGGCTGGTTTTAGAGGGGTTTTGTCCACTTTTCCAGCCTGGAAACCACCAGCTAAAACCAGCCTGGCCAGCCTGGGAGACCAGCTAAAACCAGCCACTTCCAACTTAAACCAGCTAAGACCAGCCAACCAGCCTAGGCTGGTATTAGCTGGTTTTTTCAGCAGGGTAGGTTTTGATGCTGGTTTATGCTGGTCTTTTTGCTGGTTTATGCTGGTCCTTTTGCTGGTTTATGCCGGTCCTTTTGTTGGTTTATGCTGGTCCTTGACCAGCACATGACCAGCTAAGGACCAGAAAGGACCAGCATAAACCAGCTAAGGACCAGCTTAAACCAGCATCAAGACAAACCTAACCAGCATCCCAGCATCAAAACTACCTAACCAGCATATGCTGGTTTTTTCCACCAGGAATTTGCCTAATATTTCACCTACCTGACTCTTCTCCTTAATTTGTTGTTAACTTTTGACAGTCTACAGTAGTCAACATTTGAAGTGGATCAACACCTTTTATCAAAGTTGTTCTAAAACTAAAACAATACCTATTCTTGTCTTAGACAACTTTGATTAACTTTTTTGATCCACTTCACTATAGTACTCCAAATGACTTTCCCAGTCCAACCAATTAATACAGTCCAAAACATGACAATAATTGGTCATTTTCAGCAGCAATGTGAGTTTCTTTCTTTAGTGGCATTGTTTACTCTCAGTGCCACCAATATGGCCGATTGATGATGCGCCGTGAAAACACAACTAACTTAACTACTTTGAAAGAAAATTAAAGAAGCATTGTTATCTTACAATGATGCGTTGTTATAGAGGATTTGCATTTTGAGTCATGATTCCCTCTGGAATTATGAGTAAAATAAGGTTTGTGCTTAACATTACGTTAAGAGACTCTCACTTTACAGTCATACCTTGAACGTGAATTTGGAAGTTGCTATATATGGACTACAACGGTTTCCCAATTCATCATAACTCTACTTGTGGTAATCATAGTCCTTATCAAGTAAGTTGTTTGAAGCTAAACAAACATACAGCAGATTCATTCATACCCAGTGAATATTAAAGGAACACTCCACTTGGAAATAGGCTCATTCTCCAACTCCCCCCGAGTTAATAAGTTGAGTTTTACCATTTTGAAATCCATTCAGCCGTTCTCCTGTTCTGGCGATATCACTTTTAGCATAGCTTAGCATAGATCATTGAATCCTATTAGACCAATAGCATCACGTTCAAAAATGACCAACGAGTTTCGATATTTGTCCTATTTAAAACTTGACTCTTCTGTAGTTATATCGTGCACTAAGAGCAGTGGAAATGCAAAGTTGCGAGTTTCTAGGCTGATAAGATTAGGAACTACACTTCCATTCCGGCGTAATAGTCAAGGAAGTTTGCTGCCGTAATATGGCCGAAGCAGGAGCAGTAATATCACGCAGCACATGTGCAAATGCTAAACTAGCTGGGAACTCATTTCTGATAATACTCCGCCTGCTTCGTCCATATTACGGCAGCAAACTTCCTTGACTATTACGCCGGAATGGAAGTGTAGTTCCTAATCTTATCAGCCTAGAAACTCGCAACTTTGCATTTCCACTGCTCTTAGTGCACGATATAACTACAGAAGAGTCAAGTTTTAAATACAACAAATATGGAAACTCGTTGGACATTTTTGAACGCGATGCTATTGGTCTAATAGGATTCAATGATCTATGCTAAGCTATGCTAAAAGTGATATCGCCAGAACAGGAGAACGGCTAAATGGATTTCAAAACGGTAAAAATCAACTTATTAACTCGGGGGGAGTTGGAGAATGAGCCTATTTCCAAAAAAAGTGGAGTGTTCCTTTAACAGCAGTGCTTATTCCTCTTATAAATGGCAGGAGATTATTCTGTTTTCGCTTATCTAGACTAGTCGTTTCCTTGTGCAGCTGAGGTCATGTGAGGTCAGCAGAGGCCCTGCTGACTGTGATTAGTTAGTGTCAGGGTTATTGGTCTTTTTCAGCCCATGATGGAGTAGCTTCATATCTCCGGTGTCATAAATCAATTATAGTGTCTGCTTCCTACCTAAAACCGTACAGTCAAATTTACTAAATGAAAAAAGTTTATTTTACTCAAAGGGATAGTTCACCCAAAAAGGAAAATTCTGTCATTAATTACTCACCCTCATTTTTTTTTTACAAACCAGAAAGACCTTTGTTCATCTTCGGAACACAAATCAAGATTTTTGACCCTCCATAGACAACAAGGATCCTACCACAGTCAAGGCACAGCAACATAGTAAGGACATTGTTAAAATTGTCCATGTGACATCAGTGGTTCACTTCTTTTCCTGAGTATTTTCCTCAAATCGTTTCTGTTACCTTAACTCATTGGGTCTTGTATAGTATTAGCAGTTGTTCAGTAGTAGTTTCAATACATGCAATACCTTGTGTTTTTTTGTGAATGTTGTTTATTTTCTGTGCACATGCACAGAAGGATAATCAAGGGCAATGACCCTGTGTTCTGTGCTCTGTTCACACAAAAACAGATATGATTTAGATAGGGCAAAAGAGTGCCCTATTAAGTATTTTTCCTTTGCAACGTGGCAAAACCAGTCGTACTCATATATTTCACCTAGGGTTACAGTGACATGGGGAGTTATGTTGTATCGTTCTGTGTCTGCTGTAATTTGTTCCTGCCTGAAATATATCCTGCTCTGTATGTCAGCTCTTGCAGGGCCTCTTCGATTGTTTTCGGGGGAAGAGTTTGTGCTTGTTTTTTGGACTCTCCCAGGATATGTCTCAATGTGTACATGCTCCATTGCCTCAGAGGATCATATATGTGGACAACAGGCAATGGATTACCAATTTTTGTCATATACTATTTCTATATATATATATATCTATTTTAGGCTTGTGTTGTGTAAAGTTGTGTTACTTAGTATTTTTACAAGATGTCATAACCTCTGTGTCAGTGACATATACAGTAAAAGTGTCCAAGATCAAGACAAGGACAAAAATAGTTTAAAACACATGTGCCAAGTTCATGCAAATGTTTGTATTCACGTTGGTTTCACATGATCTAATGAAAAATGCTATGTGGTGTAGCCATTGAGTAAAATAGTAATAAATGTTTTCCTTACACCCTGAATACATGTGAGAATTAGTTGAAGCAAGACAATCTGTTTTTGGTCCTCTTTCTCAGTCTACAAATGCCGTCTGCAGTAAATCACACTGTGTCTGAAAGAACACTGTACTGGTCTGTTATTGGCTCATGCGGTGGCTACACCCATCATCTGGTTGGTGAAGTTCAGGAGAGTCACTCATTAAACTGCTGTTTTTTTTTTTTTTTTTTTTTTGCTAAGTGAAAACAACTGATCTGAGGAATGCATACTTGCACAGACACATTAAAATGCTCTCAGTTATAACCACCAGCTGTGGAGGTTTTTAGTGGATTCTGGCTTTTCTTCCTCAATGAACTTGCTTGGAATTCTCCTTTACTGTAATTTAGCGTTTTCAGCTATGCGTAGATATAATTACTTGGTTTTTCGATAATACTTAAAGAGATGGCCAATGTAATTTTATCATTTATATGTGGTCATAATATTATTAACATTTGTGACCCTGGATAACAAAACCAGGAAGTAAGTAGCAAGGGTATATTTGTAGCAATAGCCAATAATACATAGTATGGGTCAAAATAACAGATTTTTATTTTTTGCAAAAAATCATTAGGATATTAAGTAAAGATTATGTTTTAATTAAGATATTTAGTATATTTCCTACCGTAAATATATCAAAACTTCATTTGCTAAGTAGTATGCACTGCTAAGAACTTTTCATTTGGACAACTTTAAAGACAATTTTCTCAAAAATTAGATTCTTTTCCCCCCTTAGATTCCAGATTTCCAAATAGTTGTATCTCGACCAAATATTGTCCTATCATAGCATACCATACATTAACGGAAAGTGTATTTATTCAGCTTTCAGATTATGTATAAATCTCAATTTCAAAAAATTGACCCTTATGATTGGTTTTGTGGTCTAGTCACGTTTTTGAATTAGCTTTTATTTTTATACATTCTTGTTGAGTTGTTTTCTTTTTTATAGTAATTTTGTTATGTGCATTTTTTTTAATAATATTGTTTTTAATATTGCCATTTAGGTTTAATTTTATATCAGTTTAAGTCATTTTAGTACTTTAGCCTAAACGTAGTTTTTAATGTAATATGTATTTCAGCTTTATTTCAATTAATCAAAAATTAATTTTAACAGCTTAAGTTAACTATAAAGGGTTTGCACTTCCGTCACGATTAAGTCCGTTACCCAGATGCGCGACCATATTGGCGATACTAGGATGTAAACGACAGCATTGATTGCACGGTTAATGTACTACTGAAACGCGTTTCTACTAATTTATGCTGTCTAAACCACGGAAAAAAATCTGTGGAAGCTGCTAAATCATAGAGAAGGACTTAGTAAGCAGGAAAAGGCACAATATTTTAAAAGTTTTGTTCCTCTTCTTCTTGATTTGTTCTAACTTTTGGGAGTCTATAGTACTCCAAATGTTTTTCACAGTCCAACCGATTAGTACACCCCAAAACATGACAGTTGACCATTTTCAGCAGCAATAATCAGCAAAATATGCAAGTTTCGTTCAGTTCAGTGGCATTGTTTACCCTCAATGTCGCCAATATGGCTGATTGATGACGCGTAGTGAAAACACTGTGAAAAATTTGCCAATTATTGAAAATTCTGCCATCCTTTATTCCCACTGATGTTATTCCAAACCTGTAAGACTTATTTTATTTTGTGGAAGATGGATAAAAGAAGATACATTTTTAAAAAGTTTCCCCATGTTCTTTTGTTCATACAATGGTAGTCAATTGGATCAAGTGTTGTTTTGGACACCATTGACTGTATGGACAAAAACATTTGAAACATTCTTCAAAATATCTTTTGTCTTTCGCAGAAGAGTCATGAGGGTGAGAAAATTACAGAATTTTCTTTCTTTTTTTTTGCCTGAACTCTGTCTTTTAATAATTTTGTGGACTTGTGTCTATATGTTTTAACTAACAGTATGCATTTCTATTTTCCTGCAGATGGCCACTTTAATCTATCTGCAAATATAGAAGCTCTGGCAAGCTTATGACTGGGACAATATCAGTCAACTTAAGGACAGAAAAATGGCAAACAAACCAAAGATTCATGTGTTTTTGGGTGCCCCATGTCCCCAAGCACTCGCTGAAGAGATGCAGGAGAGAGCAGCCCCACAATGGAAGACAATGGAGCTCACTTGGAGTCAAGGCAGGCTAATTCCCAAGGACACCTTGAGTAAAGCCCAAACAGACGATGAGTGTGTTGCGACGGTCAGTGGTAGAATGCAATCTGCAGTTACCTCTGACAAAGTACCTGAGAGTCCAGAGGATAAAACGGAAACATCACAGGACGACAGCACTCCATCAGGCTGCCAATGCTCTCAATCAAAGGCAGAGTCTGTTGAAGAAGAGGAATTGTGTCCTGTATTAGTGACAGAATATCTAGATAGTTGCTTCTCCTCACATAGAGGACAAGGCAGCGACAGAAGGCCTGCATCTTCTCTTTCCACAGAGACTGAGTATCTGAGCACATGGACAAAGTCCCAAGCCTTGCTTCTTCGAGGTAGAGCATCCCAATGTCCTGTTTCTGACTTTCCTGATGACTTTCTTCTTGGTTCTCCACACACCCCTCCCAAACAATTGCCCTCATCCTCGATAAGTTCCCCAGAATTGTACAGTCCTGTGGTCAGCCCTGAAGAGAGGGGCTTGGGGGGAACCTTGCAAAGCTCAGGAGAGTGGCATAATGAGAGTCTAAGCCAAAGACTACATGAGAGAGGAGTGATTCTGGAAATCACAACGGATGGCATCCTCTGTTCTCAGGGCAATGCTGTGGCTGAAAAACCTGTGGATTGTGAGGAAGTTGGACTTAATATTCACTCACCAACTACATTTGCACAGACTTCACCTATTCCCACTACATCTAAAAGAATAAAGCTGTCTCAGAAAAAAACATCAGCGCAAAGGGCAAGATCTACTGCTGCCCCCCTCTGTGGCCCTACAACCCTGCTGGCCAGGTGTAGGACTCATGGTGTACGATACAACATCTTGGTTGCTGTGGTGCATCCATGCCACTTAAAAGAAGTCAAAGTGAAAACTGGAGCTTCGGCTGGAACCAGTGTACCTCTAGCAACATTGATTGTTACAGACCAGTCAGATGTGGAGATGAAGGTGGTGCTATGGAGGACAGCGGCTTTCTGGGCTTTGACAGTTTTTCCAGGAGATATTCTGCTTATTACAGGTGAAACCACTGAGACCTTCTCATTAGATCTATGAATTAACGCCTTTCACATTCATGACAGTGTTTCCCACAAATATATATACACTGCCACTTAAAAGTTTGGGATAAGTAAGACTTTAATACTTTTTAAAGAAGTCTTTGCGTTGGCTGCATTTTATTGCTAAACGGTATTACAATATAAAACAATATTTTTTATTTTATTGTATTTTAGTCTCACATGATCCTTCAGAAATCATTCTAATATACTGATGTATTATTAAAATGATCTAAGTTGGCAACATTTGTGTTACCTAATATTTTTTTGGAACCTGTGATATTTTTTTTAAGATTCTTTGATAAATAAAATGTTAAAAAGATCAGCATATATTCACATTAGAAATCTTTTCTAACAATATAAGTCTTTGCTATCACTTTTTTTTTAGTAATTTAAAACATCCTTGCTGAATAAAAGTATCACTATTATTGTTGTTTTATTTTTTTATAAAAAAAAAAAGAAAGAATAAAAATGTATTGACCCAAAACATTTGAGTGGTAATGTATATTGTTAGAACAGATTTGAAATAAATACTGGTCTTTTTTAACTTTTTTTTATTATTAATCAAAGAATCTTGAAAAAAAGTTTCCAGCACTGATAATAAATCAGCATATGAATGATTTCTGAAGATTCATGTGACACCAAAGACTGGAATAATGATGCTTGGCTTTGATCACAGAAATATACTTTAATGTGTTAAAATGGAAAAAAAAAAATTTTTTTACTTTTAAATGGTTGTGTGTGTGTGTGTGTGTGTGTGTGTGTGTGTGTGTGTGTGTGTGTACCTGGTATTCATCACCAAATGTCCCCACAAGGATAGGAATACCAGTAGATTTTGACCTTATAGGGACATTTCTTAGGTCCCCATTAGGAAACAGGCTTATAAATCATGCACAATGAGTTTTTTGAGGAAGTAAAAGTATGCACAGTCTCCTGTGAGGGCTAGGTTTAGGTGTAGGGTAGGTGTAGGGCGATAGAAAGTACGGTTTGTACAGTATAAAAACCATTACGCCTATGGAATGTCCCCATAAAACATGTAAACCCAACATGTGTGTGTGTGTGTGTGTGTGTGTGTGTGTGTGTGTGTGTGTGTGTGTGTGTGTGTGTGTGTGTGTGTGTGTGTGTGTGTGTGTGTTTGAAAGCTGCGTAAAAAAATAGATGGAGGCACTTTTGAAGTTGCAGAAATAGTGGTTTCCCCAATAACAGCAGTAAACAAAACACCCCTACACTCATAAACACTACTTTATCAGGCATCAGATAAAATGAAAATGTCATCATTCAAAGATGCATTCATATAAAAACTCCCATGTTACATTTTGACTTTGAGACGTGCAGTGCTCATGTTTATTCAAGTCAAAGTCTTTTGAAAAATCTATTTGTGGCAGGCCTGATTATTGGCCAATTAAGTTATGATTTAACTTGGTTGTTTACTCATGTTAACGTAATATAATTTTACAGACAATATGTTACCCTGGACCACAAAACCAGTCATAAGGGTCAATTTTTTGAAATTGAGATTTCCACTGATTTATATTTTGTTAGGATAGGACAAGATTTGGCCGAGATACAACTATTTGAAAATGTGATATCTGAGGGTGCAAAAAAATCGAAATATTGAGAAAGTCACCTTTAAAGTCTGAAAAAAGTTCTTAGCAATGCATATTACTATTCAAAAATTAGGTTTTGATATATTTACCATGGGAAATTTACAAAATGTCTTCATGGAACATGATCTTAACTTAATATCTTAATGAATTTTGCCATAAAAAAAAAAGATCAATAATTTTGACCCATCCAATGTATTTTTGGCTAGTGCGACAAATATACTCATGTTACTTAAAACTGGTTTTGTGGTCCAGGGTCGCATGCATGAAATATGCATATACACTACCTACCAAAATTTTGTTTTGTTAAGAAATTAATACTTTTTCCAGAAAGAATGCGTTGAAATGTTTAAAAAAAAGTGTCAGTAAAGATATTTATATTGTTACAAAAGATTTGTATTTCTAATTTAGCCTGTTCTTTTGAAATTTATAAATCACGAATCCTGAAAAAAATGTCATGCTTTTCATAAAACTATAAAGCAGGCAACTGATTTCAACATAATAATATAGATATGTTTATAATAAAAAATGTTTCAGCACATTGGAGTGATTTCTGCAGGATCATGTGACACTGAAGACTGGAATTATGGCTGCTGAAAATTCAGCTGTCCCATCATAGGAATAAATTACATTTTAATATTAAAATAGAAAACAGTTATTTTAAATTGTAGTATTATTTCACAGTATTTTAGAGTGTAATATACATTTATACTCTGAAATTAATTATTTTAACCACATAATCTATCAAAATATCATGGTTTTAAGGTTTTGTCATGTTGTATGTTACTTCATAACTTGAACTTGTTTTTGAAGGAATGTGTTTTTAAGCAAGCCTTTGAATTTAATCTTTGTCAGTAGAATGGGTGTGAATGAAAAAAATGTACAAATAAGCAACAAAACAAGAATATCAGGACGATCAGGACAAAATCATAACCTGTCAGTTCAACAAATGGCGGATTAGCTCAGTAAAGCTCATTCAGACAATATATCCAGGGCCCGGTTTTTCAAAAGGTTTAATCCGGATAAAATTTATCCGGATTTAGTAATCCTTTATTTTGCGATCCTTGATCACATAATCCAGTTTACTTTTGAGCCAGTTTTTCAAAGCAACATCGGATTGGATCAATCTGATCCAGATAGGAACTTTTCAGGATCACCAAATCTGGATAACCAGTGCTCAAACAGGATAGGAAATCACAATGGAGAACTATAGATATGTAAAGAGCAACAAGTAGAATAGCCAGTGTGGGGTCAATACAAGTTTATTTTAATTTGAAATTAAAACACACACATTTAAAAAAACAAACAAACAAAAAAACACCCCATCCTCTTCCAGCAGTCCACTCATCTGGGACCTACAACACAAACCAACCTCCTGCATTCTGCCAGAACGAGCAAACAGGACATGCAACAAGGGACGCACGCAATAGTTAGACACTATTTCTGATTTGGATTTGTTTTGGATTTCAAAAATCAGTGATTGCCATTCTTTGCATTTTTTGGTCATTCTGTAATAATTGCATGCATAACTAATAAATATTCTAAAAACAAAAATATTTTCAATTGTGATGAATATATATTTATCAATTAGTGACAGAATAAAATGTATTGTTTTTGGTCAATTTTTGACAGTGGTTTGGGGGATTATTTTATGAGGCCAAACTCTTTCTATTTTGCTGTAGCCCTATACTGAAAGGCTTAATACGTTAAAGCCTACCTAATCACTATAGCCTGACGGATGAACAAATAAAATTAAAACCTTATGAATAAATAGGATATCTTGTAAGATACTGCATGATCAAATATAGTATTATTTGATAAATTTTTTAAAGTTTTCATTACATTTTGGGCATGAAATCCACGCTTAATCCACCCTTCTGATGGGATCAGGTTAATCCAGAATTTTTGGATCAAAGTGATCCAAATCCTACAAAAAAGTTCTGAAAAACCCAAACTAAAGGTTTGATCCGGATCCAAACCAAGATTGGATTACGTGATCCAATCCGATTATGTAATCCATTTTTTCTTTTGAAAAACCCATTTTCAAGATTTGATCCAATCCGTTATCCAAAATCCTAGTGGATTACTTTTGAAAAACTGGGCCCAGAACATCAGTGAATCCTCTTTAAATAAAGTGGTCTAAATTGATGTATGGTTGAAAAAAAAAACAAAAAACTTGTAAGTTATATAATGCAAGGATAGACACACATGAACAAGCTAATTAAGGTCTTCAGGATCTCTAAGACTACAGCCAGGTGAGTTTTATTTTTTCAGGGTTGGAGCTAAGCTCTGCAGGACATCAGCACTCCAGGACGTTGCCTATCCCTGGTCTAATGTCCTGCATGCTTCACTCACAGTTTTCTTTCTGTCTTTGGCAGATGTGACAGTGCACATAGACAAGTGGAAGACTGAGACTGTCCTGCAGTCGTCCTTCACCAGTAAGCTGCTGAATTTGGGACAGGTCACAAGGGAACGTATTCCACTAGGTAACAGAAACATAATTGCTGCTGGCTTAGGCTTAAAGGTTGTATCAGCGATTTCTAGCCTGAAACATAAAGTGTCAAATTCAGCTGACCTTTCATCACGATCCGCTCGCTGCCTGCCCCATAAATTGTCTGTGAAAAAAACGCGTCTCTCTGGTCAGCCTAGGGTCCGAGATATGCCAAAAAAACAATCGGCACTACCAACCTTTCCACAGATAAACAAACAGTGTTCCAACCAATCAGCGTCAGTGGTTTGGTGTTGTGGACTTTCGCTCCGCCTCCCTCACATCCCTGCACCAGTAGGAACGTCCACAACACCAAACCCCTGACGCTGATTGGTTGGAACACTGTTTGTTTATCTGTGGAAAGGTTGGTAGTGCCAATTGTTTTTTTGGCATATCTCGGACCCTAGGCTGACCAGAGAGACGCGGTTTTTTCACAGACAATTTATGGGGCAGGCAGCGAGCGGATCGTGATGAAAGGTCAGCTGAAATTGACACTTTATGTTTTAGGCTAGAAATCGCTGATACAACCTTTAACCTAAGCATTTGACCAAGTTAAAAGTATAGATGTCATACTGCAATACCTATTTACATTTATGTTATCTTATTATGTAACTGACTGTTAAGGTTGTTCCCTGGTCTTGTAATGTTTATCCTGTCCAGCCCCACAGAATTTAAACGGTCATACATTGAGAACACTGTGCACTCATCTGTGTGAGAAGCGCCCCCTGTTGGTGACTCTGCCTCCTCACAAGCCTCAGGATTTGCACTCCATCCCATTCGTCCGTCTCGGAGCATTACATCCTGACACATTGGTTCATGCTCTGCTTAGGGTTAAACACCGGAAATTAATCACAGGTATAATCCAGCAATGAGATTACATAAAAGTAGCAATGGTTTCATTTACCCGGGTGAGCGGTCTAATATACAGAAAAGTATGAGGCCACTGCTGACATGATTGACCAATCAGGTTTGAGTATTTCACAGAGACATTTAATAAATTGGTTTATATGTGCCTTGTACTACATTCACTTTACATATCAAATCTCGAAGGCATCTAGCAGACATTTTTGTGTTTAGAATGCTGTTTTGTTTGATTTTAGCCTGGCGTGATGAAGCAGAGGGGGTATCCAGAGCTGGAGGTGTACTAAAAGCCATTTTGAATGTAGAGCAAGGAGATGGTCAACAAGGTGCTGTCATACTTTGGGGAGCTGCTCTTTCTTGGCTGCAGCGTTTGGAGAGGAACAAAGGTGTTTTATAATTCACTAGTTTAACCAGAGGCCCGGGGCCCAATAGAGGGCCTCAGCAACCTTGCATGGTGGTGGAAGGATGACTTAAATAATGTTCATTTAATATATTATTTATTTATCTAATATAGTAAAAATGTAAATATGTATTTATTAATACACACTACTGGTCAAAAGGTTTTGTACATTAAGATTTTAAAGAAGTCTTTTCTGCTCACCAAGCCTGCATTTATTTGATCCAAAATGCAGCAAAAGCAGTAATATTGTGTAATATTTTTACTATTTAAAATAACTTCTTTCTATTTGAATATATTTTAAAAGGTAATTTATTCCTGTGATACAAAGCTTAATTTTTAGCATCATTACTCCAGTCTTCAGTGTCACATGATCTTTCCGAAATCATTCTAATATGCTGATTTGCTGTTCATGTAAGATTTATTATTATTATTATTATTATTATCAATAATAATTAAAACTGTTGAGTATTTTTTTTATTATTTATCTTATTTATCTTTGACAATTAGAAAGATCCAAGGATTAGCATTTATCTGAAATAAAAAGTTTTTGTAACATTATACACTATACCATTCAAATGCTTGGAGTCTTTTTTTTGTTTTGTATTTTTGGGAAATTATAGAAATGAATACTTTTAAAGCAAGGATGCTTTAAATTGATCAAAAGTGATGATAAAGACATTTATAATGTTACAAAATATTTCTATTTTAGATAGATGCTGTCCTTCTGAACTTTCTATTTATAAAAAAAACCCTGCAAAATATTATAATGATTTCTGTAGGGTTATGTGACTGGAGTAATGATGCAAAAAAATTCTTTAAAATCACAGGAATAAATTACAGTGGATATAAAAAGTCTACACGTCTCTGTTAAAATGCCAGGTTTCTGTGATGTACAAAATTAGACATTTTTTTTTACAGCACTCGGCCATTTTGGGTATGAGTCTATCAGCATGGCACATCTCGGCTTGGTAATATTTGCCCACTTTTCTTATTAAAAACGCTTCAAATCTGTCAGATTGTGAGGGCAAGTTCTGTGCACAGCCCTCTTCAGATCACCATACAGATTTCTAAATCGTATTTAGGTCTGGCTGGGTCTTTTCAAAACTTTAAGCTTTTTCTGTTGAACCCATTGTTTCGTTGATTTGGATGTATTCTTTGGGTCGTTCCTCTTCATCTTCAGTTTTCTATCAGAAGCCTGAAGGTTGTGTGCCAATATTGACTGGTATTTGGAACTGTTCATAATTCCCTCCACCTTGACTTAAGGCCCCAGGTCCAGTTGAAGAAAAACAGCCCTAGAGCATGAAGCTGCCACAAACCATGCTTCACTGTGGGTATGGTGTTCTTTTGGTGATTATGATACCTTTTGGAATTATGGCCAAAAAGTTTAACCTTTAACACACATTTCCATGCTTTTGGGAAACTTCAAATGCGTTTTTGCAAAATTCTGCTGGGCTGGGATGTTCCACCTTGCCACCCTACCCCATATCCCAGACATATACAGAATATTGGAGATTGTTGTCACATGTTCTACACAGCCAGTACTTGCCAGAAATTCCTGCAGCTCCTTTAATGTTGCTGTAGCTCTTGGCAGCCTCCCAGTTTTTGTAGGGCCGTCCAGTTCTTGGCAATGTCACTGTTGCACCATATTTTCTCCACTTGATGATGACTGTCTTCACTGTGTTCTATCTAATGCTTTGGAAATTCTTTTGTACCCCTCTCCTGACTGATACCTTTTAACAATGTGATCCCTGTGATGCTTTGGAAGCTCCCTGTGGACCATGGCTTTTGATGTAAGATACGACTAAAAATGCCTACTAGCACAGTTGAACTTCATTTGGGGTTAATCAGAAGCATTTTAAATGATGGCAGGTGTGTAGTTACTACTATTTGACATGAGTTTGAATGTGATTGCTTAATTCTGAACACAGCCACATCTCCAGTTATAAGAGGGTGTGCACACTTACGCAACCACATTTTTATTATTATAATTTTTTTACTTCCCCCTAAAAGTTAACAATTTGTTTTACAATTTAATTGTACAGGTTATAGGTCACATTAATGGTGGAAAAAGTTTTGAAATTATTTATCTTGGTATAATTTATTTTACATCACAGAAAACTGCCATTTTAACAGGGGTATGTAGACTATTTATATCCACTGTATATTCAAATAGAAAACAGTCATTTTAAATAGTATAAATATTTCAAAATGTTACTGTTTTTGCTGTACTTTGGATCAAATAAATGTATGCTTGGTGAGCAGAAAAGACTTCCTTAAAAACATTAAAAATCTGTCCAAAAACTTTTGACTAGTAGTATAATAAAATGCTCACAATTTTGTTTAGCAAATGCAAATATTATTATTATTTATTATTTTATTTTTGAGGGGTATTTTTTGTATGATTTTGTATTATATGTATTGCTAATGCACGTTACAGATGCTGTGTGGGAGTTCAAGTTGCTGCTAGTGAGACAGGATGTGACCTCAAGTTTGCTAGAGTTGCATTCTACTCCATGGAGCACCTGTCAGCCTCTCTTTCCTGATGACAATCGATGTAAGGAGTTTTACAACACTGTCCGCTCACAGAGGACCGCTAGCAGCTTTGAGATTGATCTCAGCACACTCCTGTCCCAGAAACACTCAGGTAGAACTTTTTGTTGATAAATTTGTGCAGTATAATTAATCATGGTTACATTAAAACTCTCTTGTTTACACACTCATTAGGTGATGTAGAGCTGAGAGTTAAAATCATGGCGTTCCAGTTCCAGAGCAGTCCATCCCAAGAGGCCTTGCTGTTAATAGATGGCAACACGCCCTTGGAGACAATCTTGGACATAGTGTCCGGTGACATCATCTTTGCTGGCTGCGGTCAGTGCGCTGCAGAACTGGAAACAGATGAGAACAGCATATACAGACCCTGCTATCCCTGCCTGCCACACACAGGAGTGCGTCGCTATTATAGGTCTGATTTATTTCTTTGTCTCATCCAAAGTATATGTATGTCTGTAAATATATATATATTGATTTATATACACAGTCAAGCCCGAAATTATTCATACCCCTGGCAAATTCTGACTTAAAGTTACTTTTATTCAACCAGCAAATTTTTTTTTTGACCGGAAATGACGCAGGCTTCTCCCAAAAGATAATAAGACGATGTACAAGAGGCATCATTGTGGAAAAAAAATATTTTTCAACTTTTATTTACATTTGAACAAAAAGTGGCATGTCCAAAATTATTCATACCCTTTGCAAACTGTCCCAGTCTATGGGAAAATCCAAAGTTCTATACTATTCCAAATAGTTCAAGCTGTTCTAAAGCATCCTAATTACCCTGATTCATTGGAATTCATTGGGAACAAATTTAATCAACTCAACAGGTGAAAAACAGAAGCTCTCTGCTGTTGGTTTGTGGAGCTCACTGAGGACCTGCAGCTGCACAATGTGGCTGTTTACAAGTCAGGAAAGGGCTATAAGACCATATCTAAATGTTTTGAAGTTCCAGTGGCTGCAGTGCAAAGCATTATTAAAAGACGTTCCGCACTGTGAAAAATCTCAGAGGACGTGGTCGGAAGCCAAAAGTGACATCTGTGCTGGCAAGGAGGATAGTGAGAGAGGTAAAAAAGAATCCAAGGATCAACACCAAGGCCATCCTGATGAATCTGGGCTCTGTTGGTGGCAACATCTCAAGGCAGACAGTCCAACGGACACCGCACACCACTGGGTTCCACGGACGCAGACCAAGAAGGACACCACTTCTCCAGATAAGGCACACAAAAGCCCGCTTAGCCTTTGCAAATGCTCATCTGAAAAAAGAAGAAGACTTCTGGTATCT
Source organism: Garra rufa (assembly GCF_049309525.1). NCBI lineage: Eukaryota > Metazoa > Chordata > Actinopteri > Cypriniformes > Cyprinidae > Garra > Garra rufa. Next base: position 26,930,532 of record NC_133362.1, on the reverse strand, counting down.
GTTTTATGGTCAGATGAAACAAAAATTGAATTGTTTGGCCACAATGATGTAGCCTTATTGGCGTAAAAGAAGGAGAAGTCTTTAACCCTATCCACTGTCAAACATGGTGGTAGGAACCTAATGTTTTGGGGGTCTTTTTCAGCCGGTGGACCAGGGAACCTAAACACAACATCAACTTGGCCACCAGTGGACATTACAGCACGACAACGACCCAAAACCCACAGCAAAAGTGCTGAAAAATGGTTAGCAGACAAAAACATTAACGTTTTGCAGTGGCCCAGCCAGAGTCCTGACTTAAATCCAATTTAGAATCTGTGGAGGGAGCTAAAGATCAGGGTAATGGCAAGGAGACCCTCCAACCTTAAAGAGTTGGAGCTCATCGCTAAAAATAAATGGGCAAAAATACCAGTGGAGACATGCAGAAGGCTGGTCAGCGATTATAGAAAGCATTTGATTGCTGTAATAGCCAATAGGCTTTTCTATTGATTATTGAGAAAGGTGTGAATAATTTTGGACATGCCACTTTTTGTTCAAATGTAAATAAAAGATGAGTAATATTTTTTTCCACAATGATGCCCTTGTACATTGTCTTATTATCTTCTGGGAGACGTCTGTGTTATTTCTAATAAAAAAAGAAACTTGCTGGTTGAATAAAAGTAACTTAAAGTCAGAATTTTATATATATATATATATGCGCGCACACACACACACACACGCTACCGGTTAAATGGTAATATTGTGAAATATTTGTACAATTTACAATTTAAAATATCTGTATTCTATTTTTAAATGTAATTTATTCTTTAGTCCTTACTCCAGTCTTCAGTGTCACATGATCCTTCAGAAATCATTCTAATATGCTTATTTCTTATGTATTATTTATAAGCATTTATTATTAGTCCTATTAGAAGCTACCCAGTTATCTAAATCTACTTCTTCATCATGACTTGTCTTTGTAGGCCAGTTGTTTTAACTGTGAGAGCTGGAGATGATCAAATCTGTGTGCAAGTCCCTCCTGCTCTAGTGCAGAAGATCCTCCTGAACACTCCCCCAGATAAGCTACATAAGAGCATAGGTGAAGTACTTCCCTGTTTTTCCCCTTCTCCAGTGGTTACAGTACCTTTATTTGTATCTTGATACATATATGTGATTTGTTTTATATATGTTTAAATATTGTAAAGGCTGTAATTTTTTTGTCTCTAGCCCCAGCATCAGAGGTGAGGTTCATTCAGGTAGTAGCAAACAGGATCAGTTCCATATTGACCCCCATGAAGAACACATTTCTCCTGACTGTCCGAAGCCATTTCCAGTGTGATGACAACAGCATTCCTGTCATTCAGAACTTTTTATTATTAGATTTTAGCTCAATAGCGGCATGAAGAATATTCATGTATTTTTAAGATGACGCCATGTATTTTTATAGTCTATGATTAAGCTGTGTTAAGGTCATAGATCATGTCTAATTTTAATAACACGTGAGTATTGTGCATCCTGGTTATTTTTTGAAAGATGCATTTATAATGTTGCTTCAGCTGTAATTTAAATGTATTAAATAAATTTAGGGTCTACCCTCAATATTGTCAATAGTGGGGGGAAGAAAGTTTGTTCAAAATTTTGGGATCAGTACGAGTTAAAGAAGTCTCTTATGCTTATCAAAGTTTCATTTATTTGATTAAAAATACAAAAAAAATATTATTAAATTATTAATATTATGAAATATTAATGCAAATTAAAATAACAGTTTTATATTTTATTATATTTAAAAATATAATTTATTCCTGTGTTGGCAAAGCTGAATTTTCAGCAGCCATTACTCCTGTCTTCAGTGTCACACGATCCTTCAGAAATCATTTTAATATGCTGATTTATTATGAATGTTGGAAAAAGTTGTGCTGCTTAATATTTTTTGGAACGTGATACTTTTTTCAGGATTATTTAATGAATAAAAAGTTAAAAAGAACAGGATTTTTCACAAACAGAAATCCTTTCTGACAATGTCAAGTCTTTACTATCACTTTTGATGAATTTAACACATCATTTATATTAAAGAAAGAAAGATTTTTTTTACTGACCCCAAACTTGGAATGGTATAGTGTATATTGTTACAAAAGATGTCTATTTTAAATGAATGCTGTTCTTCTTTACGTTTAATCATCAAAAAAATCCTAAGTCAAAATAAATAAATGAATAAAAATAAGCTGCACAACTGCTTCCAACATTAATAATAAATCAGTATATTAGAATTTTTTTTAAGGATCATGTGACACTGAAGACTGGAGTAATGATGCTTAAAATTCAGCTTTGCATCACCATAATAAATTATACTATAAAGTATATTAAATTAGAAAACCACTATTTTAATTTGCAATAATAATTCACAATATTACTGTTTTTTTCTGTATTTGTAATAAAATAAACGCAGCCTTGATGAGCAGAAAAGGCATCTTTAAAAAACCTTACAAATTTTACTGATTCCAAACTTTTGAACGGCAGTGTGTGTATATTATACATAAAACTTAATAAAAAATACTAAAGCAGTCCTGTCTGTTGCATTATTATATGTTACCATAATACATATATATATATATATTATTTGAAGAATTCATAGTCGAACTTTGCTATATGCTTTTAGTATGAGATGATTATTTTTTAAGCAGTGTTATTTTATTAGCTGTTTTTCGAGCGGAAGTTTTGGAGAGCATGCAAATCGTGCTCCGTCTAAGAACCAATCAAAACTCTCCAATCAAGCCACGTGATTGCGGAATTCCCCTTTGAGACGGGGCTTTCCAGCAGCAGTAGAGTCTTCGATTCATAAACTCGCGTTGAGTGCTCACTAAATATTTATTAAAGAAACTGGAAAAGATTGATTTGATGGATGGTGCATTTTGTTTATGTTTTTGTGGCGTTTGCTAAGATCTTAGCAGTCGTTTAGTTAAGTTGACGTCAAACAGAAACTACACACGCCTGTCCAAGGTAAGTTAGATATATTCTCAATTATGTTTTATGTAAAACGAAATTATCATTATTACCGAGCAGGTTTGTAACGAGGCATGTGGGTTTTAAAAAAGTAACATAGAAAATACTAGTCTGCTTTCTTATTCGGAAATAATGACTCAGTTGCATACTACATAGACAAATCTATTTTAAGTTTGTTTTGAAAACATCACAGAGATGCTGTACAGTTAACATGGTGTGCTCTCGCTTGTATACAATAGTGCGTCTCTTAGTAATAAAACCGTAACAAATGCTTTAATGAGCTATTTTATGCTCATTAATATCACGTATCAAAAAAAGGGTACACATGTTGTCCCGTGTGTTTTGCTGCTGTTCGTGCGAGTCTGCGGGAAATTCCCATCAAAAGTCAGTACTTTTTGGATCTGACTTACATGTGCAGGGGAAACACATCCCCATCGAACACTTTGTACGCGCTCATCATTTCCATTATTTTCAACCTGACAGGAGTCCAGAGTAGGTTCGGATGACCCTACAGAACACAGAATGGCTGGAGCACTAAGGTACAATTTTATTCACTATTGTTGTGTCTCACATCCTAGTGAGCTGTCTACCTGTGCAGCCTTTCATTGGGCATCATTGGCATAGGCTTGTAATTAGTCAGATTTCCACACTGAAACTAATAGACTTGTAATATGTAAATAATCAAACAACGGTTTGTTTGCCTTTTGTAGAAGAGTTTAAACGGGACAGGTTTATTGTGCTTTTTCTACATTAAAAAAAAAGTTGTTTTAAAAGGAACCTGTTTATTTTCTTGTGGTTAGCGTGAGGCAAATCTGCTTGTTTTTAACCTTTTTTTATTAAGAGTTTATAAACTTTAATAACTGTCCAAAAATAATTTTGTGATTCTGTTTTAAGAGATATATATGTTTCAAGAAACGTATATGTTCAAATAAATTACACAAACATACTGAAAGACATGATATCACTTATATATTTAGTTTTTGGTGTTGTTATCATTTTAACAAAATAGGATTGATTTTTATAATTAATTCATTTGATTAAGTCATTTTGCACCTTTGGATTTTCACAGTGGCCTCCTGGCGGTCTCCAGGCCCCATTTATTTAGACTGAGGAAACCACTTTGTCATTCTTTTGCATTTTCTTAATGAATCGTTTTGTCTATATTTGACATGCTTTAGATTTAGGGGGTTGTTTGAGTGAAATGAAGATGCTATCATTTCACAGAAGAAGGACAGGATGTGGTTGTCATCCAGAAGAGTTTTACTCTCTTTTCAGTGACGTCAGGATTTGCAATTTTACTCAAAGTGAGCCCTGACACCTCAGAAAGAAAATTCATAGTTTACTCAACTAAGTGAGCCCTGACACCTCAGAAAGAAAATTCAGTTTACTCTGCTAGTTGTCCCATGGGTTTAAAAATATCTGCTACTTTAGAGACATCTTATTACAGCTCATCCTGAACAATACGATGCTTCCTCTTTCCTGTCAACGGCAGTTAAAGTAAACACTTGTGCAATCCTATCATCCATTGTAGCCAAGCGCAGCTAATAAAATAGTAATGATAAGGGTGTAAATGAAACCAAACATTTACGTTTCTCCTCATGTATTAGTAAGTATATAATTTAGAGATCTTCAGCTCAATTTCCTGTTTGGTTTACAGTGGAAGTGTTTGTGGGTTAAAAAAGATTTGTGGCTGCAAATGCGGGGTAACAAATGGGGGGCAATCCCCATCTTTCAGGGCTGTTCTCATGGCATTTACAGAGATTTCTGACTAATTCAGTTACACAGACTCAGAAATGTGTTTTTAGTAAATTACACCTAGGTGGACTTTTTTAGTTTTTCACGGAATTTAATCTAAATATTGATAGAGGAGTAATAATTATAGGAATTTTGTTTCAAAAGTACCTCAAAAAAAAAAAAAAAAAAAGAGAAGGGAATTCAAAAAAGTCTTTGGAAAGTTGAGGAAATTCAGATATGAGAAGACCTGATGTCAGAGTGTGAATAAGCTTGTACCTGCATTTCTTAGGATCTGACATAAGTGGCAGCAGTGAGCTGGTATTCTGGGGGCTTTCCTCTGTTTTTTTTGCTGCCTTACTTCCTGGAAGTAATGCAAGCGAGTCAGCCAGACAGAAGGAGGGAGGTAGAGTAAAAAAAATCCGGTGCGCATATCCTTGTTCTGACACTGAAAGTGAAACAGACTTTGCGTGAGTTCTTTGTGTAAATCTGAGAGCTTCTTTCTCTGCATTTTGTTTGTTAGGTAGGGTAATTGTACGCCTTCTTACGTGTAGGTCAGAGGACTGCTGTGGGGAAAAAACTGGGGAAATTAAATGCATCTGTAGGGGTTTAGCAGCTCAGTTGATGTTTTGATTCAGCTACATGACTGTATTAGAGCACCTTACCTCTTGGGTTTTTTTGGAGTTGTGGGTTTGTCTCTGTGTGAGACGTTCTCAATAAGAGCTTCTCTGTTTCTTCTATATTACAGGATGGATGATGCACAGTATCCCATGAAGTTTAACAATGAGGTGAGCCACATGTTGTCAGTATTACTGTTGTGGTTTTATCTAATAACAGATGTTTGATTTAGAGTGACGATTCTTTGCACAATATATTGGTACCATATTGGTTATCTCTTCAGTATAACTGTATCAGCCAAAATGGCATATTTCAATTTAATGGTCATTTCTCATATATTTGGCTTTGAATTTACAGTTATCAAACACTAACTTAAAGTTAATCTTTAAAAACACCAAGAATGTAATAAAACTTAAATGAATATTTAAAATTGAATATCAATACTGTATAATTTGAATGCAGATTCACTTGTAGTGTGTTGTTTTTATGGTGCATCCTTACTTTTCATCCTTATCCTTGTGATTTGTGCTAAAGGTTTGGTTTTAATACACACATGAATATATACTTAATATAAAACACCAACATTTTGCACATGGCATCTTTTGTACTTACAGTTTATGGTGGATCTTCAATATCTACATGAACCTTTCGAGGTGAAGCCTGAACCCTATGTGCCAGAGACAGGTAAGTTAACAATGTGTGTTAATATCATGACGTTTTTGGTTTAACTTTTGATTTAAAATAGAAAAAAAAAGTAAAGATGATCTGATCTTTATTCCAGTTCATGGGCCTTACCTACAGATAATTGAGGAGCCAAAGCAGGTACAAAGTCTTTATACACTACCAGACAAAAGTTTTTAAGATTTTTAAGTGTCTTCTGCTCACCAAGCCTGCATTTGTTTAATCCAAAATACAGAAAAATCTGAAAGATTGTGAAATATTTTTACTATTTAAAATAACTGTTTTCTATTTTAATATATTTTAAAATGTTATTTATTCCTGTGATCAAAGCTAAATCCTTCAGAAATCATTTTTGTTTATCAATATTTAAAACAGTTGAGCACATTTTATTTCAAGATTCTTTGATGAATAGAAAGATCCAAAGATTATAAAGGCATTTATAATGTTACAAAATATTTCTATTTCAGATAAATGTTGTTATTCTGAGCTTTCTATTCATCAAAGAAAACCTGAACAATTCTACTTAGCAGTTTTAAACATAATAATAATAATAATAATAAAATACATGTTTTTTGAGCAGCAAATCAGAATATTAGAATGATTTCTGACGGATCTTGTGATTGGAGTAATGATGCTAAAAATTCAGCTTTGAAATCACAGGAATAAATTACATTTTGAAATATATTCAAATAGAATGCAGTCATTTTTAATAGTAAAAATATTTCAAAATCTGACTGTTTTTGGTGTACTTTGGACCAAATAAATGCAGGCTTGGTGAGCAGAAGAGACGTTTTTAAAAACATTGTTTTACATGCTTTATTTCCACAGTATTTGACAATACTGACATGTTCATGTAAAAGTACATAATTTTATGGGTGATGACAAGTCATTTTGTGCACATGCGTAATGTGTTGCACTGAAGGCAATGTGGGATAATTCCAAAAAGTATGCACTGGAATTCCCCAAAACAGGGTTTTATCAGTGAGTAAGGTGAATAACACTTTGTGTATGTTACAGAGAGGATTCAGATTTCGTTATGAATGTGAGGGCCCATCCCATGGTGGTCTGCCAGGGGCCTCCAGTGAGAGAAACAGACGAACGTATCCCACAGTCAAGGTGGGTTATGTAACATGGAAAATGTAACGATGTAGGTTTTAAATAAACAGCGCATTTATAAACACACACATTCTCCTTCTGTAGGTGTCAAACTACGTGGGTCATGCTCGCGTAGAAGTTCAGCTAGTGACACACACAGACCCCCCTCGTGTTCACGCGCACAGCCTGGTGGGTCGCCATTGTAATGACAACGGAATATGTACCATTGACGTCGGGCCTAATGATCTCACAGCACAGTGAGTGCACACTATTACTGTTCATCATGCTCATATGATCTTTCTTTGTTATTATGATTAAAGTGAATTGCGTAAGGCATTGTATGTGCACCATCATGTGACGCTTGAGGCTTTTGAGTGATGTTTGTATGTAGTTGTGCAATCTTAATTCATTCTCACATCCTCTATGTCTAGATTCAGTAATTTAGGCATCCTCCATGTCACTAAAAGAGGAGTAGTTGAAGTATTAACAAAAAGGCTGAGAGAAGAGAAGAGGAGGATGAAAGATCCAGGATATAAATGTACCGGTAAGTCTGTGATTTCATTTTTCAACTGGATACACAGTAACTGCTTACTGTTTACATGCTCATTTGACATGCTTTCTCTCTGCTATTCACATACAGATGCAGAGGAACAAGCTTTTTTGCAAGAGGCCAAAGAACTGGGCAAAAACATGGACCTAAATATTGTGAGGTTAAAGTTCACTGCTTACCTGCAGGACAGCAATGGGAGTTTCACAAGAGCTTTGAAGCCAGTTGTCTCCAACCCTATCTATGATAGTAGTAAGTCCTGCCAAACAACATAAGAGAACCAATTAAATTCAATTTTATAAATTAGTTTTACTTTAAATTTTTTATATGATTATAGAATTTCCAGTTTTTATGCAATTGTCACTTTTTTTTTAGAAGGAAGTTACTATTATTTTGCGAGGATGCATTAAATTGATCAAACGTAACAGTAAGAACTGGTTTAAAAGGAAAAATAATGAGATTTTACTCAAATAGGTTTTCTATTTTTTTTCCTTCTTGAATTTAGAAAAATGTAATTAGTTTGTTGTCTTTTATTTTATAATTTAGTTTTACTTTATATTTGTTATAGAAGGAAATTACTTTTAGTCTGCAAGGATGCATTAAATTGATCAAAAGTAAAGAACTGGTTTAAAAGAAAAAAAGATTTTTCTTAATTTTTTTGTAAATGTATTTAGTTTGTTGTCTTGTTTTATTTTATAATTTAGTTTTACTTTAAATTTGTTATGTAATTATAGAATTTCCAGCTTTTATGCAATTGTCACTTTTTTAGAAGGAAATTAATTTTATTCTGCAAGGATGCATTAAATTGATCAAAAGTAAAAGTAATAACTGGTTTAAAAGGAAAAATAATGTGATTTTACTCAAATACATTTAAAAAAAATGTCCTTCTTAATTTTTTATAAATGTAATTAGTTTGTCTGAAAGAAAATACTTGCAAGGAGACATTAAATTGTTTACAAGTAACAGTAAAAACTGTTCTTCTGACTTTCTGACTTTCCACAAACATTTTAGCTGCATTTTTTTCAAAAGGCAGTGTAAATTAGAAAAATGTGTGTTAATCTCGTTATAACTGATGTTAAAATGTGCTGATCTTTGCCTAGAATCACCAAATGCTTCGAATCTGAAGATCTCCCGCATGGATAAAACCTCTGGAACAGTGCTGGGAGGAGAAGAGGTTTTTCTGCTCTGTGATAAAGTTCAAAAAGGTTATTATGATTATTCAAAATTTTAAAAAAGGATTGATAATTTCAAAAATGATCCCCATCTTTCCCATCCTTTTAGATCAAAAGATGTTTATCTCCTTCATTTCTAGATGATATTGACATTCGTTTTTATGAAGAAGAAGAGGATGGAGGATGGGAGGCATTTGGAGACTTTTCCCCTACTGATGTCCACAAACAGGTGTGTTATAAATTGACAACTACATAAAATGGCTGACAATTCCAGTTTTACTGTCGCATTTTAGTTTTTTACAACAAATGATTAATACCTCTGTTTTTGTTCCCATCAGTATGCAATCGTGTTTAAGACTCCACCATACCGCTGCACAGATATCACACGTCCTGTCACAGTCTTCCTGCAGCTCAAGAGGAAGAAGGGAGGCGACTGCAGCGAACCCAAACAGTTCACGTATATTCCTCATAATCAAGGTTAGCAGTGCTATCTTAAAGATTGCATAAAGCATTTAAACCAACAGATTACCACAAACTGTCATAACATACATATGGGAACCGTTTACATCTCATTATCAGTTTCAACTGTCTCACTTCCTTTTTTGCATTATATACATTACCATTAAAAAGCCTGTGGTCGGTTTCAGCAGCCATTATTCAAGTGTCGCATGATCCTTGAGAAATCATTCAGAAACCATTCTTATTATTAATGTTGACAGTTGTGCTGTTTAATATTTTTGTGGAAACCCTTATATATTGATTTCAGGATTCTTTGACTTAAAAGTTCAGAAGAACAGTGTTTATTTGAAACATTTTTGTAACATTGTAATGTTTTTACTATAAGTTTAATATAATTTAATTCATCCTTGGGTTTTGTAAGATTTAATACATTAAAATGGATAGTTTATCCAAAAATCCAAACATTCTGTCATTAATTACTCATGACGTTCCAAACTCATCAGACCGTCGTTCATCTTCGGAACACAAATTAAGATATTTTTGTGTTGAGAGCTTTCTGACCCTTCATAGACAGCAATGCAAATACCACATTCAAGGCTTAGAAAGGTAGTAAGATCATCGTTAAAATAGTGCAAACAGTATTGAACATAATTTCTTAAAAAAAAAAATCGTACTAACCTTAAACTTTTGAACAGTAGTTTCGAATGTTGTCTATCAGATGTATTTCTCATGTTTGATGACATGTCGGTTCCCATTTCCCTATAGACAAAGAAGAGGTTCAGAGGAAGAGGATGAAGGCACTTCCTCAGCCCTACGATCACTGGCGGGGAGGACCTCAAGGAGGAGCAGGGGCATTTGGAGGTCCTGGATCTGGAACAGGAGGAGGTGGAATGGGAGGAGGTATAACATTTTATATTCCTAAACTCAGAAGCTACCTTTTAGATTCCCAGTTCAATTATTCTGGCTTATACAAGAGTACATGTAACATTTTATGTCAATTTCGCCCCTAGGTTTTCAATTTAATCATCCGATGGATAGTTCAGGGTTTTTCATTGGTGGATGTAGTGGATTTAGCGGCGGGGCACAGATGTCAGGATCCACCCCACAGGCTGATGGATCTCAGACTCAGTCAACAAACACGCAAACTCAGTCTGGATCTCAAATGCAACAGCAGCTCTTTCAGATTGGTGAGTATAATAATGCCAGCTACCGTTAAACTCAAGACGTTGAGATTTTAGTTGCATATGCACTTAGTGATGTATATTTCCTTCCTGTATTGTTTCCAGCCACAGCTCTGCAAAATCGTGCCACTTTGATGGCAAAGTGCTCTGCTCGTGCATTGTTACAGTACTGCAGCACAGGGGATGTGCGCCCTCTGCTGGTTCTGCAAAGACAACTCTGTGGAGTGCAAGACGAGAACGGAGACACGTATGTCTTGTCATATCTCTTCCTTTCAGCTTTTACATGGGCCCAGTGCCTTACACATGTCAACTATACTAAATTAAATTCTAGGTTATCTGACTACCTTTAAACCTTTACAGTATAGTTAATGTATTGTATATTTTTTAATACTGTACATTTAAAGGGATAGTTCACCCAAAAAAGAAAATTCTGTCATTAATTACTCACCCTCATGTCGTTCCAAACTCGTAAGACCTTTATTCATCTTCGGAACACACATTATAGATATTTTTGATGAAATCCTAGAGCTTTCTGACAGAATCATTTTTATGCACAAAAAAAAAAAAAGGGTCGGAACGACATGAGGGTGAGTAATTAATGACAGAATTTTAGGGTGAACTATCCCTTTAACAATCGGACACAGATACAATAATGTTGAATGAAGAGTGAGAATAACTGTAATACAACAGTGATGCAACTTGAAGCTTATTTTAATCTGTACTGTATTTATTTTCCCATAGGCCTCTGCACTTGGCCATTATTCATCAGAAACCTGCTGTGGTGCAACAGCTTATTCAGGCCCTGAGCAACACTCCACAGCAGAAATGTATTAACAAACTCAACAAACTCAATCAGGTAATTTAACAGATATATACTCTTTTTAAACTCCCAGTCCAATTTGAATGGATTTTTTATTTTATTATTATTTAATTAAAATAAAATTTTATTATTTCTTGTTTTGTTTTTTTTATTTTAGTGTATTAATTCATCTTATTTATTTTTTTATTTTAATAATAATTCGATTTTTATTTTACATGTGAACCTGGACCACAAAACCAATCATAAGGGTATACATTTTAAAATAAAGATTTACCTATTAAGATATATTCGAAAGCTTTCTAAATAAGCATTCTATTGATGTATGGTTTGTTTAGAATAGAACAATATTTGGCTGAGATACAACTATTTGAAAATCTGGAATCTTACGGTGCAAAAAAATCTAAATATTGAGAAAATTATCTTTAAAGTTGTCCAAATGATGTTCTTAGCAATGCATATTGAAGAAAAATTAGGTTTTGATATATTTAGTCTTTACTTTATCTTTACTTAATATCCTAATGATTTTTTTGGCATAAAATAAAAATCTATAATTTTGACCCATACAATGTATTGTTGGCTATTGCTACAAATACACCCGTGCTACCTAAGACTGGTTTTGTGTTAAACTTCATCACTCTTTCCTTCTCCAGGCTCCACTGCATCTGGCTGTGATCACAAAGCAGCCCAAGTTAGTTGAGATGCTAATGAAAACAGGGGCAGACCCAAGCCTCCTGGACCACGAGGGCCGGACAGCGCTTCACTTGGCCGCTCACACTGGTGATGAGTCCATACTACGATTGATCCTGGGCATGCTGGGAGAGCGCCATGCCCATTTAATAAACTCTGCTGACTTCTCAGGTAAGAGATACACATGCCATTCCCTCTCCATTTTCACTGAAATGGCGCTTAATGTCTCATCTGGAATATTACAACGTATGTGAACATGCTGAGATTTTTTTTTTTCTTTCCTGTTTTAGGTCAGTATCCAGTTCATCTCGCAGCAAAGAAAGATGGAGAGCACTGTCTTCGATTACTGGTGGAGGCAGGAGCAAAGATTAACATGCCAGAGCAGAAAAGTGGCTGCACAGCACTACACCTGGCAGTGAGGGACAACCTTTTAAAACTGGCCTGTTATCTCATTACTGAGGTAAAGACCAATGGAGGGTTGAACAGTTCAGATTTCTTGTGGTTCTATGGTCATAGTTTTGGTTTACCACTTGTAACGTCACTAAAATTAAAAAAAAAGTTTGAGGGCTGTTAAGATTTGCGACCCTGGACCACAAAACCAGTTTTAAGTAGCATGGGTATATTTATAGCAATAGCCAAAAATACATGTATGGGTCAATTATTGATTTTTCTTTTATGCCAAAAATCATCAGGATATTAAGTAAAGATCGTGTTCCATGAAGATATTTTGTAAACTTCCTACCGTAAATATATTAAAATGTAATTTTTGATTTGTAATGTGCATTGCTAAGAACTTCATTTGGACAACTTTAAAGGCAATTTCCTCAACATTTTGACTTTTTTGCACCCTCAGAATTCAGATTTTCAAATAGTTGTATCTCAGCCAAATATTGTCATATCCTAACAAACTATCCGTTTCAAAAATTTGACTCTTATGACTGGTTTTGTGGTCCAGGGTCACATTTTTAAAATGTTTTTTAAAATAAAATTAAAAGTATTTATTTCTAACCCCAAGTCTTCGAACAATAGTGTATTTTACAACACCATAATCAAACACAGATGTGAATAGTCCTGTTGTCATTCTCAAATATCACTGTGATGCACAGACACAGTTTCAGCATCTGACAAATACTAGAATGGTTTTCATCCAGATTTAACACTTCTTTAGCATACAGGCGCCACAAAGTTTTATGTTTCTTGTTTCTGTTACAGCTGAAGGCTGACGTGAATGCGTGTACCTACGGGGGCAACAGTCCTCTTCATTTTGCTGCCAGTCAGGGCTCCCCGCCTCTCTGCTCCATGCTGATAGCTGCAGGTAACTAGAAACCTTCTTTCCTACAAATTGAATACAAATATGATGTACTTAAACATCTGTGAAGGCCACAATGAAATGTCATTAAGAACATGCTCATGTTGCTTTGTTTCTAGAGCAAAGAATAACATTTACTGAACATAGCTTGTGATTGACATTCCCTAATTATGTCACTCATAATTAATGAAATTTGAACTGACTATCCAATAGCAAATGACTGAAATATGTCAAGTTTTGGTTTAGTGAAATGAAGCGTTGTTTGATTAATGATCTTCATCTTCTGTTTTAGGTGCTGATAAACGCATGGAGAATGATGAGCCTCTTTTTTACCAGAGCTCATCTTCCTCAGATGAAGATGACGAGAGCGAGAAGAATCAAGTCGCCCGGCAGCTTCCAGATCGCATGGTTCAACAAGTTCACTGCATGTCGATATCATCTGAAAGAGGAACATTTAACCCACGCAAGAGACCTGCTGCAGGACACACGCCATTTGACCTGGCCAAATGCCAAAAGGTTTGAGCTTTTGTGTTTGTCATAATCAAATATAAAGTATAAATACATATGTAATAGATCTGACCTCATGAAACCCCACTGTCTTCCGCAGGTTAGAGATCTTCTAGATGGCAGGAAAGGCCCTAAGACTAGTTCACTTGCCCCCAAGAGGACCAAAATAAGCACTGAGGAAGGTAATGAGACTTGGATGCATGATTTATGTTCTCACAAACTCATATTTTATGTGAGTATATGTGACTGATCTGATATTCATCCTCCTGCAGTGAACCAGGGTTTGGACAGTGAGGTGCTTACAAAACTGTGTGGTATTCTCATTGAAGACCACGTACCCTGGAGAGAGCTGGCAGAAAAACTGGGCATGCTCACACTCACTCACCTGTACCAGGATAGTCCCTCACCCTGCCAGAAGCTTCTCGAGAATTACCAGGTAAGCTCAAAATTGATTAAATTCCGTTATAATGCTAAATATTTGGTGATTTTTAAGTCTACACTATGTTTTTTGTTGGAAACAAACAAAATTTAAATAAAGAGCGAATACAACCTATATACACTACCAGTCAAAAGTTTTTGAACAGAAAGATCTTTAATGTTTTTTAAAGAAGTCTCTTCTGCTCACCAAGCCTGCATTTATCTGAAAAATCAAAGCTGTGATCAAAGCTAAATTTTCAGCATCATTACTCCAGTCTTCAGTGTTACATGATCCTTCAGAAATCATTATAATATGCTGAAATTTTTAGTGATTAATATTTAAAACAGTTGGGTCATTTTTTCAGGATTCTTTGATGAATAAAAAGATCCAAAGATCAGCATTTATCTGAAATAAAAAGCTTTTGTAACATTATACACTATACCATTCAATGTTTTTTTTGGAAGGAAATGATAGAGATTGATACACTTATTTAGCAAGGATGCTTTAAATTGATCAAAAGTGATGATAAAGACATTTTATAATGTTACAAAAGATTTCTATTTCAAATAAATGCTGTTTTTCTAAACTTTCTATTCATCAAAGAAACCTGAAAAAAATATATACTCAGCTGTTTTCAACATAATAACAATAAATGTTTTTGACCAGCAAATCAGAATATTAGAAATATGATTTCAGAAGCATCATGTGACTGGAGTAATGCTAAAAATGCAGCTTTGAAATCACAGGAATAAATTACATTTTAAAATATATTAAAGTAAAACAGTTTTATGCTTCAACTGCTAGAGGGCTGAAAGGTACCTAGAGTAGCTTTAATATATTTTTGACCTTTTATTTAACTGAAAATGTTAAGATTTTTTTTAACAAAAAAAAATGTACACTACCAGTCAATTTTTTTTTTTTTTAAATAAGTCTCTTTTGCTCACCAAGCCTGCATTTATTTGATCCAAAGTACAGCAAAAACAGTACAATTCTGAAATATTTTACTATTTAAAATAACTGTTTTCTATTTGAATATATTTTAAAATGTAATTTATTCTTGTGATTTCAAAGCTGAATTTTAAGCGTCATTACTCCAGTCACATGATCCTTCAGAAATCATTCTAATTTTCTGATATAGAAATGCATATAGAAAACGGTTATTTTAAACAGTAAAAATACTTCACATTATTACTGCTTTTGCTGTATTTTGGATCAAATAAATGCAGGATTAGTGAGCAGAGGAGAATTCTTTAAAAAAAAACATTAGAAATCTTACTGTCCAGAAACTTTTGACTAGTAGTGTAAAATGGATTGCTAATCACAGATAATGTAGGCTAAAGCAAATACATTATTAAAACTTTTGAGTACATTTATTTAGTATTTATTAGTATAAATGTAATATAGTTCATATATTGTATTTGTACATTTATTGTTGGTTGGCATCTCCAGATGAATGGTTTATTTAAGCATGTTTATTTGCATGTTCAGTTGAGTGGTGGTCCTGTGGACGGCCTGGTGGAGGCGCTGCAGTCTCTGGGTGTGAGTGAAGGAGTGCGATTGCTGAGAGACAGCCAACCCAGAGAGGACAAGCAGAACACAGGTACCAGTTCACACTCACAGAAAAAACTCGACACGGTCACAAAATCTTTAAACAGTAAATTGTGAATAAAACAGTTTTCCTTTCTTCCAGATTCTAAAGAGGACAGTGGCTTTGGGAGTCAGTCCATTGATGAGGAGATGGGAAATCCTGCAGTGGCCAATCACTGATCATCAGAATCTATTCTTTGAGGACAACTTGGCACTTTATCTGACTGTTTTTTCAGGTGCGAACTGGTGGACTGTTCATCATCTCAATAAAGTGGAAATAACAGCACAGCACAGGAGGAATTGAAAAGGATCGTTTTGAGGTCAAAAGCCCTCGCTGGTATTACATAACAGCAAGACAGCAAGACAGAAATCAGTAGCTTCAAGATACTCAAATCTCCATGGTCTGGAGTAAAGCTGTAGTCTTAGTGTACAATTCTCAATACTTTTGTCTAAACAGCAACTCGATAACTGAGATTTTTCAGTAATTTTAACAGTAATGCAACTGTCATTTCACAACCATGACTGTAATCTCCAAATACTTCTGCAGAATGTTATGAAATGAATGTTTCTAGTAAGCTCTGTTTTGATATATATGCAACCTTAAGAAAAGGCAAAGATGTGATGTAATTAAAAATTTAATTTTCTGATACATCTGGAGACAAATATCAAATACTGTTTATTTATGTGTATTTTTGATTGCAGTTACACGCTTGTTCAGAGGTTGAGTAAATATGTTTGTGTTTCAATAAAGTTATTTCATTATTTTGTGTCTTATATGATGGCTGAATATAACACATTATTAGCCAGTTTTCCAAGGCTACATGATATATTAAACCCATTTAAACATCATAATTAAGCATAATGCTATTGTGAATTCAAAAACACTAAGTTGCGGGTATAATATATGCGCTTTAAAGGGTTACTTCATCCAAAAATAAAAAATAAATCACTCATGATTTACTCACCCTTGAGGCATCCTAGGTGTATATGACTTTCGTCTTTCAGATGAATCCAGTTGGAGTTAAATTAAAAAAATGTCCTGGCTCTTCCAAGCTTTATGATGGCAGTGGGTGGGTGTTTTTGTTCAACAGTCCAAAGGAAGTCCAATAAAGTACATCTATCCATAATTTTAAAAAAGTGCCTCACATGACTCCGGGGGTGAAAAAAATGTAAACAAACGTTGGTTCTCACTAGACTATCATATTCTCACGAGTTTAGATTTATGCCGCGTTCCAGGCAACCCGTTACCCGTGTTTTTCCAACCTTCTACCCGTTAAAGTATACAGGAGCAGCAGTCAAACCCGTGATTTCCCACCCGTGAACTCGTACTAGATCGATGTACTCCCTGTTTGGAGTTCTGACTTGACATAGCCCGCGAAACAACGTCAGCCCCTACAGGGGTCCGTTCTTCGTACCTTGCTTACTACATCCAAGATCAAATGACACATCCAAGATCAAATCATCGCGCTAACTATGAGCTCGCAATTCCGAACGCACCTGTTGTTGATGATTATTAGTATAGCTGGTTGAAGTCATTTGAGATCACTGGGTGGCTTAAAAGGCAGCAACTCTTTGATTGGTCAGCGAACATGTCGAAGGAGCGCGGACAGTATTTTTCTGCAGCAGAGCAAGAACTCTTGATTGAGGGATTTCAGGAGTTTCAGAGTTTAATTAAAACGCAAGGGAACACTGCAAAGGCTGCAAAAGCAAGGAGAGAGGGCTGGCAAAAAGTAGTGAACAAATTAAATGTGTTAATGCTGCCCATGTTACATGTTTTTTCTTGATATGTTATTTTATTTATATTTTTATATATACTACCGTTCAAAAGTTCGGGGTCAGTAAGACTTGTAATAGTCTTTAAAGAAGTCTCTTATACTCATCAAGGCTGCATTTATTTGATTGAAAATACAGGAAAAAAACAGTAATATTGCAAAATGTTTTTATAATATAAAATAATGTTTTTTTTATTTTAACATACTTTAAAATGGAATTTATTCCTGTGATGAAAAGCTGAATTTTTATCAGCTGTTACTCCAGTCTTTAGAAATCATTCTAATATGCTGATTTATTATTAGAATGATCAATGTTGGATAATATCAACAGTTGTGCTGCCAAATATTTTTTGGAACCTATATACCCACACTATAATGTGTGTGTGTGTGTGTGTGTGTGTGTGTGTGTGTGTGTGTGTGTGTGGTCATCATTCGTGTGTGAATCGTCGTAATTATTTTCTACACTTTCTTGCAAGATACTTTTCTTTTCTCACGTGAGTCAGTCGTGCTCTTTAACCAATCAGATGTGACCTCGCCATTTCAACCAATCATAACCCGCCAGGAGCGCAGCCTAAATCCTGTTTACATGAAATAAACCTGGCTGCTCCCAAGCAGGTTTAAGCTTAGGGGCCTGTTGCTATGACAGCAAGTCCGAGATGCGCATCGAAGAACGAAACAATCCAAGAACAGGACAAATCCACAACAATCAAATCCAGCTAACGCGACGTACGAAGAACGGGCCCCAGATGCGGTGTTTATGCAAGTGGTACCAAAGTCAGGTAAGGCAAGTCATGTCACTCGGCGGCCATCTTTGAAACGCCTCTCGGGAATTCAAGTGCAGCTCATATCTCTTTGAATGGGGAAAACATCAAATTCTCCATAACTGTTCACCAAGCTGACGATTAAATATCATATTTTAAATCACCAAAGAAATCCAACAAGAACTGCCTCATAAATATGGTTCTTTGTGCTCCAATAGCGTTAAAAAACCGCTTATTTTTCAGGCTAGATGAGCGCTGACTGTTTCTATAGCAACCGGGACTTCTAACTGCAGCTGCAGTGACGCGCTGACTTTACTAATCAACGATTGGCTCTTTCATTAAGAAGGCGGGGCTTCGCGGCCATAATGATCATTGCATTTTTCCCCATTCAAAACTATACGAGTGCACGGTGACTTGCCTGTTAAACAATCTAACAGAAACGTGTAAAAACAGTCGCCAGGCCTTTGGCGCCCTCTTAAGTAATTTGTAATAATGCATAATATAAATTAGTTCTATTGTTATATACGTTATATAGTTATATATATAGTTTTAATAAAACCATATGATTACTTGCTTTTAAAACTTTATTTGAACTGTTATTGCCTCATTGCTTTTAAGGCGTAAAAAATTAACATAGTTATTATCTTACTAAGTTGATTAATTAAATTGATAATTGCAAACATTTTTTTTATTTTTTGCAAACATATTACAAGTTTTATAAAATGTTGTTTTAATATGCAAATGAGTCATTATTTAATAAAATTGCGTTAATTTGCATACATTTCTAGTACAAAAATCTAAACCCTGGATGGTCTGTTTCAAAATTCTTGTTTAATTTTTTTTTGACATATTAGAGTCAAATGTTTTACAGAAGGAATTTGGGTATCTCATTTTGTCACTCCATAATTCAGAAAATACTTAGAACAAGCAGAAAACTCTTTTTTAGGGAATAAAATGTTGTATAAAATCTAGCAAATTATATATGAACAAATCCCTCTGTACAAACCTTCACAAAAATAATTATAATTATCAGAGTACTTGATTAATTGTCAGAATAAACATCTGATTAATTAGTAATTACTCTATTACTAAAATAATTGTTATCATATAGTAATAAGAAATCAGCATATTAGAATAATTTCTGAAGGATCATGTGACACTAAAGGCAAGGAATAAAATATATTTTAAAATACAGATTAAAAAAACTAAACAAAACAGTTATTTTAAAAAGACTCAACACATAACACAATAAGAATATAATAAAGATTGTATTTTTAAAAACCTATATTTTCATATTTAAATATTACATGAAACGGTTATCCTTTCAAAACAGATTTATTTTGCCTATGCCTTCAAAACATACAAACATTATAGCATTTTTTTACTGAGCGGCTGTAACATAATATTCACATTATATACAGCTAGAATGGATAACACACCGAACACAAAATCTAAGTTATAAGAAATAAGTTACATTTACAGCTAAATCTTTGGGTGACACCAAACTACTTGGAGTGGTTGAGTGTTCCCTATAAAAACTTGTATATAAACCTTTTAGTCAATATGCTTCAGCCATAAACAAATACTCAAGACAAGATAATAAATGTTCAAAATATATAAATAACTCTTCATTAAATACACCTATTATTCATAGTGCAGTGAAGCGTAACACTATCGAAGTGCCATTTGATGGAATTCGGGTCCCAGATCATGTCAAAATCATGCTTTTTTTGTATTTTATGTCCTCGGCGTCTCAATTTGATCTATATGCTGGCAGTGGTAACAGTCAGTTTAGATCTCCAAGACCTGGATTTGCATTAGAGTGTTGTTTTAACGGTTTTACAATTTCTTGGATCCATCATGTTTTTGATATCAATAGGACAATTCATGAGGTTATGAAAAGCAGCATAGAAGCTTACCTTCACTCTCCTATAAAGCAATACTTCACATGAATTCATTTGAACATAAGAACACACCAGTTTGTAAACAGGTACAATTACTTCCGACCAAATGACACTCCCTCGAGCAGGTCTCTCAGTGCAATTGAGGTATTAGACGTGGTTACTCTGAACAAACCAGCTTTTAGTGCCTCCTGGTTTACTGAATGGTAGCACTGAATGGATCATAAATTTAAAAATGAGTGCCTGAGAATTCAATGGCTGGGCCATAAGGGGTTTAAACACAGATTTTGCATCACTTCATTTTCAAGCTCAATACATATTTTAAATACACATTACAATACATAATACAATGGGGTCGATTATTGTGACGAATTTTAAAATCCGTTTCACATGGTAATTGGTCACTGTGTCATTGTGCACTCAGTAAAGTCATTCAGACATTCCTGTTGAAATGATGACAGCACGAAATCCCTTGTGAAAAAGAAGTGCAGTTCAACATACTTTTAAAAAGAGTACTTATTGGACACTTAATTGCATGCTATTTGCAAATAAATGATAATGTATTATAGTTAAAATGCAATATTGAATGCAAATTTGTTGCATTAAAAAAATGACATACTCAAGACTATCTGTCATTTCAAAATGACTTCAATTGCCTATAAAATATTGTTAAAATGTACTGCCGAAGCATTTATGGCAAACTAAAATATACTTTAATGACATTTCTATTAAAACTTGTATGTCATATCTTTTTCTAATTACTCTAATTATTTGTAATAAAGTTGCAATTTAGTATATATCAAATAAAACACCAAAGTTCAATTTTTAATCAAGTACTTTAGATGTGCTTTACTATGTTAGTCAACACATTAAAATATGTGTACTATTGTTAAAACATAATGATTTAAAATGTACTTTAAAGTACACTGGCATTCAAAAATACAGGAAATATTGTGAAATATTATTACAGTTTAAAATAATGGTTTTCTATTTGAATATATTTTAAAATAAAATTTATTCCTGTGATGCAACGCTGAATTTTCATCAGCCATTAGACTCCAGTCATCAGTGTCACATGATCCTTCAGAAATCATTCTAATATGGTGATTTATTACTTTTATTATCAATGTTGGAAACAGTTGTGCTCCTTTTTGGAATCTGTGATTCTTTTTTCAGGATTCTTTGACAAATACAAAGTTAAAAAGAACAGCATGTATTTAAAATAGAAATCTTTTCTAACAATAAAATAAAAAATAAAAAAATTGATGGTAGTTTATATTGTTACAAAATATTTCTATTTTAAATAAATGCTGTTCTTTTTAACTTTTTATTTATTAAAGAATCCTGAAAAAAGTATCACAGTTTTCAATAAAATATTAAGCAGCACAACTGTTTTCAACATTGATAATAATTCATAAATAATAAATAACATTTTAAAATATATTTACATAGAAAAACATTATTTTACATTGAAATAATATTCCACAATATTACTGTTTTTTTTTTTTTTTTTTTTGGAATTTTGATCAAATAAATGCAACCTTGATTAGCATTCAAACTTGTTTGAAAAAACATAACAAATCTTACTGACCTTAAACTTTTGAACGTCATTTAAATTGAATTTAATTTAAATTTAAATCTGACATCATTACAAAGTGTGTTATGAAACAGTCAAGCATGAGTACTCTAGGTACACACAAGTGGCTTTCATTTCATTAATATTATATTATCCTCAAGTACAGTTTTTAAAAATACTTCTAAGACTTGAAGTGCACTACAAGTGCCTATTTTTCACAAGGAATGTGCTATTCATTTTTACAAGTTCATTGTCATGGTGTAAAGAAAAATAATGCATTCATATTCTTGGCAATTGTACCAAATGAGGAACTGATTGTCTTCAAACATCTTAGGCATGCTTTGAGACATGCTTTAAGAAGGTTTAAAGGACTATACAGACTAAGTTCTCAAACTTCCATAAGGAGTTAAAGCGCTCGATCGACCTCAAATGATGAAATGATAGTCTACAAAGCAAAATCTACAATGCTTCAAATATATAAAGTGAACAACTCATGTTCACATGATAAACAGGCTCGCTTCTCACTCCCAGGGCCACCAAATGAAGTTTGCACTTCAGCTTGTTCAAATGAAAAGCCACGAGTGTTTAAACCAACAACCAACAAGCATAACACACAGATAAACCGAACAGATTTGTGGTGAAAACACAGACCGACAGAATAAGACAATGTGAGGCTGGTGCTCCTTCTCATCTGCACACTAGCAGATTTGGGCTTGCGGTTACTGGCCAGAAAAGCATGCCTTACCAGCGGCCACGTGGGGCACAGCAGCCCCAACCACAGTTTCGTAATCATGATGACTTGAGAGCAGCCATCAAGGTAAACTGCAGTAACGCTCTGCATTCAGCCCCTGAATAGAGATAAACAACCCCTTCCGCTTGGGTTCTCTCATTGTTTGACAGCCTGTCTGTAGCTGTGTCTCTGACCGTCTGAGCGTTTGGTCCTCTTGCTGCTGCCGCTGCTTTGTGCAACGCTGCTGCTCCTGCTTGACTCTTTGGTGCTGCTGGCATGGCTGTGGTCTTGTAATGTGGGGCTGGAGTGGGCCCTCTGCAGGCCGCCGTCGTCAAACAAACGGGCTTCAAATGCCTCCAGGTCCGTTTCCCCTATGCGGATCTTAGCTCTTAGCAGCATTGCATATGTTCCGCAGCGGGTTTTCTACAAGATACATTTAGAAAGATGTATAAATTGAGTGAGGAGTGATGGAAAGATGAGTGTAGTGAAAGTGTTTGTTTTTTTTTACCTCAAAGTCCAGATACTCCTCCCTTTGCTTGTACTCTTCCTGGTCCCTGCTTTTGGTCTTGCTAACTTGGGGCATAGAGCGCAGTTCCTGGAGCTCAGCAGAAATGGCTCGAAATCGTGTCTCGTGAGACTTGAGCTGCTCCTCCTAGTATCGTAATAAAAAAAAAAACATTTAAGAATTATTTTCTGTTGTGTTTTTGTAATTTATTAATACATATATTGTTAATAGATTTTAACTGTCAGTTTAGATCTATCAATGACAAAAAAGCTTTATTTGAGAATAAAATTCAGTTTTTTTGTTTATTTACTAAAATGTCACTAAATATATTGTTAAAAGGAAAAATAATTATGCAGTAAAGCATGCACTACCAGTCAAAAGTTTTTAAACAGATTTTTTAATAAAAAAAAAAGTATTTTCTGCTCACTAAGCATGCATTTATTTGATCCAAAATACAGCAAAAACAGTAAATATATTTAAATATATTTTAAAATGAAATTTATTCTTGTGATTTCAAAGCTGAATTTTTAGCATCATTTCTCCAGTTACACGATCCTTCAGAAATCATTCACAAATATTCTGATTTGCTGCTTTTATTTTATTTATTATTATTATTATTATTATTGTGTGGATCATGTAAAAATAGAAAGAACGGCATTTATCTGAAACAGAAATCTTTTGTAACATTATAAAAGTCATTATCATCACTTTTGATCAATTTAAAGCATCCTTGCTAAATAAAAGTATTCATTTTCTATCATTTCTTTTACCAAAAAAAGAAATCAATAAAAATACTGACTTCAAGCTTCTGAATTATAATGTTACAAAAGCGTTTTATTTCTAATAAATGCTGATCTTTGGACCTTTATATTCATCAAAGACTCCTGAATAAAATGTACTCAACTGTTTTAAATATTGATAATAATAAAAACAAAATGTTTCTTGAACAGTAAATCAGCATATTAGAAGGATTTCTAAAGGATCATGTGACACTAAAGACTAGATTAATGATTCTGAAAATTTAGCTTTGAAATTTTGCTCTTAAATTGTTTAAAATTTTTGCCAAACTTCTTCACCAGCTTGTGTTTCTGGTTTCCAACGTTTACATGCATGTGAATGGAGTGAAGTGTGACGCTCTTTATGAGAGAGAGAAGAAAGAAGTGTTGTTTACCTGTGGGAGCTTGGTGTTGGAACCTGGCAGAAGAGGGCGGCTGAACTTCTTTTGGGAGCCAATAGCTGCTGGGAAGGGAGGGGCAGAGAACATGGCTGCCACCGTGTTGATGCGGGTTATCCAGGACTGCATCTGCTCAGCGTTGCTAGTGGTGAAATGCAAGCACAGGTCAAACAGAGGGCAGCAAAATAACAGAATTCAGTAGATGGAACAACATTTTTATTCTCTGCTCAAAGAAACTGTGCACTTTGTGTTTCATGCAACTAACACAGCTTGGAAAACTGAGCAATTAGCAGACAGCTGTTTGCAGAAGACATGGAGTGGAACAGTTGGAGCAGAATGAGAGGGAGAGAGATTTAGTATGTGTATCTGGGACAGACAGAATAGCTGAGAAGGATCCATCCTCTTGGGAGATACAAGTTGAGTCATTCATCTAAGATGAGAACATTTTGACAAGGGCGTCATCAGCCCTGCATGTAATCAACAACCAACCGGGGCACTGGGTGCACTCAGGTGCGTGTGTGTTTGAAAGAAAGTCATTGTGTATTTTTGTGCTGTCCTGTTTCTAAAAGACAAAGCAACATGAGCTGTCCATGTCCATGTTATGCAAAAGTTGTATAAAGTTCTATAACTGTGACCCTGGACCACAAAACCAGTCGTAAGAGTCCATTTTAGAGATTTATACATCATAAATATAAATAAATAAGCTTTCCATTGAATTTTTGGCAGAGATACAACTATTTGAAAATCTAGATTCTGAGGGTGCAAGAATAAGAATATTGTACAAATTAGGCTTTAATATATTTATGGTATGACATTTACACAATATTTTCATGGAGCATGATTTTTACTTAATATCCTAATGATTTCTGACATAAAAGATTAATTGATCATTTTGACCCATGCAATGTATTGTTGGCTATTGCTACAAATATACCAGTGTGACTTAAAGGGATAGTTCACCCAAAAATGAAAATTTGATGTTTATCTGCTTACCCCCAATGCATCCAAGATGTAGGTTACTTTGTTTCCTCAGAAAAACACAAACGAAGATTTTTTACGAAAACCGGTGCAGTCTGCCAGCCTTATCATGGACGTGAATGGGCACCAGACCTTTAAAAGTAAACAAAAACATGCACAGACAAATCCAAATTACACCCTGCGGCTCGTGATGATACATTGATGTCCTAAGACACGAAACGATCGGTTTTTGTGAGAAACTGAACAGTATTTATATCATTTTTTACCTTTGATACACAGCCACGTCCATCTCTCCTGAGTAAGCGTTTGGCATCAGTCACGTCACATGTGCACGCGCTCTGTGGTAGAATACGCAAACGCCGGAAGCGATCTGTCGCATGTATACGACACTCATTGTTTACACAGAGCACAGAGATTGTGGGTATAGCGGCTATTCAAAATGGTAAATACTTGCGCTTATCCTGATTGTTTAAACCGATTTAAAGCTAAAAGATTACATTAGTTTGCGCAAACTCATCCGGGACTTTTCACTGATTTCCCCTTACGGCGTTTGCGTATTCTACGCTAGAGCGCGTGCTCATGTGACGTGACTAATGCCAAACTCGTGCACATTACAGATGGACGTGGCTGTGTATCAAAGGTAAAAAATGATATAAATACTGTTCAGTTTCTCTCAAAAACCGATCGTTTCGTGTCTTAAGACATCAATGTATCATCACGAGCCGCAGGGTGTAATTTGGATTTGTCTGTGCATGTTTTTGTTTACTTTTAAAGGTCTGGTGCCCATCCACACCCATGATAAGGCTGGCAGACAGCACCGGTTTTCATTAAAAATCTTCGTTTGTATTCTTCTGAGGAAACTAAGTCACCTACATCTTGGATGCATTGGGGGTAAGCAGATAAACATCAAATTTTCATTTTTGGGTGAACTATCCCTTTAAGACTGGTTTTGGGTCACAAATTACAAAATTTCATTTTCTTTTCATTTATACACTACAGTTGAAATGTTTAGGTTTATGTTTTTGAAGAAGTCTCTTATGCTCACCCAGACTGCATTTATTTGATCAAAAATACAGTAAAAATAGTAATAATGTGAAATATCATTACAATTTAAAAGATACATTTTAAATGC
The DNA here is from genome assembly GCF_049309525.1 of Garra rufa. NCBI lineage: Eukaryota > Metazoa > Chordata > Actinopteri > Cypriniformes > Cyprinidae > Garra > Garra rufa. The sequence goes on along the minus strand of NC_133362.1, from coordinate 26,904,215 downwards.
TAATTTTTGTGATTTCAAAGTGAATCACCTTTATAGTACAGATGAGATAAGACTTACGGGGCTTGAAAAAGAAAGACCCTCCAGTCAGCAGTGCGAAGGTAAAAGACGTTGGGTCGCTTGCTATAGTCTGCTGCCCGCATGGCTAAAGAATGATGGATTGATACCGCATTCTTCAATTCCTCTTCAGACAGCTGCTTATCCGGACGAAATTCATCCTGTAGATCATCGCAAAGTAGAGGCAAATCACAAATCTTTTTCTTACAGTTAATACCTGTACAGCAACCACAAAAGTATGGTACAGATAGCATGAAACATTAATGACTAAACTGTACCTTTTGAAGGTAAAGAATTAGTCCTTTTAGAATGGCATAAAATGTCTTCCATCCTCTTTTACCTCGTGGAGCTAAAACAACAACAAACAGTCAAACAAACAGTTAAGGTGATCTTACGAAAAAATACAATGAAATATTAAAAATACTAATAATCGGTCCTGTTTTTCAAGGAAAAATAACTACAAATCCGTAAAACAAGATACATTTATTTAATTTGCAAAACTGTGAGATAACACTTCTTGTTTTAGAAGAAAAATCCTAATCTTTTTTTTTTCTCACTAATATGAGATTAGATTAATGTCTAGATTGAAAATAGATTTATGATTATAACAAGAAAGAAATTTGGATGACATGGTGGTGAGTAAATGATCAGGGAATTTTTATTTTGGAAGTGAACTGATTCTTTAAACATTACTAGATCAAATAAAAGGTTGAAGTTGAGGAATGGCTTACTTCTCTTTCCATCAGGATCAGCGTGAACTTTCCGCACAAGAAAGCCATTCTTGTAGGCCTGAGCGCTTGACTGCTGTGCAACACTGACAAGGGGGTTTCCACCACTGTTGATCCGCTTCAAAGTGTGCGATGTGGAGTCTTTCCTGCCGTCCAACTCAGAGAAAGACTTCCGCAGTTCCTCCTCGTCGCTGTTGAATGCAAAGGTAAGGTATTTTTACATACTAATGCAGAATTTGCCTTTAATTGCTGCTTTAGCTTTTGACTTTACACACACACAGAAACATACAAGTAGTGAATCAGAGAGCAAGGTAACAAAGCACCATCCCACCTCAATTACAGGCATTTTTATTGTGCATTTGGAGTCACTGATAAGGACTGAAACGGCATCTTTATTGCCTAGTGCTTGGCACAGTTGTATTTTATCTACAGTACATATATCCAGCTGAGTGACAGCTGTGCAGGGAGTGCAGTCAGACACCCTAGAGAGCCCCTAAGGTCTGGGCCGCTAAACATTCCTCTCTAACTGCTGCGGAGTACAGCACATAGCCTTTGCCTTCACATGATAATGCTCTCATCTGTTGCTTAGTAACTGCTGGCCTCCACACTAGTAACCAAGAGAGCCAGCTCAGAAGATGGAGCACCATGGGAGAGAGAGAGCGAGAGAGCAGGCACATAAAAATGGTGACTGACATGCATTGATTCATACAGTGAATGATGGCCTTTAGCTGAGAATCACACAATGCTAAATAAATGAAAGTGCAATGAAGTGAATCAAACTCAGAAACGGAGGGAGTGCGAAACAGAGAGACCAAAAGAGTGAAGGGATGGAGCATAGGGATGCTGGGATGGACGAAGATGAAAGAACCGCTGCTGAATGAAAGAGAATAAAACAATCGCTCGTTGCTTTTCTCCCTCACACATAAACAAGAGGACAGCAGAAGCCGCAAGGAGCAAACGCAGTGTACATGAGAGTTAGTATGTGTGTGTGTGAGAGACAACGAGAGAGGGCTGTGTTTAAGTCTGCACATTAGCCAGTCAAAGATTTCAACCTGTAATTATGGAGAGGCAACTTGCGGTAACCATGGCAACAAAATCTGGAAAGCCAAAGTCGAAAGTAAGGGCTTAGAGCATCACACAACTCTGGCCAGGTCATAAATACACACATACAGTACAAACACTCTTTGAAGCATCCAAAACGTTTTTTAATTATTTGTAACCATTTTTTAACCTTTCAGTGAACAGCTCTTAAAAGAACCATTATTTTGTGTGTGTGTGTGTGTGTGTGTGTGTGTGTGTGTGTGTGTGTGTGTGTGTACCTGGTATTCATCACGTTGTGGGGACCAAATGTCCCCACAAGGATAGGAATACCAGTAGATTTTGACCTTGTGGGGACATTTCTTAGGTCCCCATGAGGAAACAGGCTTATAAATCATGCACAATGAGTTTTTTTGAGGAAGTAAAAGTGTGCACAATCTCCTGTGAGGGCTAGGTTTAGGTGTAGGGTAGGTGTAGGGCGATAGAAAGTATGGTTTGTACAGTATAAAAACCATTACGCCTATGGAATGTCCCCATAAAACATGTAAACCCAACATGTGTGTGTGTGTGTGTGTGTGTGTAAAAAACATTTGAACACTAAAGAACCATTTTCCACTATATAAAATCTTTTGTGTGATGAAAAGGTTCCATGGATGCTAAATGTTCTTCATGGAACCATCAATAGCAATATAGAACCTCTATTTTTAAGGGTGTATGGTTCTATATAGAACTTTAAAGGATTTATTTTTCATAATTGGAACCCCTAAATGATTCCTTATGGGGTTTAATTAAAATAAAAACAAACTTCCAAAGATCATAATATTTAATGGATTCGCTGGTAGAAACTAAAACAACTAATGCCAAAAAAACACAAAAAAAGGTAACACTTTACAATAAGGTTTCATTTGTTGACGTTAGTTAACTACATCAACATAACCTAACAATTAAATATACTTTATAAATAAATATAAAAGCATTTATTAAGCTCAGAAAATATTAATTATTAACATTATTAAAATCCAAAGTTATATCTGTTAATATTAATTAATGGTCATGAACTAACAATGAACAATTGTGGTTTTATTAATAAACGTTAACAAACATTAATTAATAAATACTGTAACAAATGTATTGTTCATTGTTAGTTAATGCTAGTTAATGCATTAACATTAACTAATGAATATTATCATAGTGTTACCTAAAAAAATAATAATAAAACAATTAAATTAAGTATTATCAACTAGATCCTAAAGAATCCTTTTATTTATCTTTTAATCTAACATTTTTATAGAACCTTAAGTAAAGAGTTTTTTGAGTCGAGTAAAGAACCTACACTACTAGTCAAAAGTGTTTGAACAATAAAATGTTTTGTTTTTAAAGAAGTCTCTTCTGCTCATCAAGCCTGCATTATTTGATCCAAAATACAGCAAAAGCAGTAATATTGTAAAATATTTTTACTATGTAAAATAACTGTTTTCTATTTGAATATGATTTTAAATGTAATTTATTCCTGTGATCAAAGCAGTTCAGTGTCACATTATCCTTTAAAAATCATTCTAATATGCTGTTCAAAAAACATTTGTTTATTACTATTATTATTATCGATATTTAAAACTGTTGAGTACATTTTATAGGATTCGTTGATGAATAGAAAGATCCAAAGATAAGCATTTATCTGAAATAAAGAGCTTTTATAACATTAAATACTATACCATTCAAACGCTTGGAGTCAGTATAATGTTTTTGTGGAAAAGAAATTATAGAAATTAATACTATTTAGCTAGGATGCTTTAAATTGATCAAAAGTGATGATAAAGACATTTATAATGTTACAAAAGACATCTATTTCAAATAAATGCTGTTCTTTGAACTTTCTATTCATCAAAGAAACCTGAAAAAATCTACTCAGCTGTTTTCAGCTGATAATAAATGTTTTTTAAAGCAGCAAATCAGAATATTAGAATGATTTCTGAAGGATCATGTGATTGGAGTAATGATGCTAAAAATCAGCTTTGAAATCACAAGAATAAATTACATTTTAAAGTGTATTCAAATAGAAATATTTTAAATAGTAAAAAATATTTACATTTTTTACTGTTTTTCCTGTATTGTGGATCAACTAAATGCATGCTTGGTGAGCAGAAGAGACTTCTTTAAAAAAAAAAAATCTGTTCAAAACCTTCTGATATTGCATATAAAACCTTTTTTCCCCTTAAAGTGCACCTAATAAGCACATCTCTGAAGAAATGAAAGGTCTTTCCAGCTAAAGGATTCTATAATGAGCTTAGACCATTTTTAAATCAATAACACTTCTAGAGGCATTGAATTATTTTTGAATGTTTTGGATGACACTGGATGAGAAGGATGGTGCTCTTGAATCTGATGTGGTGAAAAGGAGCCACTAGGGAAAACATTGAACTTACATTGTCCACTGCAGCTTTTCATTTTTGATGGAGTTGTAGAGAGCCTGTTAAAAGAGGAAAACAACAGCATTAAACCACACAAACCCATCAACAGTTTTGCCCTTTGTGTGTATACGCGTACAGTATATGCGCTCAAACATCCCACTGACGCGTCTAAAAATAGCAACTGAAAGTTAACAATAACCATGAACCAGAAACAGGTTGCAGACTGCACTTTGCTCATGTACCATTTTGTTCAAACACGATGGACAAACAACCCATCTAAATTTCCATGAGCAAATCCTGCAGTCTTACCTTTTGCTTTTTCTTCCGGGTTTGTGGGTGATTTTGGCCGTCCTGAACCTTCCCGAGTAGATCAGGGAAAGCCAAGGGCTTTAAAGAACGTGAGCGAGGTGCTTTTGTGTAACGGAACGGGTCCATCACGCTGAAGTCCCGTCCACATCGCACCGAGCACAGCGAGCGAGAGCGAAGACGACCAGAGGAGTGAATACTGTTGACACCAATCATGATTTTTTTTTAGATACAGGATCCACAGATGAGGAAATGAAGGGTTTAAAATCAAACAAGGTTAAATTAAACTTGATTGAGTCTTGATGTCTTTTTTTCCACGAGTAGAATCCAGAGTGGCTGAATGAGTTCAAAAAGCACGTCAAATGACACAGTGGCAAACTCAAAGTCTTTGGCAGTGGCAAAGCTCTTTGGGAGATCCTTGAAGGTGTCACATGGGCGTTAGGCCTTCCATAGTGATTCCAACTCGTGCATTATGGATCCATTCCTATTCATTATGCATGTAAAAACAATGCCAGGCCACTGCAAACCCACCAGCGCCATTTTGCATCAAACTTTCTGCTTTGACTGAAACACCAAAGACAATCAAAGGTGAGGATCTGCGGCCAACATCCAGTTGTTTCCTCGCATACATCCTCAAGTTCATCACACCTACACGCATTCACCGACGCATGCTGACAGGCTCACAGGTGCGGTGCAGATGGCTTGCGAGGACCGTGATGGTGGAAGGAGATAATTGGAGAAGAGGACAGACGGATGAATGCGAACATCATTGAAGCAAATGCATGAGATAAACACACATGGGCTCATGCAGGGAACAGACTGAGAGGGTCTGACTTCCACCCACTCTCAAACTGGCATCCCAAAACTGTGACGTCACCTACCGTCCCCCTCTGGGACGGAAAAATAGACATCAGACGTGTGAGAGACAGAAGGACCAGACCGGAGCAGGAAATCGGCAAAGAAACGAGACAATCCTGTTGCTTTGTGCAGTTTCCTCTATTCCATGTTGCAGAAGTTTTCCAGAATTCTCTTTCATCCCTTTCTTTATCTTCGAGCTGGTATCCTCACTCCTCACGCCCGTTATCCAATTTGCAATTCTTTCACACCTGATTTTTTTCCCCCTTCCACGAAACACAGCTCTGCTGCACGGCTGTAGTAACAATAGAGGTTTGGCGTCTGAGTCCTGCGCTCTTTTTCTTCTTCTCCTCAGTCTTTTTCCTCCTCCGTGATGCAGATAAAAAATGGGCTGTGCGGTGAGAATGAGATCTTGTGAGGGAGGAGTGTTCACCCTCCCATCTCTCTCTTGCATTCACAATCTCGCCCGATCTCTTTCACGGTCTCTCTCTCTTTCGCTCGGCTTCTCAATTGATGTACCCGTCTCCCAGCGTGACTGACAAATCACGGCACTTGAATGTTCGATGAACCCACCCTCCTGTGAATGTCAATCAGTTTTCCGGCTCTCGAACGTGCAAATCCTCACATCACGTTACTGCCTTACTCTCAGTTTCAATATACATAATGTAGAAGAGGTCTGTTGTAATGTATGTATGTAATGTATTGCTATAGTTATTGTCATGTTAATTATAATAACTGAGTATGCTGACACTCAAAGTATCAGTATTGATTTAATTGTGTTGGCTAGGAATAATAAAAAATTAAAATAAAAAAACGTATTAATGTATTAATTAAAAAATGCAAATAAATCACTTTTTAAATTGATACAGTTGAGGTCAGAAGTTTATGTACACCTTGCAGAATCTGCAAAATGTTAATTGTTTTAGCAAAATAAGAGGGATCATGCAAAATACATGTTATTTTTATTTAGTACTGACCAGAATAAGATATTTCACATAAAAGACTATTAAAAAATAATAGTTGAATTTATAAAAAATTATCCTGTTCAAAAGTTTACATACTCTTGATTCTTAATACTATGTTGTTACTTGAATAATCCACAGCTGTGTTTTTTGTTTGTTTGATTGTTTAGTGATAGTTGTTCATGAGTCCCTTGTTTGTCCTGAACAGTTAAACTGCCCGCTGTTCAAGTCCCACAATTTCTTTGTTTGTTTTTTTTATTCATTTTTGTGTATTTTAACCCTTTCAAACAATGACTGTATGATTTTGAGATCCATCTTTTTTCACTGAATCACGATGCATTAAGACAGGGGTGAAAACTTTTGTAAATTAAAGGTATGGGTAAATTTAACCTATTTTGTCTTCTGGGAAACATGTAAGTATCTTCTGTAGCTTCTGAAGGGCAGTAATAACTAAAAAAAAGAAGATATTTAGGCAAAATAAGAAAAATGTACACATCTTCATTCTGTTCAAAAGTTTACACCTCTGCCTCGTAATGCATCATTTTTCCTTCTGAAGCATCAGTGAGCATTTGAACCTTCTGTAATAGTTTCATATGAGCCCCTCAGTTGTCCTCAAAATCATACAGTCATTGTTGGTAGGGTTCAAATACACAAAAATGCTAAAAAAAAAAAAAAAAAAAATTTGTGGGACCTGAATGATTTTTCCAAAGAACAGTGGGCAGTTTAACTGTTCAGGACAAACAAGGGACTTTCACAATACACAATTATAAAAACACACACACACACACACACACACACACACACATGTTGGGTTTACATGTTTTATGGGGACATTCCATAGGCGTAATGGTTTTTATACTGTACAAACCGTACTTTCTATCACCCTACACCTACCCTACACCTAAACCTAGCCCTCACAGGAGATTGTGCATACTTTTACTTCATCAAAAAAACTCATTGTGTATGATTTATAAGCCTGTTTCCTCATGGGGACCTGAGAAATGTCCCCACAAGGTCAAAATCTACTGGTATTCCTATCCTTGTGGGGACATTTGGTCCCCACAACGTGATGAATACCAGGTACACACACACACACACACACACACACACACACACACACACACACACACACACACACACACACACACACACACACACACACACAGTGTCATCTTTATAAATTAAACTATTATTTTCTCTTGTGGACTACATGTAAACATCTTTTATGTGAAATATCTTATTCAGCTCAGTACTAAATAAAAAATATTTTGTGTGATCCCTCTTATTTTGGTAAAACAATTAACATTTTGCAGATTCTGAAACTTTTGACCTAAACTGTAAATAGACTAGATTTAAACCATCAAAATGTAGTTAAATGTAACAATAAATAATTGTAAACAGACTGACATTTTCTTGTAAAACACTCAAATAATCTTGTTTTATTTACAACTTTGAAAAATATAAATATGCATAAAGCTTGTTGAAATTGCTTTTTAGCCAAATGCTTTATCCATTTGCCAAATGATTTACAAAATATAATTGGAGAGTTCACACATGGGAGCAGCCAATGAACAGTCCACTTATGTTATCAATAAGAATTACGAAATATAACCAGGCACTAGGGATATTGTTGAAGCAGTGAATTAACTGATGCAGCCTGTTCCCTCTCTTTCTCTCTCTCTGTCTGTCACAGACAGCTCTGGGACACTGGGCATCCCATAGTCTGAGTCTAACTTTATTCAAACGTGACCTGCTTTTATTTGGCCACTGTCACCAGGCAGCCAGCAGCTGTCCCAGTGAGCTGGGCACAGGAAGGTTTTATCTGCTCATGTTAGAGCACAAGAAGGACTCCATGTGTTCATCAAAGCACACAGAGATGCCAGCAGGTGAGATTTTATAAGCACCTGGGGTAAAGATCCTACAGTAAAGCCTGAATCGAGATGAATTGAATACAGTTTTGACAAGCCAAAGACATCTTGCAAATGGATTAAATCCATTGTTAAAAGAACACAAATTAAGATATTTTTGATAAAATCCAAGAGCTTTCAGACCCTGCATAGACATCAATGGAACTACCACGTTCAAGGCCGAGAAAGGTAGTATAGACATCGTAAAAATAGTCCATGTGACATCAGTGGTTCAACCCCAATTTTATGAAGCTACCAGAATACTTTTTGTGCGCAAAGAAAACAACAACGTACAAAAAGTATTCTCATAGCTTCATACAATTAAGTTAGGACCACTGAATGTAGTAGTACTGTTGCTTTCTATGCAGAGACAGAAAGCTTTCGGATTTCATCAGTAACCAGTGGGAAGACCATAATACATAATGCAATGACGCATATGCACATACTCATTCATTTCAACCTGGGAGATAACAAAAGAATTATGCTGTTCACACAACTGACCATAATTTGCAAATTAAAAAAGATGGAACAAAAGAGAAAAAGTGGGACTGGAAAGAGAGAATGAGCAATTTGTAACATTTATGATAATACCATGACAAAACCCTTATTTCAGTGAGGAGCCGTGTGGCAGCCAAATTCCCATCTGTCCTCCCTGCCACCCCTGCTGTTGCTGGCATGAAGACAGACTTCACACAGGTTTTTTTTACGGCCGTTAACTGTCGTGAACCACACAGGCACTGAGAGCCTAACCTGTTGGCTCACAGACATCTCCCTCAGCTGCCATCTCTATCTGTGCTATATTTAACCCTAAAACCTGTTGTAATATCAGGTTGACAGAGAGGAAAAAGAGGGTCAGGAGAACAAAATTACGGGAAGAAATATCCAAGTAGCTAAACGCTTCAATCCCAGAGCCTAGTTAGACAGACTAACTGTCTTTACTCAGCAACTGTGTGGCCTTCACACCCTCACACAGTGGTAGGAGGAGAGAAACGGGGAGAAAGAAGACCAGAGCTGAGAAGAATAGAGAAGAAGAAGGATGCCATTCGTCAGGCCTGAGATAAGGAGGATTATACAGATATGGAAATAACCTAGACAGACAGGGCTAAATACAGTTCAGCAGAGTAAGTTTTTGCAGAATATAGGGTGAAACAAAGAGCAAAATGGCAGATAGTTAAATGGCTCCAGAGAGAGCGAGAGAGCACAGAAAAACTGTGAAGAGAATGAGGGGGTGGGAGGTGATGGAATAGAGCGAGGCACAGAGTGAGAGGGCGGAGGAGAGAACGAGGGATGAGCGACACACAGAAAGAGAGAGATGGCCAGAGGAGAGAGAGAGAGAGAGAGAGGAGATAGAGTGGGAGGACCAAGCGCTTGAAAGGGTCCCTGTGATTTTAAAGCACATATTAGCAGAATGGTTCAGGTGCGGTCATCATGTGGCTATTATTCTTGTGCAGCGTGGCCTGTAATCCCAGAGAAGGGACTAAAATAGACAAACCCTGAGCACTAGCACACTAGAGCACAGGAAGTTCATTGACATCAGCTGTGACAGAAATCCCCCACATGGCTGATTTTAGTCACAACACTCAACTTCAGACAACATGGCAAACAATAAAACGGCAATAAATCAACCATTTTAGGCACAGCGTGCATTCAGTGCAGCATTATAATGCGAAACTTTATCTTGTAGCTATGATCTGTGAGAATGGTTCTACCAACTTCAACTTCAAAATACAGTGTTTCTCCAAAAATATTTACAAAAAAAGTGCCCTTTATATGGAAGTGTACATGCACAAAGATATTCTGATAATAATTTTACATGAACAAGAATATTCAGATATGAATCAAATAGTGTTGTTAAATCAATTCAACGCATCCAAAAGTTTGTTTACATAACATATGTGCATGTGCATATTTATATGTACAGCTCCTTCTCAAAAAATTAGCATATTGTGATAAAGTTCATTATTTTCTGTAATGTACTGATAAACATTAGACTTTCATATGTTTTAGATTCATTACACACATTTGAAAGTAGTTCTAGCCTTTTATTGTTTTAATATTGATGATTTTGGCATACAGCTCATGAAAACCCAAAATTCCTATCTCAGAAAATTAGCATATTTCATCCAACCAATAAAAGAAAAGTGTTTTTAATACAAAAAAAGTCAACCTTCAAATAATTATGTTCAGTTATGCACTCAATACTTGGTCGGGAATCCTTTTGCAGAAATGACTGCTTCAATGCGGCGTGGCATGGAGGCAATCAGCCTGTGGCACTGCTGAGGTGTTATGGAGGCCCAGGATGCTTCGATAGCGGCCTTAAGCTCATCCAGAGTGTTGGGTCTTGCGTCTCTCAACTTTCTCTTCACAATATCCCACAGATTCTCTATGGGGTTCAGGTCAGGAGAGTTGGCAGGCCAATTGAGCAC
>NC_133362.1:26695928-26893031 GCF_049309525.1 Garra rufa | reverse complement strand
CATCACCTTAGCCCTGCCCCTTCACACCTTACATAACCAGATGACAGGAGCCCTCTTATAAACGCAACATCCCGCCTTCCACATGTTTCTACCCTTCCCTGAACCTCCTTTTGTCCAGAACTAGCCTGAGGAGGCTTTAGAAGAAATCTGACCCCCTGCTTCTGCAAGTCCCTGGAACTCAGTCATTGTTTAGTCTTTGAGTTGCTGTGTTGTTGATTCTTTTATCCTTCTCCAAACTTTTCCAAGCTTTTTTCCCGCCCTTAGTGTAGTCAGAGGCTTAATACAGCTGTTTAATTTTCTCTCGTCTTTTCTCCCCCACCGGCTGTTCCCACCTTACGCTCGCCTGTTTGTGAATGTAAATGCGTGTTCCTCTCTTGTCAGCTGAGCTATTTTTCGCTGGTGGATATGGTCTGTATTTCCTTTCACAAAAGTTTACTCCCCCTTTTCCCCCTTTTCCAGCCCTCTCTTCCTCTCTTTGTCTTGCCTTGTTACTTTCGTCCCTCCCATTTGACTTTGTCAATTTCTGTTTCAACATGGTGCTGAATATATAGTCTCATTAACAAATGATTAATATGTATTGATCTATAAGGATAAAATGAAGTCCAGAATTATGTGTTAGAATAATGGATTGTGTGTCTTCAATATCAATGGACAATTAAATGAAATAACTGACAGATAGATACAGTCCTGCTGAAACAGTAATAGTTTCCTACTCTCTCTATTTAAACCCATGAAATCACACGACAAGTTAATCTGTTCTCACCATGGAGACTGAGTGTGCCTGGCAAAGCTCCAGGTCTATCTGGCCCCATGGCAGGAGAAGGAATGTAGTGGATGAGCCAGGTATCAAAGCAGACAGTGTCTGCTTTCAGGGCCTCTTAACCACAGTAAAACTCAGATAAAACAACCAGACAATGTTCCGTATTGTACGAGACCTGAAAACCTTCTGCCACATTAAAACGCCAGTCTAAAAGTTATACAACACTGTAAAACACTGCTGTTGACGCACAATTCTAACCATGTTTCCAAAGGTCAAATGCATTTTTTTTTTTACTGTCTGCACAAATTGTTTTTTTTTTCTTGATCAGCATTATTGTCTTATTTGGTTGTCTGTTTTTTAACAAAAACATGTTTAAATGATATAATTGAGATAAGTCCCTTTTAAAAACATGAATCTAAATTCATTTTGCATACAGGAGAAGAAAAAATAATTTCTGATGAAAAAAGTAAGGAAAATAAATTTAAGATTTATAGGCCTACAGCAAGTTTTCTTTTAGAGTAAATGTAATCATTTTAAATTCATTGTTTTTAGGGAGGCTTGGAGGTTAAGGAGGTTTATTGGAAAACGAGATAAAAATGCTGAAGATATATGTGTAGAGTCAGAGCTGCACTCTGATTTATTCTGACAGCAGACAGGAAGGAGTAGCAAGAGATTTTAGGCCTATACACAAATCTGACCCTGAGATTGAAGGTCGGTCACAGCACCGGAAGGATCTTGTGTGCACTCCACTTATTTATCCAACTTATTTAAATAGGTACTTTATCCTTATATGACTGCTTTCTATGTGCAGTTCTGTTTCTCTGAGGATGATCTGAAGCAAGCCCTGTGAGCTAACAGACATTTTAAAAAAGCATAATCATAAATAAAACAGTTCACACTACAATCATCAAGGGCATCATGGAGAGAAAATGTATTTGGAACTCATTCCAAGTCAAAACAGATCATCCAGAAAACAAAGGGAGCTGATAACTCAGTAGAGTCACATAGCTCGGCACTGCCCTCTAGTGGTAAATACTCAACTGTGGATTCTTTTTGTAAACCCATCTTAAAGGGATAGTTCATCCAAAAAAGAAAATTCTGTCATTAATTATTCACCCTCATGTCGTTCCAAACCCATAAGACTGTTTATTTTCAGAACACAAATGAAGAAATCTTCGATAGAAATTGTTGAATAAAGTTGTTATTTTTCTTTTCAAAAATATGATTGTACCTTCATAAAATTGTTAAATGTCACATGGACTATATTAACAATGTCCTTACTACCTTTCTGGGCCTTGAACATGTCAGTTGTGTTGCTGTCTATGCAGGGACATAACGCTGTCGGATTTAATCAAAAATAGCTTAATTTGTGTTTTGAAGATGAACAAAGGTCTTATGGGTTTGGAACAACATCAGGGAGAGTAATTAACGACAGAATTTTAATTTTTGGGTGAACTATACCTTTAATACAGAAAGCCTGTTAAAACCATTTTTAGTGAATAACCGGTTCCTTAAATATATTAAAATTAGCAAATGACATAGAGTTGTGGGTATCATCTTTTATCAAAACAGCTGTTTGCATTTTGATAGCAACTACGGCTTGACGTTGTTCTATGCTGAGGACAGGCATGAGTTTATCTTTGTGTGTGTGTGTGTGTGTGTGTGTCTGCACTGCCAGCTGTTCCTCTTCTAATGTGTATAATTACTATTATTCTTCCAAGTGTTTATTTCACCAGGGGGGTGTAGCAGTGTTTTCATTACACTAACATATCTGTTAACAAGCAGTGATGAGATATTTATGACAATGCATGGAAAACATCACTAGACCGCAACTAACCTTATGCCAGCATCTGTGTCTGAATCAGGACTGTGGGGTTGATCAGAGCAGGATCCACTGCAGAATGCACTCTCTTCTTCATAGACACCACTATGGTCCTCTTTGTGCAGGTTTTGGGAGGCCACACACTCTGTGGGATCAGCCACAGCAGGTTGTTCGAGGCAAGTTAGAGGAGCGAAGTTTAGTTCGATGATCTGCTTGGCACTTTCACTGATCTGACTCTGGATCTCAGGAGTGAGAGTCGGAAAGTCAAAAGTGAAGACAGGTGGGCCGCTAGGGGTGATGTCTTCACTATCCAGGCTGCTATATGAGGTGCCCTTAGCACGATGTGACTCCATAATGCTCTCAAAGTGTCTGCTGAAGGAGTCCAAGCCGTCTGATGAGATTCGGCAGGGACTGGTCACAGAGATGGGAGACTTCAAAGCCGTGTGACTGTCAGGCTGGCAATCTGGGGGACTACAAAAAGAGCAGACGTCATAGATGTGCTCCCATGAGTGGTTTGTCTGCATCAATTAAAATGAATTAAAATAATGGCACAGTACTGACACCGTTTCTAAAATTCTACATTTTCGGGAATAAAGACCAAGTCAATAGTTTCCTTTATACTGACGTTGAAATTGTTGAATAAAGTGTTTATTTTAGTTTTCTTTGTGCACAAAAAGTTTTCTTGTATCTTCATAAAATTAGGGTTGAACCACTGATGTCACATGGACTATTTTAACAATGTCCTTACTACATTACTGGGCCTTGAATGTGGTTGCGTTGCTGTCTATGCAGGGTCAAAACGCTCTCATATTTCATCAAAAATATCTAAATTTATGTTCAAAAGAAGAACAAAGGTCTCACGTGTTTGGAACAACATGAAGGTGAGTAATTAATGACAGAATTTTCATTTTTTGATAAACTGTCCCTTTAAATAGATACAGTTGAGGTCAAAAGTTTACACCCCCCTTTCAGAATCTACAAACTGTAAATTATTTGACCAAAATAAGAGGGATCATACAAAATGCATGTTATTGTTTATTTAGTACTGACCAGCTGTTGTTTAGAAAAACCTTCAGGTCCCACAAATTATTTGGATTTGCATTTTTGTGTATTTAAACCCTTTCCAACAATGACTGTATGATTTTCGAGATCCACCTTTTGGAAAACTAAGGGACTTATATGCAACTATGACAGAAAGTTTTAATGGTCACTCATGCTCCAGAAAGAAAAACCATGCATTAAGAGCCGGGGGTGAAAACGTTTTCTTAATTTGAAGATCAGGGTAAATTGAACTTATTTTGTCTTCCAGGAAACGTGTAATGTGAAACGTGTATCTTGTGTAGCCTCTGAAGGGTAGTACTAAATGAAAAAAATATAACATTTAGGCAAAATAAGAAAAATGTTCGTAACTCCATTCTGTTTAAAAGTTTTCACCCCTAGCTCTTATGCATCGTATTTCCTTCTAAAGCATCAGTGAGCATTTTAACATTTTGTAATAGTTGCATATGAGTCCCTCATTTGTCCTCAGTGTGAAAAGATGGATCTTAAAATCATATAGTCATTGTTGAAAAAATACACAAAAATGCTGGAAAACCAAAGAATTTGTGGGACCTGAAGGATTTTTCTGAAGAACAGCAGGCAGTTTAACTGCTATCACTAAACAAAAAAAAAACACAGCTGTGGATCATTCAGGTAACAACACAGTATTAAGAATCAAGAGGATGTAAACTTTTGAATAGGATCATTTTTATAAATTCAACTATTATCTTCTCTTGTAGACTATATGTAAATATCTTTTGTGCGAAATACCTTATTCAGTTCAGTACTAAATAAACAATAACATGCATTTTGTATGATCCCTCTAATTTTGGAAAATAATGAACATTTTGCAGATTCTGAAAGGGGGACGTAAACTTTTGACCTCAACTGAATCAAATGAAAGTCCTCTGTTGTTTTCACTGGGATGCAGATGGCAGTGTGAATTCATACATATAGTGGTACTATAGTATAATCTATTCCACACTTACCCTCTCAGCAGTCGACTAAACACTTCATCTCCCTCAGGTGTGGCATTTTGCCTCTTTTTGTCACCTTGCATCCTTACACTGGCCCAGCTCACCACCTCTTCATCTTGCAGCTCTTCCTCACCATCTGTGAGTGGGCACTGCAATCCTTCCAGCAGGCTGCTGCTGTTAGTGCCTGAGGTGCCCAGCACACTGCGGTTACTGCCAAAAGCAGAGTCCACCTCCTCCTGTTCTGCCAGCATCACCTCATCAAGGTCTGTTTCTCTGAAACACATCAGGGGCACCGCATCTATGTCTGTCTCTGAATATTTGACATCACGTCTGATGATGCCAGTCTTATCAGAGGACCCCAATGTAAGATGATGGTTTATCAACTCCATGTCGATTTGCTGTACATTGTGGCATGGAGATTTCGAAGAGCCGGTTGATTTAGAGTGTCTTGAGTGTGTTGTTATAGGCCTTGGATGGGTAGACAAGGGTGGAATAAGTGTTGGAGACTCACTGGAACAACCACTGGAGGGTGCAGTGGAGGAGCCTGAAATGTGTGAAAACCAAAGGATTGAAAGTGTCAGTGTTTCTATTTGAAATAAAACAAAGTTAATCTTTACATACATGTATACTGTGTTTTTATATATCAAAACAGTCTCTCTAAGCAGACAGTCTAAAATGGTTTTGGATAAAACTGTATAAATGGCAAGGTATAAGGGAAAGGAACAACCAAATGAAACAAGTAATTTTCAAGAATAATTCAAGTGACTCATTCTCTTCTAACCTCTCTTTGACATCAGTGAATAAACGCCTACACACAGTAAAGAATTCAACACTCAATGAATCTAATAATAATCTAACCGAAGGCCACAGGATTTACAGATAAGTACATTTTTTAAAGAAATTTATGCACAACAACATTAAACAGCTAAAATCTAGCAAATTGACATTGAAATTATTGAATAAAGTCGGGTTAGGGTTGAAGCACTGATGTCACATGGACTACTTTAACAATGTCTTTACTATCTTTCTGGGCCTTGAACGTGGTAGTTACGTTGCTGTCTATGAAAGGTCAAAAAGCTCTCAGATTTCATTAAAATATCTTAATTTGTGCTCAGAAGATGAACTAAGGTCATACAGTTTTGGAACAACATGAAGGTGAGTAATTAATGAAAGATTTTCATTTTTGGGTAAATTATCCCTTTAAACAGATATCAAATGAAAGTATTCTGTTGCGAAGCTGTAGCATAAATCCATTAAAAGGTCATTTCAGTAAAAAGACAGAATAACACCTTGAGAATAAATGAGAAAAAAACAAAGTGACAGAGAAGGCAAATCCTAATGTCATGCTTTGGGGGATGAGGCTTGTTACATAATTGGATTATGTGCCAAACAGCTTGTTTACAAGGAGAGGCAAATTAAATAAATAAGGACGATATTTCCTGGATGTCTGAGTTGGGCACTTCTTATAAATTCCCACCTTTTGTTTCATGTTGATCTTGTTGATCTGAATGGGACCCAAACAGGAACTCCCATTTGGCACGAGCAATTTTCTGTGAGTGCAAGGAAGGCCTTAGCAAAAATGGTCCACTTTCAGACTACAAACAAAAATTCAGTTATCAGACATCAAAATCAAACAGAGAATCAAGGCATAAAATCAAAGGATTACTTCACTTACAGAATAAAAATTTACAGATAATTTACTCACTCCTTTATCATCCAAGATGTTCATGTCTTTCTTTCTTCAGTCAAAAAGAAGGATTTTAAGGAAAACATTTCAGGATTTTTCTGCATATTGTGGACTTCAATAGGGATCAATGGGTTAAAGGTCCAAATTGCAGTTTCATCTTGCACTAGCTTGACTTCACACATTACATAATCACATGTGTGACGTAAGCGCAAGTATCAACCCAGTGTTCACAAAGCGAATGTGCAAAGAAACTTAAATGCGCTTTACAAAAAAATGTAAAATTATGTTGGATGATTTTGATGTTGGTGGAGAAAATAAGATGTTTTTCACCCTACCCTATCTTTTTAACCTGAAGTACACAGACGAAGAACTAACCACGTGTGACCTTTCCAACGTCTTTATGCAATGCGTGAAGATACGCATCACAGAACTAGTGCAAGATGAGCATTTGTGGTTTAAAAGTATATAAATTTACTTTTTTTTTTTTTATAACTGACCCTTATTCCTCAGTTGGGATCATGCAAAGCCCTTTGAAGCTGCATTGAAACTGCAATTTGGACCTTCAGCCTGTTGCCCACCACTGAAGTCCACTATATGGAGAAAATGTTTTCCTCAAAAACCTACATTTCTTTTCAACTGAAGAAAGAAAGACATGAACATCTTGAATGACATGGGAGTGAGTTTTTTTCTGGAAGTGAACTAATTCTTTAATCTAAAGATGTGTACCAAGATCACCTGTATGCCTATGTTTCCAGAGTCAGGACTCTTCTGGCTGGTTTTGCTAGATGTCTCTGAGGATATGCAGTCTTTCTCATGAACAGTGCTCTCTATAAGGCTACCTGTGACCCCACTTGAGCTATGTGATGCTGTTCCACTCCACTCCTTGTTAGTCCTAGTATCAGCTTTCATCTCATTTTTCTGCATTGAGACCCTACAATGGTTCTCTTGAGAGACTGGTGTTGTTGTACCATTCCTCTGAAGACTGTCCACCTCTTCCAAGTTTCCCTTTTCTCTGGCTAAGCATTCCTTTGTCCCATGCTTTTGCTTAGCGGTCCGGCTTGGTGTCTCTAGGTTAGACCTTGTCAAAGGTCTCCTGCTGCTATCTGGGCTGTCTTTGTGACCTCTTAGTGTCTCATACTGCCTACGCTCATAGCTATGATTGTCTCTTGTGTACTGGGAAGGCAGGTGCCGATGCAAAGTCGGGCTGTCCTTCCCCACCAGCTGTGTTCTCTCTATGCGTGGGTCTCGTATGGGAGAGGATGATATTACATCTGATCGGTTCAACCTTGCTGGAGCTGCTGGGGATGTACTTCCAATGTGGGGCAAAGGAGAGGTTGCTTGAATAGAGTGGTGACCAGTCTTGATAGACTCCTGAACAGGAAGGTTGCAATTAGAGTGAGTTTGTGCTCCAGGGCTCTGGAAGCTTGCATAGAGCTGAGGCTCTCTTGAATGTCCCAACTGGGGACTGTCAGACCTTACTGTCTCTGTCGATGATGGGGTTGGGGATGGAGACCTCCTGGCTTCCATAAGTATGGAAAGTTTGGTGGCTTCCTCGGCTAGCTTACGAGCCATCTCAGGACTTGTGGCTGGGGATATGCTCCTCTTTCCACTCAATTCTTCTACCTTATTTTTGGAGTTGTCCAGGTTGAAATTAACTCTGTGGGCTTGCCGTGGACTGTCACTTATGGAATGACTGATTTGTTGATTGCTTGATGGTTGAGTTACAATCATAACTGGTAGTTCGTGTTGAATAGCCGTAGGCTTGCAGGATGGTAAATTTGAGCGATACCTATACCCTTGCACTCTTTGGTTTGAGACCTCCTGAGTTTTGGAGGTTGAGTGTGACATGGTAAAGTAGGCTTGCTTGGCATGGTTAGACAGTTGATCTGTAGCAGGGCTTCTAGGTATTCTATAAAACAAACTATTCCGCTCATGGTCCACTATTGTTGCTTTAGTCGGCAGAGTCCTAGAACTGCATGGTATTACCGGTGATCCAGACCAAGAACGACAGCGACGCTGCTCTTCTCTCCTGATGTCATGACCTCTATCAGGAAAGTTGCCTGCCAGTTTTTGCCTTAGTTGTGGGGAACCAAATTCCTCCAGTGCTCGATGGGTGGCTTCTCTGGCAATGGAATCTAGAGTTGCCCTGCGAAAGCTGGGGGTTCCTATATGTGAGTTCCCCAATCCTTGATTAAGCTGTTTGGAACTACAGTTGTTCATTGTCTCCAAGCTGTTCAACCACACTGGGTCACTGAGCCTTTTCCTAAGGTGATGAGGGGTAGCTTTGTCCTCCATGGTTCTGTTGAAAGGATTCTGAGGCTCGCTTTGGCACAAAGAGCTATACTGACCCTCTACTGATTTAACTTTAGCTTTTTCAATGTAACTGAAAGTGGCAACAGATCGCCTCCCTTCATCTCCTGCTTTGATCTTAGTTGGGCTGCAAGCTTTACGAGTTCCACTGGGAGTAGGAGGGGCAGTAAACCATCCTGAGAAGTGAGGTTCCCTCCCAAAGAAGGGGTCACGTTCAGAAGGAGCACACACCAAGTGACATCCATTTCCAGTGGGATCTGTTTGAAGTGCAGACAGTAACTGGTTTAACTCATCATAAGGTAGACTTTTCTGATGCTGGGTCACCGAGTCATGTCCTGGATGTAGCTGAAAACTTACAGAGTGTCTAGATGTTGATTTATTGGAGGCTAGGCTTTGGGTGCTGCTTCCACCTTTATGCAAGACTCCACGTGGGGATGTCCGACCATGTGGTGCATTAGGGCCACCACACTGCGATGACTGAAGGATGTCTGGTGCCGTCAACATGAGGTTGTCTGTTTTCGCCACATCTCCCAGGTCTTTTCCTTCCTCATCAGTGACAGATCTCACCTCTACGTACAGGTGGAGGATTTTACCTGACTGAGACATGACCAACCAAAAGCAGCCTGCAGATCTGTCCTATAGCACAACACCTGTTCTCTGCAGCTGATTAATCACACCGGTCATCTTGTTTGCTCTGGAAGTTTGTTGCCATTCACATCTGAGAGAGAGTTTGGATGGACTCCAACATCATCCTCAAAATCACCCATAAGAGACAAACAAGACAAAGTTATCTCAACTTTAACATTACACGAACATCTTTTAAAACAGGTTCAGTATGACTTTTATACACTCTAACTGTACAGTATTTTGAACTCTCATTTAACTTAATATTTACGGTTGAGGTCAAAAGTTTACATCCCCCTTTCAGAATCTGCAAAATGTTAATTATTTGACCAAAACAAGAGGGATCATACAAAATGCATGTTATTGTTTATTTAGTACTGAATAATTGTTTATTAACCTGAATAAGATATTTCACATAAAATATGTTTACATATAGTCTACAAGAGAAAAAAATAGTTGAATTCATAAAAAAAAAAATCCCTGTTCAACAGTTTACAGCCCCTTGATTCTTAATACTGCGTTGAACCTGAATGATACACAGCTGTGTTTTTTGTTTAGTGATAGTTGTTCATGAGTCCCTTGAACAGTTAAACTGCCGGCTGTTCTTCAGAAAAATCCTTCAGGTTCCACAAATTATTTGGTTTTCCAGCATTTTTGTGTATTTAACCCTTTCCAACAATGACTGTATGATTTTGAGATCCATCTTTTCACACTGAGGACAACTGTGGGACTCATATGCAACTATTACAGAAGGTTCAAATGCTCACTGATGCTCCAGAAGGAAAAACCATGCATTAAAAACCAGGGGTGAAAACTTTTTGAATTTGAAGATCAGGGTAAATTTAACTTATGTTGTCTTCTGGAAAACATGTAACTACCTTCTGCAGCCTCTGAAGGGCAGTACCAAATAAAAAATAAAATAAAAATGATATTTAGGCAAAATAAGAAAAGTGTAAACATTTCCATTCTGTTCAAAAGTTTTCAACCCCAGCTTTTAATGCAACATTTTTCCTTCTGAAGCATCAGTGAGCGTTTGAACCTTCTGTAATAGTTTTATATGAGTCCCTCAGTTGTCCTTTGTGTGAAAAAAATTGATCTTAAAATCAAACAGTAAACATCTTTTATGTGAAATATCTTATTCAGGTCAGTACTAAATAAACAATAACATGCATTTTGTGTGATCCCTCTTATTTTGGTAAAATAACATTTAGCAGATTCTGAATGTAAACTTTTGACCTCAACTGTATTTAAAAGTTCGCACAATAACACTAAAGCAAAAAATCTTGTATAAAGAGAATTTCGAACTAACCACCTTGGATTTATATTGTTCTTCTCAGCACGCCAAGTGTGTTTACTGATGGCAAGAGGATCTAAATGTGTAACATGCTAATTAAAGAATGCAAAGCAAACTCCACATATGTAAGCACCTTGGCATTGCTGCTGGCAGTCTCTGCCTCACACCCTCTTCATATTACATACATAGTGGTGACCAAAATGTACTGTAGCTCTCAGAGATATAGTAAGGCATAATATGAATACTTAAACTGAGATACTAACAAGCACTTCTCTTGCACATACATATCAACTACCATAGTCTTTCTGGTCATCCTTACCGAGCAAACCCGTCCTTGTTAGGTTAACTGGGATTTAAATCCATGTAACTTTTTCTCCTGTAATGCATTCAGAAAGGCTTTACCATCTGCATTAGACTGCAATCACCTTTACAAAACCTCAAAGTCAGTCCACATGAAATGAAATAAACCTACAGCATTTCCCAATAGCTCTGAAGAGAGATGAGGCTGATCATTACAAAATGCCTTCGAGTCTTCGCTCTCTTTGATGCTCATAAGCCAGTCTAACCTCTCACATGCTAGTCTCACACAGCTGCTTGTGTTCTGTCAGCTCTTGTGAGAGTGGGGAAGTGTGGCTGCGATTGGACGTGTGCCAGGTGTTGCGCTCAATTGATTGAGTCGTACGCACTCGGCATCATGAGCAACACTGCAGTTATGGGGGAGGAGGTGGAGAAGGATAGTGCATAGCTTTCTCTCAGAGACCACACACGTGCTTATACATTTATCTATTTCTCTTACACATACACACACACACACACTATACAAATTATTCCTTTGTACTTGAAAAAAGCTAGTCATCACATTTACAAATCAGACACTTATAATGCCACAGAGTCAAACTACACAGACAGGTAGGGCAACTAATACTTGAAATAACTCTCAGCTTGTAATTGCAGGCAGTCTGAATGACAGAAGCAGAGCTTTAGGATGTGAATAGCAGATTTTCACTTACTGCAGTCTTCCTGCAGTGCTTTAGCTGAAATGTACTGACTATACTGTACGCCTAGTAACTTTATCTGTTTTACATGTTCCAAGGTAACCTGTAACAGCTTGAAATTGATCCCCCTTTAAATTAACTCGTCAGATCAAATTCCTTAACTGAAAGAACACGCCACTTTCAAGACAAAATACTGTCAGATGTTTGTGACAGAAGCTACAAATATATGCAGATGAAGAAAGATTATTATTTTGTTAGTAGTGCTACTTTAATAAATGTTTAAAATGATAAAAAGTAAGAATAACTTTGATTACAGTTTAGATTAGGGAACGCATATTCAATATTAACTAAGAGTTGTCCCTCAATAAACTCCTAATTTGCTGCTTATTGATAGCGAGTTGTAGTAATAATGTTTGAGTATTGGGTAAAGTTAAGAGATGTGGAATATGGTCTACTAGTACTAATAAACAGCTAATATGCTGGTAAAATTTTAACTCATTTTCATAATGAGTACTAATTAGTTCTGCTTTGAACTAAAATGCTTTGAACTTGTCCTGCTTTCAAACAAAAAAACAATTGAGGTTTTATATCTTTAATACTACTAAATAGTATGAAAGGGTGTAATGGTGTAATTTTAAGTTGTTTTTCAGTCATTGTAAATCATGTCTAACATGTTTATTAATTATTTTGACTTTCTCAGTCATTTAAATCATTGGTGTACTATTTTATTCCTTTAATCACTGAAAATATCAAAATTAGATTTAAACAAAGTTGTTTAAACGCATACACTGCTGTTCACAATTTTGGGATTAGTACGATTTTTAATGTTTTTTTAATGGAGTCTCTTATGCTCATCAAGGCTGTATTTATTTGATCAAAAATACAGACAAAAAGTGTAACATTGTGAAATATTATTGCAATTTCTGATATTAGTTTCCTATTTTAATATACTTTAAAATATAATTTATTTCTGTGACGCAGCGCTGATTTTTTTTTGGAACATGCAATACATTTTTCTTTTATTCTTTGATAAATAAAAAGTTAAAAAGAACAGCTTTTATTTAAAAAAATATATATTTTTTCTAACAAGATAAGTCTGTACTATCACTTTTAATCAATTTAACATATCCTTGCTAAATAATTTAATTTCTTAAAAAAAGAAAGAAAAATTTACTGACTCCAAACTTTTAAAGAGTAGTGTATACGGTAACACAAAAAAACTCTTTTTTGAATAAATACTGTTCTTTTTAACGTTTTATTCATCAAAAAATCCTGAAAAAGGTATCACAGGTTCCAAAACAATTTTAAGTAGCACAACTGTTTCCAACATTGATAATAAATCAGCGTATTAGAATGATTTCTGAATGATCATGTGACTGGAGTAATGATGCTAAAATTTTAGATTTGCTTCACAAGAATAAATTAGTTTTTAAAGTATATTAAAATAGAAAACTGTGATTTTAAATCTCCATAATATTTCACAAAATTACATTTTTCTGTATTTTTGATCAAATAAATGCAGCCTTGATGAGCAAACGTCTTTAAAAAACATTAAAAATCTTACTGATCCCCAACTTTTGAATGGCAGTGTATATTTATTATATCTACTTTCTGTTAAGCAGGCCATTTAGACCTACTTTTCCCTCTGCTGTAGCTAATAGGATTCCTCCAACCCCTCCTCCTGCCCTCACTCCTGTAACTGTTACATGAACAGGCACATAGAAACCAATTACAGTCAAACCCCTCCCTTTACCTGTTAACTCCCCTCTCAACCGCTCCTTCCCATCCGCTACACTGCAGCAGTGGGAACGCAGTAAATTCCCTCCTTCAGAGTCTTGCTTTGAAGATGCTATTCATGTGTATGAAGTCTCTGTGCCTCCCTCTCTTCTCCACAGAAAATAAAAACAGCTCTGGCCTGCCTTACTGGCTCACGCATACTGGATTTACGCCACCCACACGACTTAGTGCGTCTTCTCCAACGCCACTTCCCCCCCCCCACACTGAAAACCTGTCTTAGCCCAACAGGACTTCCTGCACTCACCCTGTCACTCATGTTCTTAAGACCCACCTCATTCTAAAAATAAGCCAATCAGGTGCGCCAGCTCTCAGTGTGTTCTGTGAACTACTGCATTTTGCAGTAACAGAGTGACAGATGGCAAAAGGTTCAGCTCACTCTGCAGAGGGGGGCCTAGCTAGAGGGAAAGGCCCTTGTAAATAGACTTATACAGTAACAGGGGTTGAGAAAAGGCCACTGAGATTACAACTAGTAATCTGAACTGAAACAATCATGAGTCTTAATTTTAATGCTACTAGCTGCTGTTGTTTCACTGTGATTTTTTTTTACAATAGTTCTACAGCCTAACACAACTGTACTTTATAGCGAACAGGAGATGACTGTGAAGCGGCAGAACTGTAATGATTAGCTGGGCTTGCATTAGCGTAAACTCTTAGCTATTTACAGATTAACCAACAGCATAGGTTGGTGCTTTCTGTTCCCAGCATGCATTGTGGCATGAATAAATTCATTTAACTTAATATTTTATTTTTTTACTATCTGCTGGCTTATTATGTTGTTGTTTATTATTAAACTGTATAGCTTTACTGCTTTTGTTTGTTAAAATACAAAAGACTGGCCTCAATGTGTTATTGTTGTTGTTGTTTTTAATAGAAGTCAATGTGTTCCAATGATGTTTGGTTCCCAAAGTTCACTTTCATTTTATAGACAAAAACTGTTGAAACATTTTTTAAAATATGTGTTCCACTAAAGAAAGATTTTTTTTTTTTTTAAATATCTATTTAAATCAGTGGCCGGGAACCTTTTTTTGACCAAACAGTTGTTCCTTTCTTTTTTGTTTACACAGTAGAAAATCATATACACTAGCAGTCAAAAGTTTTTGAACAGTAACATTTTTTGCATGTTTTTTTAAAAGAATTCTCTGCTCACCAAGCCTGCATTTATATGATCCAAAATACAGCAAAAGCAGTAATATTGTTCAATATTTTTACTATTTAAAATAACTATAATAACTATTTTAATATATTTCAATTTTTAATTTATTCCTGTGAACAAAGCTAAATTTTCAGCATCATTGCTCCAGTCGTTAGTGTCACATGATCCTTCAGAAATCATTCTAATAATGCTGATATGCTGTTCAAGAAACATTTTTATTATTATTATTATCAATATTTAAAACAGTTGATCAAATTGTCAGTGTTTCCTAGTGTTTTCTCCCCTCACATGGACTTCAGTTGGTTTCTCCCTTTGTCTCCCCCTGTTGTTCTGTGTTTTATTGGTTTGTCCCCATTAGCTTGGATTTGGTTCAACTGTCTTGTTAATTTGCTACACCCCCTGCCACTCCTATTTAAGTTGTTTGTTTCCTCAGTTCAGTGTCCGTTGATAATGATTCCTGTCTGGTTTATGTGCCGTGGTTTTGTTTGTTTGTTCATTTTGACAATAAATTACCGTTTAATATTTACTCCGGTTTCCTCAAGTTCATCTGACATCTCATCTCCACCAGAAGTGTGACAGATTGACGGACCAAACTAAAAGATGAACCGGGCTGAGGACCAACTCTGGAACCTCCAGCAAGGTGAGCGTTCGCTGGAGGAATATGTGGAGGAGTTTTTGAGCGTTTACCATCTGGTGGGATGGAGTGACAAGATGGTTAACGCATGTTTCAAGATGGGACTCAAGGATGGTAGTTTGTTTAATTTGATTACTCCTAGTGATTGCTACCGTCCCATAGCAGATTTTGTAAATTTTGGTCTTGATTTATGTGGTTCCCCGTTCCAAGTCATGGTGGAGGATGGTAATCCTCCTCCCATCTGGAAACATGCAGTCACCCCATCTCACCAACAGCCAGAGCCCTCTGCATATCACTCCAGCGACCTCACTCCCTCCTTGCCTCCCACGTATCCCCAAGTTCTCCTAAGCCCCACGATGGTCCTCAGCCCAGTGTCTCATGCTTCCTCTCCGCGTTCAAGCCCGTCAGCCGCCATGCCAGAGTCTGCAAGCAAGATGGCTGCCACGCCAGAGTCTGCAAGCAAGATGGCTGCCATGACAGAGTCTGTTTGCAAGATGGCTGCCACGTCAGAGTCTGCACACAAGATGGCCTCCGTTCCTGAGTTCCCGGCCAAGATGGCCGCCAAGCCTGAATCCCTGGCCAAGAGGGCCGACGTTCCTGAGTTCCCGGCCAAGATGGCCGCCAAGCCTGAGTTCCCGGCCAAGATGGCCGCCAAGCCTGAGTCCCCGGCCAAGAGGGCCAACGTTCCTGAATTGCCGGCCAAGATGGCCGCCAAGCCTGAGTCCCCGGCCAAGAGGGCCGACGTTCCTGAATTCCCGGCCAAGATGGCCGCCAAGCCTGAATCCCTGGCCAAGATGGCCGCCGTTCCTGATTTCCCGGCCAAGATGGCCGCCAAGCCTGAATCCCTGGCCAAGATGGCCGTTGTTCCTGAGTCCCTGGCCAAGATGGCTGCCAAGCCTGAGTTCCCAGCCAAGA
Organism: Garra rufa; assembly: GCF_049309525.1. NCBI lineage: Eukaryota > Metazoa > Chordata > Actinopteri > Cypriniformes > Cyprinidae > Garra > Garra rufa. The sequence continues at coordinate 26,877,025 of NC_133362.1, read as the reverse complement.
TGGCCACCAAGCCTGAATCTGCACCCAAGATGGCTTCCGCCCAGCCTCCCTGAGTCTCCGCTGGTTCCGCCCAGCCCTCCAGTGACCGTGCCGCCAGAGCGCCCTCCAATGACCGCTCGCCCAGAGCCTGCTCTCCCAAAGTCTCCGCTGGAGACGCCCAGCCCTCCAGAGTCTCCGCCGGGGTCGTCCAGTCCTCCAGAGCCCGCTCCTCAAGAGCGCCTTCCAGAGCTGGCAACTCCTCCAGCGCGCCCTCCAGAGCCAACGTCACAGCCAGCGTGCCCTCCAGAGCCGACACCTCCTCCAGCTTGCCCTCCAGAGTCGACTCCTCATCTAGCATCCGTGCTCCCCTGGGCAGGCTACGCCCTGGATTTCCCCAAGAAAATTTTTTTTGGGGGGCTACCCCTCTGATCCACTATGGCCACCTGGACTGTTTACCCGACCATGGCCACCTGGACTGTTTACTCGGCCATGGCTTCCTGAGCCCCCAGATCCGCCATGGCCTCCTGGACTGTTTACTCGGCCATGGCTTCCTGAGCCCCCAGATCCGCCATGGCCTCCTGGACTGTTTACTCGGCCATGGCTTCCTGAGCCCCCAGATCCGCCATGGCCTCCTGGACTGTTTACTCGGCCATGGCTTCCTGAGCCCCCAGATCCGCCATGGCCTCATGGACTGTTTACTCGGCCATGGCTTCCTGAGCCCCCAGATCCGCCATGGCCTCATGGACTATCTATCCAGCCATGGCCCCCTGAGCTTCCTGATCCGCCATGGCCTCCTGGACTATCTATCCGGCCATGGCCCCCTGAGCTTCCTGATCCGCCATGGCCTCCTGAGCACCCTGACCCGCCCTGGAGGCCTCCCCTGTATCCTATGTCCCTGCCTAGCAGCCTCCAGGGCGCCCACCCTCCCTGCCCTTTAGAAGTATACGGTGCGGGACGCGCCTTTTTGGAGAGGGGGCGTTACTGTCAGTGTTTCCTAGTGTTTTCTCCCCTCACATGGACTTCAGTTGGTTTCTCCCTTTGTCTCCCCCTGTTGTTCTGTGTTTTATTGGTTTGTCCCCATTAGCTTGGATTTGGTTCACCTGTCTTGTTAATTTGCTACACCCCCTGCCACTCCTATTTAAGTTGTTTGTTTCCTCAGTTCAGCGTCCTTCGATAATGTTTCCTGTCTGGTTTATGTGCCGTGGTTTTGTTTGTTCATTTTGACAATAAATTACCGTTTAATATTTACTCCGGTTTCCTCAAGTTCATCTTGTAACGCGAATAAAGGGAAGGAAGCAAATGCAGTGATATAACCAGGTTTATTGAAAGTTACTATGATGAAGGCAATGATGATGGTGAAGGTGGTGGTGAAGATCTCCCGGCTGAGTGGCACAAGGGCTAGATGGCTGGTGAGATGAAGCGTGGTGATCCCGTGGTGTAGGCGTGAATCCGGTGCAGATGAAACAACGACAATCCAGACGACGACAATCCACACGCTGAAGACAAACCACACGAAGAAGACAACCCAACGAACATCCAACGACCAAACGAACTGTCTGACAGGGAAGAAGAGATTCGGGTGAGTATAAATAGCCGGGGGGAAATGAGTGACACCTGGTGCGGGACTGATCAGCAGCTGCGCTGAATGAGCATGACGCACAACGTAAACGAACACACAGATCACGAGACATGAGAACACGGCAGATGTGAGAACCGTGACACATCTGACATCTCATCTCCACCAGAAGTGTGACACAAATGTGATGATAAAGACATTTATAAAAGATTTCTAATTCTCCTCAATTTTGTTTTTTGAGCAGCAAATCAGAATATTAGAATGATTTCTGAAGGATCATGTGACTGGAGTAATGATGCTAAAAAATCTATAAATGCATTGAAATCAATAAACTAGATTTTAAAATACATTCAAATAGAAAACAGTTATTTTAAATGGTAAAAAGATTTCAAAATGTAACTGTTTTTGCTGTACTTTGGATCAAATAAATGCAGGCTTGGTGAGGCTTGGTTTTAATTCAATAACATTTCAATAACTTTATGACACCCCTAGACAACTAAAAATTAAGAAATGTGCAACAATGTGAATTCTTGCCAAGGTGGGTATTTTGACATTTCGGTCAATGTTTTGTTATAATAAGAGGATTCACAAGTGTTTAGAATGCAATACTGCAAAAAAAAATTTTTTGTCATTAATCACTTACTAGTCAATGGGACAGCCTCAAAGCTCCCGGTTTTCATCAAAAATATCTTAAATTGTGTTCCGTTTTATGGGTTTGGATCGACATGAGGGTAAGTGATTATTGACTAAATTTCTATTTTGGGGTGGAGTAACCCTTTAAACGTCTCTGATTGGCCATTGTGTTCAAGAAACAACACTGTAAAAAGTTTTCACCAGATTCAACTTAAAAACCTAAGTTCAGCAGCTGCCTTAAATTTTTAAGTTAAATCAGCTTAAGTCATTTCAAGGTAAATCAACTCATTTTTATTGTAATAAGTTAAAATGACTTGTTGTTTTAAGCTAATTTAACTTAAAATGTTAAGGCAGCTGCTGAACTTAAGTTTTTAAGTTGAATCTGGTGAAAACTTTTTACAATGAAGAGATCAACGAATATATCTGTGATCGTCTACATTGCTCAACGCTGCATGAACACGTAAATAGAAACCTTGAGACCTAACTACCAACCAGTGATTGGAATGGGCGTTATAACTAAACTGTGTTACTAAAGTGATTAATTTTTAAAGACATTTCCGTTACTGTTACTGACAATAAAATGTGGCGTTACTATAATTGAAGCGGTTTTCTTCCGGGTAGGCTCTCTCTCAGCCATTGGACCGGCAAAGGTTTTTTCTCTGGTGTGTGTTGGGGGGTGGGTGGGAGACAACCACATAACTGGCACATAACTGTAAATTGCCAAATTCTTCCGTTTGGCAACCAGAGGCAGAGTAATGTGGGTGTCCTAGTGTTGCCAAGTCCACTTTTTTTAATAACACAATAACAACTGATGCAAGTAATCTGAAGCATGGCATCGCATTGCATTCTACTTCTGAGGTAAATTCTAGCTTATTCCTCTCAGCGCATCTTCTTTCAGAAACCAAAAGCAGCCGAGATGAACTTGATGAATGTTCACGTTTGTTTGGGAGGTGATGTGGCCGTTTACCTACATGTCTGCGCATCTCACATGGATGTTTAAAATGTGAAAAGCGGAGCCACTGAGTGTGATTACATTAGCTATAATGAGTTTGGATGGGAAAAACTGAACCTCACATTAGTTTCATATGGATTATTTTATCAGAGAATATTTGTTTTCGACGTGACTTACTTCATTTAAAAGTAGACGTTTTAAGCTTTCTATGTCTGTTTTCATGTCTGTGAGGTAGGTATTCGCTGAGATCCAGGTTGTTTTATTTATGTGTCTCTGGAGAGAGGTGAAGACGACAGAGAGCGAACCCTGATTATTTCTTTATTTACAAAAGCACACTGTTTTGTTGTAATTATGACTATACACAAAAAAGGTAGATCCTTTGCAGTTTCAAATAATACCTTATATAATATTCTTATCCAATTTAGTTCTTTTCACAGTCATCAACAAAAAAATTAGACAGACTGCAACAGTGTTGCCATGGGATGTTTTTCATGTCCGCAGGTTAAAGTGACCCCAATAACGTGATATTTAGCCCCTAGAAAGTGTCTTTCACATTGTCCCACATCCCACTTTTTTTAACATATTTAATATTGGGGGCATCCAAGTTATTTGACATATTTTAATTTTTTTTAAGTTACACAATAGTTACTTTCCCTGGTAATTAGTTACTTTTATAATGATGTGATTCAGTTACTAACTCAGTTACTATTTGGGAAAAGTAACTAATAACTATAACTAATTACTTTTTTAAAGTAACATGCCCAACACTGCTAGTGACATGATTTCCATCAAAGAGTCAGGTTCCGCTGCTTTATATGTTGGTGTGCTGCTCACTGAATATAGGCTTGTTAAAGTGTTAACATTTCAATTAGCCTAACCTTGTTGAGCACTGCATTGACTGCTGTTTTCAGCATACTGCACTATTTTGTGCATGCCTACATAAAGGCTGTGATTTTACTGTACTATGACACCAACAGAATAAAATAAAATAAAGCACAAGCCCATTTTCTGTTGAATAATATATAAGGAGAGATATTTAGTATTAAAAAAGACACACGCCTCCTAATGTAGCTCTTGGCAGGACTCAGGCCTCAGCAATGTGATATACTAGGTAACTCTAATGAGTCACTCAAATATTTCATACATTCAGCACAGTATATGGGCTAACAGCACTGCGCTTTTTTGCCTCAAGAGGATTGTGTTACATAAATCAGCAAAACTTCAAGAGTCAAAGCCACGATCTCTAGTGGTTAGTGCATGTGCTCCAGACATGGGCTCCAGACATAGTGAATGGGCTATAGTGCTCTCATTCATACTCTATAACTACAATTTCCTGTCCCCCTTTACAATATACAGTATTTGAGTAGTTGACATAATATGACAGCACTATCCTGAACTATGACATGCAATTTCAAATTCAAGTTAATACATTTTTAATACTGTGTGATTATTATACTCAAATTTTTTATCAGCTACCTTATTGAGGCTATATACACTATTCATATGTCAAATAACTGTATTTCTATGTTTAAAAATACTGTAGGTAAGAAAATCACATACAAACAGTGGGGTCCCAAAGTCTGAGACCTCTAGGGAAGGTTAATCTAATGCATTCTTATTATTAAAGATGTATTAAATTTTATTTTAAATCACAGTTTTTTAAAGTTTGTACAAAATTAAGCTTGTAGTGTCAAAAAATGTTTGTTATTTTGTTCATTCAGTGGATCTTTGGACTTTTTACGGTGGACTTTTGGACTTTTTAGTGTGGACTTTTGGATTTTAATGTAAAAATACAAATATGTAAAAATAAATTATCTAATATTTACTATTTACCATATTTATCTATTAAAATTTGTAAACTTTTTTAAAACCAAAGAAGCACATAACACTGTAAAATGTTTTAATAAAATGATTATTGGAGTACTGTTTTAGTTTTTCTATACTTCAAAATTTAGTGTTTAATTCAATGTCACATTACTTACTGTCTCTTTGGAATTATATTTCAGTTAAATTTTAAATTGCATTTTTCAGTGTACATACAGTAATGTGAAAGTAGTATAAGAGCAAGAGTATAGGTATTAACTTTAAGACACAAGTGTGCTGTACAAACACTGTACAACTCGGCTGACCTCCATTATACACAGAGACACTAAGCACTGGGTAGTGCCGTCCTGCATTACCTACTATGTTATCTGAGAGCTTTGGAAAGAATACTTCACTCAGACTGACTGCTCTTAGACATTAGCTTCTAAGGTGACTGATAACTACAATGGACGTCTAGGGTACACAACATGTCTATGATCAAAAATTAAAGCACATGAGTTCAAATACACTATGCATCTCTTACTGCAACCACTAAAAGCGAACGTCTCCACTAGTACTTTCTAGTGTCAATAAGCAAAAATCAATAAGCACAAGAATCAATCCAATAAACAATACCATTTACCAATACCAAGAAACCTGCACTCTTAAAAGGCTTGCTATGCCTACTTCTCATCGTATGAGGGAAAAAAACAAAGAGACAAGCAACTTGACAAACCTGATGGGTCCATGAAGAGGTGCAAATGCAGCAGATTTTTGAGGCTTCATGGCTTCTTTGTGCATGTGTGGTGCTGAATTGGACAGCTCCGCTGTAATTAGAAAAAAACTCCTACAGCAGACAAAGCAGTCAGTGCACTTGTGCCTGTGTCTTTAGGGAGTGCCGTATCACATTAACAGAGCACTGGCAGGAGGCCCATCTGAGCTTAAGGTGGACTACAACTTTGTCAAGAAGTGCTTTCTGTCATCTAAAGCTGTGTTTTTAGAGTAAAAAGGGCAAAGTGGTTTATTACATTTAAAGGGATAGCTCACACAAAAATGACAAAAAAATTTGATGAAATCCGAGAGCTTTCTGACCCTGCATAGACAGCAACACAACTGACATCTTTAAATCCCAGAAAGGTAGTAAGGCCATCATTAAAATAGTCCATGTGACATCAGTGGTTCAACTTTAATTTAATGAAGCTATGGAAGACTTTGTGTACTTTGTGCACAAAGAAAACTAAAATAATGACTTTATACAACAATTTGTTCTCTTTTATGTCAATCTTCGACACATTCATTCAATTCAATTCATTAGTTTTGTTTTTAAAATACTCTCGGATTTCATTAAAAATATCTTAATTTGTGTTCCGAAGTTGAACGAAGGTCTTACGGGTTTGTAACGACATGGGGTTGAGTAATTAATGAAAGAATTTCATTTTTGAGTGAACTATAAAAAAATGTATTTGCACCTTTCTCACTTTTCAGGTTTAAAACACCCAGAGGGCAATGGGTTAATTGCTACACTTAATATCTATGCAGAAATTACAAAAAAGAATCAAAGTATTAAAGCCTAAATATCTTGTGATATCTACACCAAACTTAATTATATAAAACAGACATATATACACTATAGAATAAGCAATCTATTATGTATGTACTGGAAAACAGATGGATTCACACATTTTGTGAGGTGCTTTGAGGAATATTTTTGTTTTTTAGATGTACAATGGCAAGAGGCTGACTGTTTTGGCCATTTATGTCAATACAGGGATTGAAGATGGGATAAACCGGGCCAGAAAATTTTACACAGAATGAGTGGAGCAAAGCCAGCGTATTGCCATCATAGAAAGACACATTCCCTTTCTGGATATCTACAGAGACTCCAAGTTTTTGGATGCTTTTCCTAACTGCCAGTGGCTTTTCATTTGAGTCCTGACAAATGAGATATTTTCCATTACCGTGATAGATGTAGCAGAATGCATTGTTAAAGTCACCGTTGCAATGCTCTGAATCCTGATCTCCAGTAGCTGACCCATATGACAGACCAATCAACCAATAGGGTTTCTTCCAGACAGCCACCTCCCAGTAGTGGGAGCCGCTGGAGAAACTCTCTTTGGCCCGGATGCTGTACTGAGAGCTGATGTTTGTCTTCTGTTTTTTCTCTGGGGTTGGTCTCTTACTCCAGTGTACCTCCAGCCTGTCTGCTGACACCTCCAACTCAGGGTGTGCTGCTTCTGGATCTAAACGTAATGCTCTGAGACCTGCAGGTGGGAAAATGTGATATGTTACAGTATGAAGGATTATTGCAAAGTCTATGGGCCAGATTTACTAAACCAGGCAAATTAAAGTTAGATTGCAAATCCATAAAAGCGCTGATGGGAGGGGAAAAGTCTGTGTGAGATTTACTGACATTGAACATTAAAAAACACAGATGCAGTTAGATCACTTCTATAATGACCAGCACAATCTACGAAGAACAGTGCAAATTACTGCCTGCTTTAAGACATGCTATTTCCAGGCATTAAATAATGGTGCAAATACCAGTAATTTGACAAGTGCAAACGTTAGTAAATCGTGTTGCGTGACTCATTTTAATACTCTCCTTCCATAAATTTTGCATCTGAAAGGGAAACTCCTACAATTGCATATTCAATAAAGTCAGATGCAAAAATAACTGTGGCAATGCCTTTTCAGTGAAAATTCTTTACTGTGCATCTTTAGTATTTCCTGATAGTACTATTTTAACACCAAAACTGTTGGGCTGTTAGTAAATCTGGCCCCATGTATGTCTTTTATCATTATGCATTAAAACATACTTACTAGACCACAGCCGCTGGGTGTTCTGAAGGACAACTTCATCTAAGTTATCAACCAGCTGTTCGACTGTCTTCATCTTGTCTGGAGTGCTGTACTCTTGCTCTATCACAGACTTGAGTGGCAATTCCACCTGGGAACTAGAGCGGTGATCAGGGATTCTTTGAAATTTTGGTACCAATGTATCACAGCATAATAGAGGGGAAAAACACTTTTAAAAATTACATTGGCCATTAAATGTTTTCTGATAAAGTGCAATTTAAGAGAATGCAGAAAAAACTCACCCTAGTCCATGTTTTTTAAAATGCTATAAAATAAATGTTGTTTTCTGTTAGTGATAATACAGATGAAAAAGAAAAAAGGAAAATGTGCACTCAGAAACAGGCTTAGAATATGCACCTGGAGAAATACGATGTCATTGTCTTCCTCAAGAAGAGTTTGGCTTGATCGTAGGGCAGAATTAATATCTTTAACATGACACTCCAGTGACTCACTCCTCCATCTCAGCCAGTTGTTGGTGTAAAACTCTTCTGTTTCCAGAATGGCCAACATCAGCTTCTGATCCTCCTCAATGTGGGCTTTTATCTGGCTGTATTTTTCAACTATTCTGACTCTGTATGCTTCTGCATTTTTCTGCAAATTACCACAAGTCTGGTAAACTTATAAACTGACAAAGAAAATGACCTAAATCACAACATATTCTAACATCTCTTGCTATACTTTTTTTTTTTAAATCATTTGAAATCAAAGTTATCTGAGAAGTGATGTATACAATACTTTTCTTGGTTTAACTGGTTATTATATGACTCATTAAAATACCCACCGACACCTCTGAAAATAATGGCTCCAAATCTTGCATAGCAGACTCAGATAAATGTTTTCTCTGTAGGAGAAGTGATTTGTTGGCCTCCAACGCCTTCTAAAAAAAAGGTATGTTTCCATAAGTTCTCAATACACTGTTACTTTCCACAAAATTAAACATAATAACTCATTAAATGTTATTTATCTAAGTAAAATGATCTGAGTTCATTTTTCCAGATTTATTATTACAAAAAAATACATTAAAATCCAAACATTACCTGAATACACCTCTTCTATGACAAGCATGTAATTTCTAGCACTTGACACAAATTTCACAATTCAAATAAATTCTGATTAACAAGCTTGTGTTTTGATTCGATATCAAATATTTCACGTACGTGACAAATTTTCTAAAGGAAAACATCTCTTTACTAATGCTGTACTACATATTAAAGGTTCAAATTAACTGAGTTGTATACAAACGCTTAAATTACACTCAGTGAAGGTTTTATAATAATAAAGTTACTATTACATAAATATATTTCCATTCCAATTTATTTTTTGAAATATAAACATTTGGTGGTTTTCATAAAAAAAAAACGTATTTATTCAAACGTTAACACTGAAGAACATATGTAGCAAATTTCTGAGGTAAATGTTACGTTACCTGACATTGTTTACAAGCTGTTGTTTGAAGCCTTTGCGCGGTTGAAACACTGATTGAGCGATTGTATGAGACAGCAGGATATGAGACGGATTTTGGTCAATTGTACTCTTTCTTTTAACATACCTTCAGATGTTTATGCATGTGTATTCCATGCTGTAACTGGAGGAGATGATCTATTCACGTGGCCGCTTCTCCTAAACAAAGGCACTACAGCGATCTTTCGCTCCACATTAAACAACGCAAAAAATGTATTTGTTTGTAATTTATTGTTTAAATACTGTAATAGAATGTACATAATTTGAAATCTGAGACTTTGTTTTTATATTAAAAGTAACAAAGCACAAAGCTATTGCGATTTATTTGATGGAGGCACGCTATTGTGTTCAGTTTATTAACTAAAACCAGGCTAGAATAATCAATTCTTGGGATTTAAGAATTGATATCGTTTCATAAAAATGAGAATCCATTCAAATCGAGAAATCTATTTTTTTTACCAGCCCTACTTATTTTTGTATTAAAATTTTTATAGTTTTTATTTTTTTACTTTTTACTTGACTGTTACACCCACATGACATAGTGTCAGAAACACTGACAGTTTTCTTGAAAATTACATGTTTTTTTTTTCAGCAAAACAAAAGATTTTTAAACTACATTTTTCCTTTCATATATTGTGGACCAATCTGGCAATAATATTTAAAAAATAATAATATTCATAAATTAAATGAAATTGAATTACCTTGAATTCTCTGCATGCCTCTTGCAGCGTAACAGCTTGATGGTTTTTGTGTGACCCAACTGCAATGCACAGACAGCACACAGCAATCTGGTCCTCCTGACAGAAGAGTTTCATCTCCTCCCCATGCTCCTTACACTTAAAGGAAATCAAGTCTTCAGTTACTTCGATGATAGAGTGTCCTCTTAAAGCCTCTCTCTGCTGGTGGAGGAGGGTGTGAGCAGAGCACAGAGAGGCATCGCACGTGAGGCAGCTCTTCACAGCCACCTCAGTCTTCCCAATGCACAAATCACACATGATAATAGCAGGTGACATTTGAGATGATCCTTCCAGCGAAGGTGCCCTTGCAAAGACACCCTGAACTTTTCTTTGAAGATCTGAGTTGATCTCTAGCTCAAGATCAGGAGGATAGAGGATCTGACATTCTGGACAGAACAGTGGCCCTTCTCTGGATGTTTTTGGGTCATCCATGTTCCAGACCACTTGGATGCAGGTTTGACAGAAGTTGTGCCCACATGGAAGGCGTACAGGGTTTGTGAAGGGCTCTACACAAACAGGACATTTTAGTTCTTCTACTCGAGCGTCCATGTTAGCAGACCTTCTCCTGTCTGTGTGTGGTGGCTCGGCATGAATATTTCAAAGATGAGGTTCAGGTTTCAATGCCATTATGTTGTATACAATTATGTTGTATTCAATTACAGTAAACTGTGCATGCCTTCTAATACCACAGTATATAAAATATTTCTAAACAAATATGACATGCATGATATTCAAATCCATCTTGTTTATTCAAGTCTAACCTCAAATATTAAAGAAAACCACTCCAAAAGACACACAAATGCCTTTATCACAAAGTTAAAAAGTGTCAAATAAAATTTTTAAATGTAATTGTTGATAATATACAGTGCGTTGCGAAAGTATTCATACCCCTTCATTTTTTTTTTACTTTTTGTTATGTTGCATTCTTCTGATAAACTGCTTTAAATGACTTTTTTTCTCACATCAATCTACACTCCACACACCACAATGACAAAGCACAAAACAGGTTTGTGACAACTTTGCAAATTTATTAAAAATAAAACACTGAAATAAGTACTTTGCATAAGTATTCAAATGTACACCTCTGTACATTTTTGGGTATGATGTGACAAGTTTTTTATCTGCATTTGGCAATTATCTGCCATTTTTTGGCTCACCTCTTCACCTCAAATGAGGGCTGGCATACATTTTCAGGTTTCTCCAGAAATGTTTGATTGTGATCATACCAAGGCTATGGCTGGGCCACTCAAAGACATTCACAGAGTTGTCTATGAGCCACTCTTTCTTTGTGCTTAGGGTCACTGTCCTGTTGGAAGCAAGCTGAACCTTCTGCCCAGTCTGAGGTTTTGAATCTTAACTAGAGTGACCATCAGCTTCTTGGTCACCAGTCTAACCAAGGCCCTTCTCCATCAATTGCTTAGTTTGACCAGGATGCCAGCTCTAGGAGGAGTCCTAGTTGTTTCAAACTTCTTCCATTAAGAGTAATCGAGGCTACATGCTTCTGTGAACCTTCAATGCAGAGGATTTTTTTCTGAACTCTTCCCCAGATCTGTACCTTGACGAAATCCTGTCTCTGAGCTTTACAGGCAGTTCTTTTGACCTCAGGGCTTGGTTTATGCTCTGATACACATTTTCAGCTGTTAGACCTTTTATTGAGAGGCGTGTGCCTTTCCAAATCATACTCATTCGAATGAATATGCCACAGTTTAACTCCACTCTAAGTGTAGTAACATCTAGAAGGATATGAGTGCTCCTGAGTCCTGAGCTAAATGTCAAGTGTCCCAAATACTTATGCAATGGAATAATAAAAATCAGTTTTTTATTTCTAATACATTTTCAAGTTGTTAAAAACATGTTTTTTGCTTTGTCATTATGATGCATGAAGTGTAGATTGATGTGGGAAAAAAGTAATTGAAAGCAGTTTAACATAAGGCTGCAGCATAACAAAACCTGAAAAAAATTAAGGGGTGTGAATACTTTCACAAGGCACTGTAATTCTGTATTCTCATTACTTTCATGTTTCTTTATGCATATTTGTACATTTTGACCACTGATTTCATATCAATATTTTTGCAATTAATTGTGATTTCTGCATAGCTATGTCCTGCATTAAACAGTCTGTACCTGCACCATTTTGTGGTTTGGATTACAATAAATAATGTAATAACATTTTTGTGCTGTTTTGAGAACATCATTAAAATTAAAGAACATTATTTAAACGAACCGTTATCATGTATTAATGACAATTATCTGTAAACCATTTGAAAGCCCAAATGTATAATTATTATACCAAAAATGTATTTTGTTAATCTAAAAGCATAAATAACTGTTTGAAACACACATAGCAAAACCAGAGCCATATAAAAAGAGAGTTGCGACACTCCCATAGGTTTCCATAGGAACTGAGGAATGCGGAAGTAAAGCGTGTCATGGAGCGGTCAATAGTTCCAAACAACCAATAGCTCCTCCATTGAAGCCCATCCATTTCAGCGCTTCTCAAGCACAGTCGCAAGTATATTGAAGAAATTACTGCATTTCTTTACATTTTAACGCATCAGTTGACCTCTCGAAAAACTGGCCAATAGTGGTGTTTTATGAAGCGTGTTATAGTTAATGTTTATCGTTAAAAAATAAACAGTTAAACTGTAAATGCAGCTGGATAACGTGAGAAACACCGTAATAGCGACCATAACCAGATAGTTGTCATATTTTTATGCTTTTAGTCTTTCTGCAATCTTTCTCTCACTGTAGGAGGTTGAATGAGTTTCAGTAAAGACTGCATTCAAGAAACACGATAAAAATGTATGCTGAATGCAATTCGTTGCCTTGTGTTTTTTAAACATTATTTTCATCTTTTCTATTATGTTAAATGCCATTTTTGCTTGCCTTTTATAATATTCACTTATGTTGTATATTTGAATATCATAAAACAAGAGTAAATTACTTTTTTTTATTTAACATTAAATCGTTAAATCGAAACATACTGTATAAAAAAAGAGTGTTTGATCATGTCCAAATACACATGCAGATGTATTTAACCTTAAATATTACACTAACTGTAATCTAAATACTATATTAGAAAATATTATCTTTTAAATGGTCAGGATCATTATTGCACATATTAAGTACAAAAAAAACCTCCTCAAAATATTTACTAAATAGAACTTAACTATATATATTACAGTTATTTAATTGAATAAAAGTTACACTTAAGGTGTTTGGTCACATTTGACTGCCAAAGAGTATGAGAACATATTAATTATGTCTCTTTATCACTCCCCAGAATAAAATGCGATTGTAAAGCGTATTCAGAGAAGTTATCAATACACAATCAATGCACATTATGTGTTAATAATTACTCGAAATTGCTGCAAATATAGTAAAACTGCTGTATATCCTATTTAACTCCATTCAAACACATTGACAGCGCGGAGCTGTTTGGAACTATTGAGAGCTCCATGAACCACGTGACCGTGCGGCGGCGAGATCAAAGCGTGTCGCAACTCTCTTTTTATATGGCTCTGAGCAAAACGTACTTACCATGATGACATTCAAAATCATGCGGCAAAATCTAGCATTGCTTGTGTTTGTTGTCTTGGTAACAAAATAATTTCCTATTATACAAAAAAAATAACAATAGAACTGCCCGTTTTTTACTGACTGTTAATAATAAACGGGCAGATTTGTTTTCAAACTGAGTAACAATTACAAACTCGCTAGGTGGCAGTGTGTCGGTAATGACGGCGTTAATACAGCAGACTAAAAACAACGAGGAAACGTTTGCTTTCTCATGTGATGTAAAGTTCAACGACTGTACGCGGGAATTTTGAGATCGTAGTGTTTACTCTGCAGAGATGCAGCAAGAGTTGTTTACGCAAGAAATCTGATACGTTTTGTCTTATGTGAAAGCAAATGTGAAAACGTTTGGATTGGAGTACTGTTGGTACTGGAGAATATCTGTTTCTGGACAAATTAACGTGATTTGAGCCGTAATAGCCGTGGCTTTCTTTATATGCAGCTGTCTAAGTTATGTGGGGCTTTTTTTTTTTAAAGTTTTGATACCAAGAGCTGCTTTGTGATATTGAAAAAAAAAATCTGTTTTTAGTAACGTTAATTTTAATTACGTTACTTACGGTCCGCGATGATGAAGTGTAAAACCAGCAAATCTTCCGTAAGTATTTAGTAGCTCTAATGCTTTGTCATTCTTCCTCATCTAGTTATTTAGATGTAACGTAAATGTTATCTGCTGTGAAAGTTTACTAACTATATTTTTTTCTTTTGCTGTTGTAGATGGTCAATGGAGTTCAGTCAAACATTTCTGCCTTTTTCGTCTCAAAGGTAAGGACCTAACAAGACTCTTAAAAAACTAAAAACTCTTTTAGTTGCTCTTAGAGATACTTCACCCAAAATAAAAATTCTGTTATCGTTTATTTACCGTTATATTGTCGAAGACCATTATGACTATATGGCCTGTAATATGGATTTTGTTTTCAAATAATTAAATTAAATAGGTTATGCGGATGTCATTTGAAATCTAATTTGAATCTATAAAAAAGCACAACAACTTTTTTGTTAAAATCATTTTATATGTGACCCAGGACCACAAAACCAGTCATAAGGGTCCATTTTTCAAAACTGAGATTTATACACAATCTGAAATGTAAATAAGATAAATGAGCTTTCCACAGATATATGGTTTGTTAGGATAGGACAACATTTGGTCAAGATACAACTATTTTAAAATCTGCAATCTGAGGCTACAAAAAAAATCAAAATATTAAGAAAATCGCCATTTCTTAGCCATTCATATTACTAATCAAAAATGAATTTACTGTAGGAAATTTGCAAAATAGCTTAATGGAACATGATCTTTACTTAATAGCCTAATGATTTTGTTCATGAAAGAAAAATTTATCATTTTGACCCATACAATGTATTTTTGGCTATTGCTACAAATATACCTGTGCTACTTAAGACTGGTTTTGTGGTCCAGGGTCACACATATGTTTGTGATGCCCTTTTATTTTTATAATTGTTTTTATTAAATTTTACTCATGCATCTACGTAGATTTAAATTGTTTGATAAATGTCTTCAGAACCTATTTAATTGTTTTGTATTAAAAAAAAAAAATTAATTTTTTTTATATATATATATATATATATATATACACACACCATAACATCACCTTTATGTTTTATCAGGTTTCACAAAAGTCACCTAAAAAAATTGCAGCTGGAATTACAAGAGTCCCTGTTTCACTGAAGACTGGTTTTGCAGAGGATACACATATCCCCTGCTCTCCAACAACACCTTCTGCTGTTCCAGAGACGCCTGACAGTCTGAGGAGCGAGAACCCTTCAGACACCTCATATGAGAACCGTTCACCTGTCTCCCGTGGCCTACATACTAAAGGTGTCAGAGGTAAACCTAGCCTGATGGCACGTAAGCTGATGCAGCCACAGAAAACCAGCAGTCCAGAGTCCGAAGACACCTTTGAGCTTAAAAATGGCCTAAGTCACTCTGGCTCTGTGAAGAGGTTGTTGCACAGCACAGAGAACATCCAGAGTGCCAAACGGTCCAGGACCATGCAAGTTCAGAAGCTACCTAATTGTGACGCAAGCTCACTAGAGGCCAAACAAAATGTATTCTCAAAGAGTCCTCAGAAAAAAATCAAAGCTGAGTCTTTCAGTTTTGAGAGTAGTCGATTGGCAACTGGGCCTTGTGTGAAAACAAATGGAAAAACAAATGGTTTCTCAAAGCTCTCCAAAAAATTGTCTCATCATCTGAGCTTTAGTACAAGTGAGAAAGAGAATTCACTTGCTCCAAATGTCAAGTCGGAGGTAGACATGAGTACGGTTTCTGAAACAAATGACTTGGATCTTCTGATGTCATATAGTTCATGGATACAAAATGGATCTACTGAAGAAAAAGAGGCTTTTCTCAACTGTCCAATTACTAAGAAGAGACCCTTGAGTACTGCTGATCTGCAGGTGAAAGACAAAATCGCTGATGGAAAGACTTTGCCAGCCCCATTTGAAGATGATTTTACGGATGTGATAGATGATTGGTTTGATGATGACGTGGAGCAAAAATCAGAAGCACCAAAACCCAAGAAGTTCAGTCATGAGTATGAATGTTTTATTAAATCCATTTATGTATATATAAGTGAGCTTTAGTAATATTTGATAGTTTGGTGATTTCTGTGTATTAAAACTAGTATTATTTATGTACCATTTTATTTTTTATAAATAATCAATAATAGTTAAATTTTTAGTTATTTATTTTTGTATTTTTACTACTTAACTATTTTTTAATTATTAATTATGTTCAGTTTAATTTTATTTCAGGTTTAGTTAAGTTTTTATTTTTTATATACACTGCTGTTCAAAAGTTTGGAGTTAGTAAGCTTTTTAATGTTTTTTTTTTTTTTTTAAGTATTTTCTGCTCATCAAAGCTGTGTTTATTTGATGAAGAAAAAAAAAAGAAAATCAATTATATTGTGAAATATTATTGCAATTCAAAATAGTGGTTTTATATTTCAATATACTTTAAAATGTAATTTATTCGTGTGATGCAAAACTGGATTTTTTTCAGCATCATTACTCAGTCACAGTCTTCAGTGTCACATGAACCTTCAGAAATCATTCTAATATGCTGATTTATTATCAATGTTGGAAACGGTTGTGCTGCTTAATATTTTTTGGGAACCTGTGATACTTTTTTCAGGGTTCTTTGATTCTTTGAATGTTAAAAAGAACAGTATTTATTTTAAAGGATACTCTTTTGTAACAATATACACTACAGATCAAAGTTTGGGGCCAGTCAATCTTTATTTGAAATAAATTAATGTATTTATTTAGCAAGGATGTGTTAAACTATTCAAAATTAAGCTCTCTATTTTGAATAAGTGCTGTTCTTTCTAACTTTTTATTCGTCAAAGAATCCTGAAAGTTAACAAAAATAACCCTGCTTAAAACTGATTTCTTTGAATTTCAGAAAAAACAAAGGCATACCAGAGCATGTTATACTGACATCTGGTGTTCATAACCGATACTGGGTACTGGATGTACAGGTTGTTACCTCATCACGAAGTTGCACAGAGAAGCACTTAACCATCACCTGCTCCAAGACGACACAGTCCAGAGAGACCTGTATTCTCAAAGATGGCTGGTACAAAATGTTACATGCCCTATGAAAAAGAGTTTTGAGAGGCTTCTTTCTGATTGTCTTGTGTTTTGAACTTTCTAACCATTTTTCTAAAGGGAAAGTACTCCGGTTGCTGTTGGAGACGTCATTCATTTGGAAGGAAGGTGTGTTTCCGGCTTGTGGACGATTGATAGAGACTCTGGTTTCCTGGTTTTGCTGCCTGACCTGCTGATATCGGGGACCAGCATTGCCAGCAGTATTCGCTGCCTGAGGCGAGGGGTGCTGGGAGAGATGTTTAAGGTGTGAAAATTTATATTATAGTTCAAAGCTTTGGGGCATTACATTTTTTTTTTTTTACTTTTGAACAGGGTCATTTTTATAAAATACTGAAATAACTACTGTACTGTATAACTACTGTATAAAATACTAAAATAACAACTGTTTTCTCTTGTGAACTATATGTAAACGTATTTTATCTGAAATATTTAGTTCAGGTCAATACTAAATAAAAAATGCATTTTGTATGATCCCTCTTATTTTGGTAAAATAATTAACATTTTGCAGATTCTGCAAGGTGTATGTGAACTTTTGACCTCAACTGTATGTATCAATCTCCAATAGCTATAGCATAAATCATAAGACAATCTTTGTCATATGCAGAATGTATATACAATGTATACTGCTTATATTAATATTTTCAGCATTCTTGATGATTGATGATGCAAACCTTGGTGTGTTCTTAATTGCACTTGTCATATTTTAATGCTTAAAATAATTAAAAAAAATTGTTTGTGGTTTTTAAACAGGCATTTGATGGTGGATCTAAGCAGATGTTAAATGGTACCATAGTTCATGATATCTTCCAAAAAGCAGCCATGTCCTCAGATTTCTCCTCAGAAAGGATACAGCCATTTGCTGCAGAGGCCCTAAGAAGCCCTAACTACCTCGGACAAATGTAAGTTATCTTGTAACATCAGCTCCACCTTTAAAGACACATCAGTATTATTTTTAGTTATATTTAGTTTTCAGTTTTTATAGTTTTTTTTTTTTTAGATTTATATATACAGGTATTGTGCTATTGTGCTTAATTAGGTATAGTCTAAAGCTGACCCAGGCTGACATGAGACAGGAAGTAGAAGAATATCTTCCTTCTTTATCTGAGTGGGCAAAAAATTACCTCCACACTTCACCGCAGGCTGGACAAAAGCAGCTCACTCTCAAACTGTAAGTATATATGTATATGCATTTATTTAAAGATGGTGGAGAGCATGGTCTGATGGGTTCAGTTTTTGTGTTATAAATAAATGTAATGGTTTGTGTGGTTAATATACTATCAGCCCTAGCGACGGGGCTCTGAGCAAGCAAGATGCCACCTGTAGCCTGACAGTCACAGATTTTATGGACATTGAAGAAAACATCTGGTGTCCACGTTTTGGCCTGAAGGGGAAGATAGATGTCACAGCTGGAGTTCGGATTCATCGGAGGGGCAGAAAGCCCATAGAGAGGATTGTGCCACTGGAACTGAAAACTGGCAAGGAGTCCAACTCCATTGAGCATCGCAGTCAGGTACAATACGCAACAGAGACTATAGACATGTCACATTGCTACTAAATATCATTTAATATTTTGACATTTCATTTTTATTCTAGGTTATTCTGTACACATTGATGAGCTCAGCTAGACGTTGTGATCCAGAGGCAGGTTTCCTTGTCTACTTGAAGACTGGAAGTCTACATCCTGTTGTGGGTAACCACATGGACAGGAGAGGTTCGTTTATTTGTTTTTTTTTTTGTTTTTTTTAATGTATGATTCACCCGAAAAGAAATTCTGTCATCTACACCCTCCAAACCCAGAACACTTTGATTCATTTTCAGAATACAAATTAAGATATTTTAATTTAACCTGAGAGGTTTCTGTCCTTAAATCACAAACCTCATTGGTTCTTGTTGAAGCAAGCAAGTTTGAGCCTACCTTATTTGATGAGCTCTATAAATAATGCGTTGATCATTGTTTATATGTGAACAATGTCTAAATCTTAATTAATTAAAAATTAAAACTTGGATCAAGCTGCTTGATGCATGTGGTTACTTTTACAATGTCTTTCTGGACTTTTTGAAGCATGAAACTTTTGAGGTTGTTGAGTTTAAATGGAGAGATAGAAATTCCTCTGGTTTCTTCAAAAATATCTTCATTTTTGTTTAAAAACAAATTAATGTTCTTATGAGTTGGGAGAGGCATAAGGTTTAACAGAATCTTTATTATGTGTGAACTGTCTCTTTGAATCATGTATTTTCGCACAACTGTTGCAAATGAGAGTTGATGCACTTGAGGTCATAAAAGCATAATGTTAAAATCTAAGATCTAAGGCTTATATCCTGCTTTTGACTACATTTGACTACATTGTTTATTTCTTTTTCCATCACAGAACTGATTAAAATAAGAAACTCATTGGCCCATCATGTCGGAAACAACCTGATTAAGGTAGATGGAAAAAGTCAAATGGCCCTGTTGCCTGCCATTATATCTGACCAGCAGGCATGCAAGTACTGTCCTCAGAAAAGGAACTGTGCAATTTACAACAGGTATTGTTTTTTCTCTTTTCTGTTACAACTTCAAAGTTCTGTGATTCTTTTGAGCTTCAGCTGAAATGCATTATTTTGTGTAGAGCTGTAGAGAGAGATCCCGTGGAGAACTGTAATGAATATCCACAGGCCTTTGTGCAATCAGAGAGCGAACACCTCAACCATGTGCACCTTCAGTACTTCAGCCACTGGGTGCTGCTCTGCACACTGGAGGCTCTCACCATGGAGAACAAAGGAGGTCGGCGCAATATCTGGCTTCAGACTCCCCAGCAGAGGTGGGTGTTTTATAGAATATGGCTTTTACTGTACACTATGTTAGTTCACCCATTATTTGCTCCCCCTCATGTCTTCCCAAACCCATTCGGAAGGTCAACTTCGAAACACAAATGAAGAAATTTGTAATGATATCTAAAGATTTATGCCCCTCCATTGAGAATTCATTTACATTTAGACATTTAGCAGATGCCTTTATCCAATTTTTAACAATTTTTAAATATGATCCCTAAAGAGAAGTTTACTTTATAGGAAAAAAATCCTAAATAAAATCTTGAGCAATTGTCTCTTCAATAGATTTTTTTTGTTTGATTTGATTTGATTTTTATCTTTTTAATGCATTTTTTAGATCCTAAGCAGATTAACAGTGTTTGTTTGTGCAATTGAATGTTTTTGGCCCTAATGAATGTCTCTGTTGCATCCCTGTTCTTATGTTGTTCATTCTCAGGGAGAAAAGTGGTGGCTGCGCGGGTAACATGCAGTTAGCTGGAGATGTCACTGTCCTATCTGATGGTGTATATAAGCACAGCTTTGAGAGGAAGGAGGGCTATCAGAATCTCACTGGCCTGATAGTGGGTGACAGGATTGTAGTCAGTGATCAGGACTCAGAGCTCATAGCACTGGCCACAGGATATGTCACAGAAATAACTGTCAGTGGAGTGACTTGCTCTTTGGACAAGTAAGTCTCTTGCAGATGCTTTACTTAATGTTGTTCAGTTTTACTGAATCTGAAATGTTGAAGCATACATCAAAGTCTAATTCCACATGTATGTAATTTCCAGAAACCTTTCCAAGTATTCCTCAAACACAGTTTTCCGACTGGACCAGGATGAAGGTGCAGGCGGTCTTAGCACTCATCTAGGAAACCTGTCTATGTTAATGGAGAACACTCCAACCAGGTATGATCATTTTCTTGTTGTTCTTTAAATGTACCTAGTAGTGCTTTTTTTTTGTTTTTAAAAAAGCTAAATATGTGTAATTTTCTGCAGTGAAAGACTGAGGGAGTTGATTGTGGAATTCAGACCTCCCCAGTTCATTGACAGCCTCAGCAGTGTTTTGCCTCGAGATGCCAAGGACACTGTGGCCAGCATTCTGAAAGGTGTGTTCAAACACTGCATTCTCCTGATAATCTACTCTCATTGAACTATAATCTCACTCTTGCAGTGAGTTGCTCTTGATGTGTTCTTTGAGTAATAGAACTGCTTTGTTCCTACTTAATGAGTTTTCATCATGTTGACTCCCAGGACTAAACAAACCTCAGAAACAAGCCATGAAAAAAGTGCTGCTATCCAAAGATTACACTCTTATTGTGGGAATGCCAGGTACTGGGAAAACTACCACCATTTGTACACTGGTAAGAGCTTATTTGTAAATGTTTTGGAAACCATCTGTGTTTTAGATTATAAATAAATGTTCTTTTTTTCAGAAACAGTCATAATTCTGTTTGCATGAATCTTATTTTCCCACCCACTTTATGACCTGTAGAGTGAAACTGACTTTGTTTTGTTGCTGCTGCTGGTTTCTATATACAAAGGAATATTAATCTGACATTAAGTTGCACTTCCTTGTTTTACAGGTGCGTATACTCCATGCTTGTGGTTTCAGTGTACTTCTGACTAGCTACACCCACTCTGCTGTGGACAACATCCTTCTGAAACTGAAGAGGTTTAAGATTGGCTTCCTGCGATTGGGACGTGCTCAAAAAGTGCACCATGACATCCTGCCCTTCACAGAGGAGTCATGTCGGGCCAAAGGCATCCAAACACTAGAAGAGCTGGAACAACTGTACAACAAAGAAGTAGGACATATTCAAATCCTTGATCTTAAACTTTACACTTTAAAATAACTGTATAATAATAAATGAAGCATCATTACTTCAGTCTTCAGTGTCACATGAACCATGAACCAATCATTCTAATATGCCGATTTAGTGCTGAAAAAACATTTCTTAAAGGGGTCATCGGATGCCCATTTTCCACAAGTTCATATGACTCTTTAGGTTCTTAATGAAAAGTCTATAATATACTTTGGTTAAAATTTTTTTGTAACGTTAGAAATCTTTACTGTCACTTTTGATGTATACAAAAAGTATACAGTTTCATGTATACTTGTTGAATAAAAGTATCTTATCTTTTTTTCTCAAATCTTATTGGCCCCAAACTGTAGTGTGTATGACAAGTAATGGATACTGTTCAATCACTGATTACTTCACAAAATTCAAATGGACTCGTAAAGCTCACCCTATTTTTCTTTGTAGCTGATTGTGGCCACCACCTGTATGGGTGTGAAGCACCCAATATTCAGCCGCAGACGCTTTGACTTCTGCATCGTGGATGAGGCTTCTCAGATCAGTCAACCTGTATGTTTGGGTCCGCTGTTCTACGCCCAACGCTTTGTCCTGGTGGGAGACCACCAACAGCTTCCTCCCATTGTGCAGAATACTGAAGCCAGGTAGTTTTTGAAAGATTGTTTGCCTTTGAATACAGCTTTTTTTAATCACATAACTGAGCTAACTGAACTTACACTACCACCATATTATTACCGTAACCATTATTTTACCACAGTATTTTGTGAAATGTAAGAATTGATAAATTTCTTTACTCAGGACATTGGGTATGGATGAGAGTTTGTTCAAACGTCTGGAGCACCACAGTGATGCAGTTGTT
The DNA here is from genome assembly GCF_049309525.1 of Garra rufa. Lineage (NCBI taxonomy): Eukaryota > Metazoa > Chordata > Actinopteri > Cypriniformes > Cyprinidae > Garra > Garra rufa. Next base: position 26,854,360 of record NC_133362.1, on the reverse strand, counting down.
CAGCTGAATGTGCAGTACCGAATGAACAGGTGGGAGCAATACCAGTCAGACACTCAGGCTTGACCTATGTGATTTGTTAAATGAAAAATAAAAAATCATTATGCAAGTTTGCAAATATGCAAATTTAGACTAAACCTTTAAAAGGATAGTTCACCAAAAATGAAAATTACTCCATGATTTACTCATCCTCAAGGCATCCTAGGTGTATGTGACTTTCTTCTTTCAGACGAATACAATTTGAATTTTATGAAAATGTCCTTGTTTTTCTAAGCTTTATAATGGCAGTGAATGGGTGATTTTGAAGTCCAATAAAGTGCATCCATCCATCATAAAAAGTGCTCCACATGGCTCTTTATGTAATAAATACATTCTGAAGTGAATTCATGCATTTTTGTAAGTAAAATATCCATATTTAAAACTATATAAAAAGTAATCTCTAGCTTCCGTTTACTGTCGTACGGTCTCATGGATAGCATAGGATGTAGGCGTAGCGCAGGCGCCGGTAAGAAGCAGGTTTTGTTTGCAGCAAAGACAAATCAGTCTCCTCTTGGCTTATATTGAAATCCTTCAACATTTTTCTTTGCAAATCCTTGTTTTGTACTTCTAATTCATGACCGGTGTTTTGCTCTCTCATCTGCACATCCGCATTTGTCATTTCTCACCAGAGCATATGCTATATGCGTGCATTTCTTACAAAAACACATTGATGCACTTTAGGAAGCCTTTATTCACCCCCCCAGAGCCATGTCAGACACTTTTTATGATGGATGTATGCACTTTATTTGATGTCTTTGGGACTATTGAAAAAATAACACTCATTCACTGCCATTATAAAGCTTGGGAAAGCCAATTTATCTGAAAGTAGAAAGTCATACACCTAGAATGCCTTGAGGGTGAGTAAATCATGAGGTAATTTTCATTTTAGAGTGAACTATCCTTTTAACATTAAATATCTTTGAAATAGGTTTTTAAAACTCATGTGGAATACTAATTTTCTTATACATTTTTGAGAATACTCACAACCACCAGGTTCCAGTTGCACACCTCTTATACTTCACATTTTCCATCCTGCAGTGCGATCATGTCCCTGAGCAATGCTCTGATGTATGAGGGCCGACTGGAGTGTGGCTCTGAGAGGACGGCAAACGCAGTGCTGCAGCTGCCCGGTAGAGCTCAAGTCGAGAAGGAGCTGGACCTGTATGTGTGTCAGCCACAGTACAGTGCTTGGGTCCAGGCTGCGCTGGAACCCAATAGTCCTGTCTGTTTCCTGGACACCTCCGAGGTCAGCCTGACTTTCTTTTTTTCTTACTCTTTATCTAATTTTGCCTGTTATAGAATACATTTTCATCATTATGTACTGTACCTTTCTTCAGGTTCCTGCCCCTGAGACGGTGGAAAAAAGTGGCATCAGCAACCACACAGAAGCCATATTGGTACAAGCCCTCGTCACTCTGCTGCTCAAGGTCCGAACATGCCATTTGTTATGAAACACACTAAAATCTGTGCTTTTTTTTCTGTAGTGCTTGAAATTAAATTAGAATTTTTTAATGTGTTGTAGGCTGGATGTAGAGCGTCTGATATTGGGGTCATTGCTCCATATCGACAACAGCTAAAAGCCATCTCCAGTCTGCTGCAGGGAGATGCCTTTAAAGCTCTGGAAGTCAACACTGTGGACAAATACCAAGGACGTGACAAGAGCGTCATCATAGTGTCCTTTGTTCGAAGCAACCCTGAAGGCAACGTAAGTGGCCTTCCCCCTGAGTTTAAACAAACAAAATGTTTTACATTTAAGCCAGTTAACTCTTCATTGCAAGTGTTATGTACTAGATTATTTCATTATTCTGAGGCTTCATCATTTTTCAGCTGGGAGAGTTGCTTCAGGACTGGCGTAGGCTGAATGTGGCCATCACTAGAGCCAAACACAAGCTTCTCATGCTAGGCTCGGCACCCACCCTTCGCCGGTACGCACCCCTGGAGAAACTTCTCTGCCACCTTCAACAGGAAGATATGATATCCTTTACAGCTGCATTTACTAATGGGAATCAGTGAATTTTTTTCACTGTCATTAAAATAAATTAAAGGGTTAGTTCACCCAAAAATGAAAATTAGTCCATTATTTACTCACCCTCAAAGATATCCGCCTGGAGCTGCTTCCGTATACAACAAGAACGCAAGCTAGATTAAAGTGATTATTACATTTTAAATATGGGTATTTTTCTTACAAAAACAAATCATTTCACTACAGAATACTTTTATTCACCCCCCCGGAGCTGTGTGAGGCACTTTTTTTTATAGATGAATGCGCTTTGATGAAGAAAATCACCTGCCCATTACTTTATAAAGTTTGAAGGAGCCAGAACAATTTTTAACAGAACTCCAATTGCATTGAAAGAAGGAAGTCATATACACCTAGGATGCCGTGAGGGCTAATAAATAATGGACTAATTTTAATTTTTGGGTGAACTAACCCTTTAAAGTAATTAATAAATTATTAACCACTTTTTTTTGTGAAACAATTTTTGTAGTTCTCCTTAATTAAAGTCACATCTTCCAGCTGCCTGCTGCTGCCCATGAGGCACTACCCAGAATCCACTTGTGATAAAAACAAAAACCTCTACTGATTCATAGTGTACGTCAAAAAGATAATGCTGTGAAACAATTACTTGAAAAAAAAAATGTAAGTGAAATGGTATGCATAAGCTTCAGATAACTATAGACACCTTTAATGGAGGTGAAGTTTAAAAATAAATCAGTGCTGACAGGCCTAGGACATAATTACACTCATTTTTCACCCAATGAATTCCTACCTCATGTTTCATTACAGTTTTATCTTTGTGTTTTGTGTATGTGTTTTATATATATGAGAATTTTAAGAATTTAATGTTTTTGTTTAATAAATTGCAACAAATATTACTTTAAAGTCTCTTTGACTTTTTTCTTCACCGAAAACTGTTGACGACTTAAAAGACATAATAATAAAAAAAAGTTTGCACATCTGTGAATTTGCATTTTATTTATTAAAAAACTCAACACATTAATGTTGAGACAATAAATGCACTTGATTTCCATCAAAACTACAAGTCTGTCTAGATTTTAAGAGTTCCCTGAAGAATGATCTGTGCTTGACCAATGATGTCCAGTCGGCCGTCGTTTCTTATCTCCATCTTTACTTCGCCTCCTCGTCTGGAGCACTGGTAAGCTGGAAAAACAAATATGGCAGAGATGAATGTTTTTTTTTTTTCTGAGCCAAGAGCTTTTGTTAATGCTTCTTGTCTTTAAACATTTGCTTTTAAACTTGTTTATTCATATTAACGTCCTTTTCAATAGGAATTTTGAATTTATTCCAGTGTGTTTATGATGACATGATGCAGTGAAGGACAAGGAGGCCTTTACCCAACATTTTCTTTTTCTGCAGCTTTTCAGACCAGTAGCCAGCAAGGACTGTATGTGCAGAACCTTTTAGAAATAAAGTAGTGTTATGATGCTTTAATTGGCATTACTATGTATGTAAATGATTTGAGTTTACATGATACACATTTCAAACAGCTTGAATGTTTTGCTGACCAGTGACTGGATCTTCAGGGATCCCAACCCATGGGGCGAAGACACGGGAGTAGAAGTCATATCCAGACCTCTCTGCTCCTTTCAGTGTAATGATGAGACTTTTTATTTTACCAGTGGTTTCGTTTCTCAGAAGAGTCTCTGCTTCTGGTCTCAAAGACATAAGTTCAGACCTGACAACAATTAAGAATTAACAGCAGAATGGAAGGGAAAACCCTTATCAAATATGTAGTAGATGGAGAACTTTCTCTTTCACTGACTGAATGTTGTACTGAAACATGTTTTAAAGTGTCACACAATCTGCAATAGATTAATTTTTCTCTGCAAAGTTGTTTTCCTATTTAATGCCCATAACACAATGCCACCATCAATGTAATTTTCATTCTTGTTGTTTTTAGAAAAGCCTAAGAGAAGACTCCAGCAGTACCTGTCGCAAGTGTCAGCCAGACGAACCATCAGTTTCTTTGTGGTTGGACTGTAACACACTTCATGAATGGGTAAGTCTCCTACAGCAGCCTAAAGATGTTCAACAAAGTGACACAATGCTATTTTATACTTGTTTCATATTAAAAACAGAATTAGTACCTGGCAGTGTTACCTTCAAAAGATCCTTGATTTCATGTTGGTCCTTCAAATAAAAAATAAACTCAAATTCAGAGCAAGAAACACTACTTGATTAATTATGAGAGACTGTATAAGTTTTGTTTAAGAAAGGGTGCATGAGGTGGTCATACCTGGGGGTTTGGTTTGTTTAATGGGAAGTCCATTATTAGATATTCTTCATGTTGACGCACATAAAGCTCCCCACTCAAAGTCTCAAACACCAGTACGGGGTTGACATTTTCTGTGTGATGATATTGTGCTTTTAGAATAATCACAGTTTTTTCTTTTTGATAAAATATTAATGTAAGAACTAGCGTTTCATACTTTTCAGGTAAAAGAGCACTGCTGCTGAGGCCAGTGTTGCATGTCCACATAGTGGAACCTCACTTTTGGGAGAGAACCAGCGTAATCCAAACCTTGCACCTTTCAAAATATATCAAATAATTCTACAACAAATCATAGGTTTCTTTGTGTGTATAATAAAGAAAGAAATAGCTTTCCACTAATTGGAACTATTGTTGATACTAAAATGCACTTAGAAGTACTAGAGACATATGTTAATCAGACCTGAGGAAAAGTCCATAGAATCCCGTTTTGTGATGAAAGCTGTCTCTGATATATTCATCTCAGCAGCAATGCTCTGATAAAGATCATCTCGCAGATCCTAAATGAATTACAGAGAAACATTTTATAATATTATATTTATATATATATATATGTATAGTGCTGACACTTTTAGATTTTATAACCGTTAATAACTAATCTATGCACTGTGAAGATAACGTATGTACAAGACTGTCTTGTGCAATGTAATACTTACATTTTCTATGAGACATATTGCAGCAGGATTACCTTTGAAAGGCACATTGGTAAAAGCATCAACGGTAAATATTGGAATCTCCATTGATTACAGCTCTTCAGCTCTCTAGGGTTTTTTTTCCTTGCACCTTTTCAGTATTTTTAGAGCAATATTTGAAATCAAGTTGGACTTTGACCCTAATGTTGTAAAGGCTTACTTTAAAGGTACAGACCCAAGATTTCAAACTTTTTACTGTCATGTGATCTGTAAAACAGAGTGGACGAGATTCTAATGCTTGTGTGTGTGTGTGTGTGTGTGTGTGTGTGTGTGTGTGTGTGTGTGTGTGTGTGTGTGTGTGTGTGTGTGTGTGTGTGTGTGTGTGTGTGTGTGTGTATATATATATATATCTTAACACATTAATGCATTTGCTTGTTCACCTTTTGGTATTTTCTTGTAAATACTTTTTATTGTCTTTGAGAATGAGTAAACTTGACAGTCAAAAATCAGTTGCTTTAGTTTCTCCCTTTGACTAACCCTGGTTTGCTACATCCTGTATCTTTATCAGAAGATCTACCCTTAGTTGCCCAACAGACAATTTTATTAATATTCTCCAATAAAATGTATAAAACATCCATTGAGATTTACAAATCAAATCATTTTTGTTTTGTTATTTGCTCATTCAGTAAATGAAACATCAGCTTGCAGATCTTTGAGAAACAAAATGGACTTATTTCTATTAAGCTATTAACACATACAGTGAGGTTTTGCAGGTTGTTTAGATTTTAAGAGTTCCCTGAAGAATTATTTGTGCCCGACCACTGATGTTGACTCGACCATCATCTCTAACCTCCAGCCCCAGCTCTCCCCCACGCCTGGAGCACTGGTAGGCTGAGAAAAAAACAAAAACAAATAAGGATTATTATTATTATTCTGCATTTGATTTAAGCCTTTTGAGAAAAACTGTTTAATTAATTCATTTATGTGAACTAATGTCATTATCATCTTTTGACAGGAAGGAAAGAGAAAAAAAGCCTTTACCTAACAGTTTATTTTTGCTCAGCTTTTCAGACCAGTAGGAAGCAAGAACTGTATGCGCAGACCCTTTAAAAAATAATTATTCATCTTTTAAAGCATGAAACAAATTCAAATGAAATGTATGATGACTAGTTGTGCATTTGCATTTATAAACCATTTTAATTTATGGTTTTACATTAAAATGTGGAAACTGCTACAGATTTCTCCTCATGTATTGCAGGTTGCTGCATTTTGATAATTATGTGATGATTTGAGCTCACCACAGACTGGATCTTCAGGGATCCCAAACCAAGGAGAAAAGTAACGGGAATAGAAGTCATATTCAGGTTGTGCGGTCGGAGCTCCCTTTATTGTAACAATGACACCTTTAATTTTCCCAGTGGATTCATTTTTCAGCAGATCTTCTCCTTCAGGCTTCAAAGATGTAAGTTCAGATCTACCAACAACAAACAGTCAACAACCTTGCATGTTCTAGATACAAATGTACTTGACATAAAATTAGCTTTTTTTGCTTTTCTGCTTTTTGCTTTGACCTAATTGTTTCTCTCTTGACTTTTTTCATCTCATTTAATATCCACAAATACAGTGAATATAATGCCATCCTCAGTATAATTTTCTTCTTTGTTATATTCAGTCTCTAAAGGTCCAGCAGTACCTGTCGCAAGTGTCAGCCAGACGAATCAACAGTTTCCTTGTTGTTGGACTGTAGCACACATCCTGAATTGGTATGTCTCCTACCACAGCCTAAAAATGCACATATGTTTTCCTTATGTTATTTTAAAAACCCAGAATAATGTTAAATTACTTAATGGCTAACTTACTTTCAGAAGATCCTTGATTTCATGTTGATCCTGCAAATTAAAACATACAAAACTCAGACCAAGAAACACTACTTGATTGAATCATGAGAGACTGTATGAGTTTAGTTGAAGAAAGGGTCCACAGACATGTTTTGGTCATACCTGAGGGTTTGGTTTGTTTAATGGAAAGTCCATTATTATAGATTCTTCATGCTGGCGCACATAAAGCTCCCCACTCAAAGTCTCAAACACTATTACAGGGTTGACGTTTTCTGTGTGATGATATTGTGCTTTTAGAATAGTCACAGTCCAGTGTCTTTGGTAAAGATTAATGTAAGAATTAATGATTAGATTGATGTAAGCGTTTCTTACTTTTCAGGTAAAAGAGCACTGCTGCTGAGGCCAGTGTTGCATGTCCACATAGTGGAACCTCACTTTTGGGGGTAAACCAGCGTAATCCAAACCTTGCACCTTTTAAAATATATAAAATAATTTTACAGCAAATCATAGGGTTTGTCTGTGTATAATACAAAATAAAAAGCTTTTCACTAAGTGGAACTGTAGAAACTAAAAGGCACTTATAAATAAGCAGACATATGTAAAACAGACCTGAAGAAAAATCCATTGAATTTAGTTTCGTGATGAAAGCTGTCTCTGATATATTCATTTCAGCAGCAATGCTCTGATAAAGATCATCTCGCAGCTCCTAAATGTATTACAGAGAAACATTTTATTTTTATGAAGTGCCAACACTTTTAGATTTTATTACCATGAATAACTAATCTATACACTGTGAAGATAACATATGTAGAAGAATGTGTTGTGCAGTGTAATACTTACATTCTCTATGAGACATACTGCAGCAGGATTACCTTTGAAAGGCACATTGGTAAAAGCATCAACAGTAAATATTGGAATCTCCATTGATTACAGCTTTTTTTTTACTGCACCTTTAAGTATTTTTAGAGCATCGGGTCTATTTGAAATCAAGTTCGAGCGACAGCCCTATTTGAAATCAAGTTAGACTTTGACCCTATTGGTGTGACAGCTCACTTTAAAGGTACAGACTCTTAATTTTTAAGCATATAAAGATATTGTAGGGAATTGTGTGCTTCTAATTTTATAACAATAGTGTGGACAGGACCCTTTCTGTTCTTACATGACAGTGCCTCTCTGTATAAGGCAAGGTTCAAATAGAAATGATTGATTCAGTCAGTGTGGCAGAATTTGAAAGCCAAATCCTAATCCCAGCTGAACACCTCTGGTGTAACTTTAAATGCAGACCTTGAGCCAAAAACTCGTCACCAAACACCATGACTTGTACATTTGGGTACAGTCATTTTAGACACTTCCAAAACTGTTGCAACATTTTAATTACATGAATTATGCTTCCAGTTTTATGCTTATCGTTTTTAACACTTTTTATGAGTGTTTGTAGTTGTATTTAAATTCTTGTCCACTAAACAATGTGTTGTGGGCAGTATTAGTCTAGTGTGCATCAATCTGCACAGAAGTAGTAGACATCTGGGAATCTTTGGCATCCTTATTCCAACACACTACGATTTGGGACATACTAATTCTATTTATTGAAACTTGGAAGCCATAACATTTTATTTTCATGAAACAACATGCAATATAATACAACCATTTAAATAATTAATGACCTTTGTTCATTAAATGCATTATTTTAACATAAGGCATGGGGTCACATAATACAATAAAATTACAATACATTACAATAAAAGCATATTTCCTGCAATAAAATGTAGAACACATCCATTCAGATTTAAAGACTTTTGAAACCAAATCACTTTTATTGTGTATTTTCTCATTAAGTGAACGAAACATCAGTTTGCAGATCTTTAAGAAAGAAAATGGACTTGAAGCTATTTAAACATTCAGTGAGGGTTTTGCAGGTTGTCTAGATTTTAAGAGTTCCCTGAAGAATGATCTGTGCCCGACCACTGATGTTGACTCGACCATCATCTCTAACCTCCAGCCCCAGCTCTCCCCCACGCCTGGAGCACTGGTAGGCTGGAAAAAAACAAATATTGAAGAGATTATTACCTAACTAATGTCATTATAAATTTTCTTTGATTCTCCAGTGCAGAAAAGAAAACAAAAAGCCTTTACCTAACAGTTTCTTTTTGCTCAGCTTTTCAGACCAGTAGGCGGCAAGAACTGTATGCGCAGACCCTTTAAGAAATAATTATTCATCTTTTAAAGCATGAAATAAATTCATATGAAATTTTTGATGACTCTAGTCGTGCATTTGCATTTATAAACAATTTTAATTTATGGCTTTACATTAAAATGTGGAAACTGCTACAGATTTCTCCTCATGTATTGCAGGTTGCTGCATTTTGATAATTATGTGATGATTTGAGCTCACCACAGACTGGATCTTCAAGGACACCAAGCCAAGGATCAAAGAAACGGGAATAGAAGTCATATCCAGGTTGTGCGGTCGGAGCTCCCTTCATTGTAACAATGACACCTTTAATTTTCCCAGTGGATTCATTTTTCAGCAGAGCTTCTTCTTCAGGCTTCAAAGATGTAAGTGCAGATCTACCAACAACAAACAAGTCAACAACCTTGCATAATGTTCTAGATACAACAAAAAATAGCCTTTTTGGACAACATTACCAACATACTATTAATTCTAGTCTCTTTACTGTTGCTTTAATAATGTACTTGAAATAAAATTTGCAATAGATTCTCTCTTTTTGTTTTGAACTAGTTGTCTTCTGTTTCTGTCTTGACATTATTCGTCTCACTTAATATGCACAAATGCAGTGCCATCCTTAATATAATTTTCTTCCTTGATATACTCAGTCTCTAAAGGTCCAGCAGTACCTGTCGCAAGTGTCAGCCAGTCGAATCAACAAATATTCTGTGGTTGGACTGAAGCACACATCCTGAATGGGTACGTCTCCTACTACGGCCTAAAAATACACATAAAAACTTGTTTCTCCTTATTAAAAACCTAACATAATGTTAAATTACTCAATGGCTAACTTACTTTCAAAAGTTCCTTGATTTCATGTTGATCCTGCAAATAAAACATACAAAACTCAATAAATTTAGACCAAAAAAAAAAAAAACACTACTTGATTTAATCATGAGTTGTGTTGAAGAAAGGGTCCACAAGGTGTGTTTTGGTCATACCTGGGGGTTTGGTTTGTTTAAGTGAAAGTCCATTATTATAGATTCTTCATCCTGACGCACATAAAGCTCCCCACTCAAAGTCTCAAACGCCAGTACAGGGTTGACATTTTCTGTGTGATGATATTGTGCCTTTAGAATAATCACAGTCCAGTGTCTTTGGTAAAAGATTAATATAAGAATTAATGATTAGATTGATGTAAGCATTTCTTACTTTTCAGGTAAAAGAGCACTGCTGCTGAGGCCAGTGTTGCATGTCCACACAGTTTAACCTCACATTTGGGGGTAAACCAGCGTAATCCAAACCTCGCACCTTTCAAAATATATCAAATAATTTTACAACAAATCATAGGGGTTTTGTAAAATATAAAATAAGGAAAGAAAATTTAAGTGTGTATAATAAAGAAAGAAATAGCTTTCCACTAAGACGTGCAACTGTTGTAGATACTAAAATGCACTTTTAGAGCAGACATATGTTAATCAGACCTGAAGAAAAATCCATAGAATCCCGTTTTGTGATGAAAGCTGTCTCTGATAAATTCATCTCCGCAGCAATGCTCTGATAAAGATCATCTCGCAGCTCCTAAATGAATTGCAGAGAAATGTTTTATAATATTATAAAGGCAAACACTTTTTAATTTAATTACCATGAATAACTAATCTATACACTGTGAAGATATTGTATGTAAAAGACTGTGTTGTGCAGTGTAATACTTACATTCTCTATGAGACATATTGCAGCAGGATTACCTTTGAAAGGCACATTGGTAAAAGCATCAACAGTAAATATTGGAATCTCCATTGATTACAGCTCTTCAGCTCTCTAGGGTTTTCTTGCACCTTTTAAGTATTTTTAGAGCAACAGGCCTATTTGAAATCAAGTTCGACTTTGACCCTAATGATGTAATAGCTAACTTTAAAGGTACAGACCCAAGATTTTCAAAATGTCTTTTTAGTCGAACTGTGGAGTGAAAAAAATTAATGCTAATATATATTTCTATACTAAACCAGTTGCAGTATTGTTCTTTGTCGATGACGTTTGCATATTCACCTATTGGTATTTTCTTGTAAATGCCTTCTATTGTTTTTGTGTAAACGGTGTAGACTTTATTATACAATCTAAATGAAAGGCAGCTGGTAGCCATCCATCACAGCAGTTGCTGGGATTCCCCTGCATGATGATCTATGTCTGATGAGTGATGTTCAGTCAACCGTCATCTCTCACCTTAGTTTCTCCCTATGACTGTAACCCTGGTTTGCTTTGTCCTGGATTAATATCAGAAGATCTACTCTTAGTCTGCCCAACAGACAATTTTATTAATATTCTGCAATAAAATGTATAAAACATCCATTCAGATTTACAGACTTTTAAAACCAAATCACTTTTATTGTATTTAGGCACACAAGTAACTAAGTTTGCCACAGTTTGCAGATGTTTGAGAAACAAAATGGACTTATTTCTATTAAGCTATTAACACATTCAGTGAGGGTTTTGCAGGTTGTTTAGATTTTAAGAGTTCCCTGAAGAATGATCTGTGCCCGACCACTGATGTTGACTCGACCATCATCTCTAACCTCCAGCCCCAGCTCTCCCCTACGCCTGGAGCACTGGTAGGCTGGAAAAATAAATATAGAAGAGATTATTACCTTATTGTGGATTTTATTTAAGCTTTTTGAGAAATCTGTTTAATTAAATCATTCATGTGAACTAATGTCATTATGAAGTTCCTTTGATTCTCCAGAGCAGGGAAAAAAAAAAAAGCCTTTACCCAACAGTTTCTTTTTGCTCAGCTTTTCAGACCAGTAGGAAGCAAGAACTGTATGTGCAGACCCTTTAAGAAATAATTATTCATCTTTTAAAGCATGAAACAAATTCATATTAAATGTATGATGACTCTAGTTGTGCATGTGGAAACTGCTACAGATTTCTCCTCATGTATTGCAGGTTGCTGCATTTTGATAATTATGTGATGATTTGAGCTCACCACAGACTGGATCTTCAAGGACTCCAAGCCAAGGAGAAAAGTAACGGGAATAGAAGTCATATTCAGGTTGTGCGGTCGGAGCTCCCTTCATTGTAACAATGACACCTTTAATCTTCCCAGTGGATTCATTTTTCAGCAGAGCTTCTGCTTCAGGCTTCAAAGATGTAAGTGCAGATCAACCAACAACAAACAGTCAACAACCTTGCATAATGTTCTAGATACAACAATAAACTGCCTTTTTGGACAATATTACCAACATACTAGGGTAAGTGTACCCAAAATGTAAGTTTATGTGTTATTTAAAGATATTGACATGGTTTATGAGACAAATCAATTTTTGACAACATCAAAGTTTTTGGGTGTCTTTGCATGAGGTACACTGAGACAGCATGCACATAAGTAGAGCTAACTCAACATTGCCGAATGTTTTTGGTATGCAATAAAAAAATGTCAGGGAATTAACAAATCACTGTATTGGTTAAAATAATGATTAGCATAAAATATGATTTTCCCTTTTTTTAATTTGACTTTAAAGTTGAAAGTGGGCTTAAATGGTACACTTAGTCTATTAATTCTAGTCTCTTGACTCTTGCTTTAAAAATGTACTTGTAAATGTAAATTTGCAATAGATTCTCTTTGCTTTGAGCTAGTTGTCTTCTGTTTCTCTCTTGACAATATTCGTTTCACTTAATATCCACAAATACAAAGCCATCCTCGGTATAATTTTCTTCTTTGTTATGTTTAGCCTCTGAATGTCCAGCAGTACCTGTCGCAAGTGTCAGCCAGACGAATCAACAGATTCCTTGTGGTTGGACTGAAGCACACATCCTGAATGGGTACGTCTCCTACTACGGCCTAAAAATGCACATAAAAGCTTGTTTTACCTTATGTCATATTAAAAACATAATCTTAAATTACTCACTGGCTAACTTACTTTCAAAAGTTCCTTGATTTCATGTTGATCCTGCAAATAAAACATACAAAACTCAATAAATTCAGACCAAGAAACTCTACTTGATTAAACATGAGAGACTATATGAGTTTTGTTGAAGAAAGTGTACACAAGGTGTGTTTTGGTCATACCTGGGGGTTTGGTTTGTTTAATGGGAAGTCCATTATTAGAGATTCTTCATGCTGACGCACATAAAGCGCCCCACTCATAGTCACAAACACCAGTACAGGGTTGACATTTTCTGTGTGATGATATTAATCTTTTACCAAAGACACTAGACTGATTATTCTAAAAGAGCAATCTAAGAATTAATGATTAGATTGATGTAAGCATTTCTTACTTTTCAGGTAAAAGAGCACTGCTGCTGAGGCCAGTGTTGCATGTCCACATAGTGGAACCTCATTTTTGGGGGTAAACCAGCGTAATCCAAACCTTGCACCTTTCAAAATATATCAAATAATTCTACAACAGGTTTTTTGTAATAAATAAAGACATTTAAATGTGTATAATAAAGAAAGAAATGGCTTTCCACTAAGACGTGCAACTATTGTTGATACTAAAATGCACTTAGAAGTACTAGAGACATATGTTAATCAGACCTGAAGAAAAATCCATAGAATCCCGTTTTGTGATGAAAGCAGTTGCTGATAAATTCATCTCCGCAGCAATGCTCTGATAAAGATCATCTCGCAGCTCCTAAATGAATTAAAGAGAAACATTTTATAATATTATAAAGGCAAACACTTTTTAATTTAATTACAATGAATAACTAATCTATACACTGTAAAGATAACATATTTACAAGACTGTGTTGTGCAGTGTAATACTTACATTCTCTATGAGACATATTGCAGCAGGATTACCTTTGAAAGGCAAATTGGTAAAAGCATCAACAGTAAATATTGGAATCTCCATTGATTACAGCTCTTCAGCTCTCTAGGTTTTTTTTCTACACCTTTTAAGTATTTTTAGAGCGACAGGCCTATTTGAAATCAAGTTCGACTTTGACCCTAATGATGTAATAGCTAACTTTAAAGGTACAGACCCAAGATTTTTAAAATGCCTTTTTAGTCGAACTGTGAAGTGAAAAAATGAATGCTAATATATATTTCTATACTAATTCTAAACCAGTTGCAGTATTGTTCTTTGTCGATGACATTTGCATATTCACCTATTGGTATTTTCTTGTAAATGCTTTCTATTGTTTTTGTGTAAACGGTGTAGACTTTATTATACAATCTAAATGAAAGGCAACTGGTAGCCATCCATCACAGCAGTTGCTGGGATTCCCCTGCATGATGATCTATGTCTGATGAGTGATGTTCAGTCAACCGTCATCTCTCACCTTAGTTTCTCCCTATGACTGTAACCCTGGTTTGCTTTGTCCTGGATTAATATCAGAAGATCTACTCTTAGTCTGCCCAACAGACAATTTTATTAATATTCTGCAATAAAATGTATAAAACATCCATTCAGATTTACAGACTTTTAAAACCAAATCACTTTTATTGTATTTAGGCACACAAGTAACTAAGTTTGCCACAGTTTGCAGATGTTTGAGAAACAAAATGGACTTATTTCTATTAAGCTATTAACACATTCAGTGAGGTTTTGCAGGTTGTTTAGATTTTAAGAGTTCCCTGAAGAATGATCTGTGCCCGACCACTGATGTTGACTCGACCATCATCTCTAACCTCCAGCCCCAGCTCTCCCCCACGCCTGGAGCACTGGTAGGCTAAAAAAAAAAAAATCAAATAGGTACTTTATTCTGCATTTTATTTAAGACTTTTGGGAAAACTGTTTAATTCATTCATGTGAACTAATGTAATAATGAATTTCTTTACCCAACATTTTCTTTTTGTTCTGCTTTTCAGACCAGTAGCCAGCAAGAACTGTATGCGCAGACCCTTTTGAGAAATAATCATTAGTTTGTAGGAAATTAATTCATGTGTGATCCTGGATCACAAAACCAGTCTTAAGTACCACGGGTATATTTGTAGCAATAGCCAGCAATAAATTGTATGGTTCAAAATGATCAATTTTTCTTTTATGCCAAAAAATCATTAGGATGTTAAGTGAAGATCATGTTCCATGCGGATATTTTGAAAATTTCCTACTGAAAATATATCAAAACTTGATTTTTGTTTAGTTATATGAATTGCTAAGAACTTCATTTGCACAACTTTAATAGCGATTTCTCAATATTTTAGATTTTTTTTTTTTTTATCTCAGATTCCAGATTTTCAAATATTGTTCTATCCAAACAAACCATACATGAATTAAAAGCTTATGTATTCAGCTTTCAGATGATGTATTAATCTCAATTAAAAAAAATTGACCCTCATGACTGGTTTTGTGGTCCAGGGTTCACATATGATCACTATAATTGTGCATTTACATTTATAACCTGTCGGAATTCATGGCTTTACATTAACATGTGGAAACTTCTAGATTTCTCCTCATGTATTGCAGGTTGCTGCATTTTGATAATTATGTGATGATTTGAGCTCACCACAGACTGGATCTTCAAGGACCCCAACCCAAGGAGAAAAGTAACGGGAATAGAAGTCATATTCAGGTTGTGCGGTCGGAGCTCCCTTCATTGTAACAATGACACCTTTAATTTTCCCAGTGGATTCATTTTTCAGCAGATCTTCTGCTTCAGGCTTCAAAGATGTAAGTTCAGATCTACCAACAACAAACAGTCAACAACCTTGCATAGTGATCTAGATAAAAAAAAATAAACTGCCTTTTGGACAATATTACCAACATACTATTAATTCTGCTTGTTGCTTTAAAAATGTACTTGACATAACATTTGCAATGGATTCACTTTTATGCAGCTCATAAGGGGACATTTTATATTAGTCCTATAGTTGCAGCATGAAAGACTTTTTATTCCTGTAACATATTATGTAACAGTTATACATTTTATCTAGCAATTCTGACTTTTTTCTCGCAAATGCAAGTTTATATCTCCTAGATTGGACTTTATAACTCAATTTAACTCACCAATTGCGAATTTGTCAATTCTAAAGTCAGTAAATTGTTATTCTTCACCGCTTTTTTTCCTTCTCCTAAAATGGTCTGAGTTCCTGGTTCTATGAAGCCCCTCCCTCAGAAATTCGCAATGGGCTCAGATTGGTTAGTTGTCCCAGCACATTGTTCGGAAACGTCACGCCCTTTACCATTATGGTATTTGCTTGTGCTTTGGTGTATTGTAAACAATGGCGCCAATACTGCCTTACCAATTTAAGGCCGAATCAGACCCAAAGGTTTATACACGATGCTGCTCAAACAGCAACATTACACACTAACTAAAGTTAAAACGGGTGAAATCATAATTAATGACCCATTTAATATCCACAAATACAATGCTAACCTCAGTATACTTTTCTTCCTTGTTATATTCAGCATCTGAATGTCCAGCAGTACCTGTCGCAAGTGTCAGCCAGACGAATCAACAGATTCCTTGTGGTTGGATTGAAGCACACATCCTGAATGGGTACGTCTCCTACTATGGCCTGAAAATGCGCATAAAAGCTTGTTTTTCCTTATGTCATATTAAAAACCTAACCAAATGGTAAATTACACCTTGCCTAACTTACTTTCAAAAGATCCTTGATTTCATGTTGATCCTGCAAATAAAACATCCAAAACTCAATGAACTCAGACCAAGAAACGCTACTTGATTAATCATGTTTTGGTCATACCTGGGGGTTTGGTGTGTTTAAGGGAAAGTCCATTATTATAGATTCTTCATCCTGGCGCACATAAAGCTCCCCACTCCTAGTCTCGAACACTATTACAGGGTTGACGTTTTCTGTGTGATGATATTGTGCTTTTAGAATAGTCACAGTCTTAATCTTTGGAAAAAGATTAATACAAGAATGTGTGTTTCTTACTTTTCAGGTAAAAGAGCACTGCTGCTGAGGCCAGTGTTGCATGTCCACATAGTGGCATCTCAGTTGTAGGAGTAAACCAGCGTAATCCAAACCTTGCACCTTACAAAATATATCAAAAGCAAATGCAGACATGCAAATCAGAGTTGAGTATTTCAGCATGTATCTCAGCAGCAGAATACCTGAGGAGAAATCCATAGAATTCTTTCTTGTAATGAAAGCTGTCTCTGATATATTCATCTCAGCAGCAATGCTCTGACAAAGATCGTCTCGCAGCTCCTAAATGTATTACAGAGAAACATTTCATATTCTAATCTTCATAGTGACTAACATACAATAACAACATAAATCAGTCTGCAGTGTAATACTTACATTCTCTATAAGACAAACTGCAGCAGGATTCCCTTTGAAAGGTATATTAGTAAAAGAATCAACAGTAAATATTGGAATCTCCATTGCTTCTACTAGAGCATAAAACAGCTGTAACAAGTTTAGCGTGACGTTTAGCAAATCATAGTCCAGTGCTTTGAATGACTCTATGTGCCTCCCAGCATATGATCCAAACTTAGACTGTCAGCTCTGCTGATCCTGTCTATAAATACTTTGGCAGGCAATGTATTCAGCAGCATTTAGTTTAAAGGAACACTCCACTTTTTTTGGAAATAGGCTCATTCTCCAACTCCCCCCGAGTTAATAAGTTGATTTTTTACCGTTTTGAAATCCATTCAGCCGATCTCCTGTTCTGGCGATATCACTTTTAGCATAGCTTAGCATAGATCATTGAATCCTATTAGACCAGTAGCATCGCGTTCAAAAATGTCCAACGAGTTTCCATATTTGTTGTATTTAAAACTTGACTCTTCTGTAGCTATATCGTGTACTAAGACCCGTGGAAATGCAAAGCTGCCAGTTTCTAGTCTGATAAGATTAGGAACTACACTTCCATTCCGGCGTAATAGTCAAGGAAGTTTGCTGCCGTAATATGGCCGAATATGCTGCCTTTAAAGGACCACTATACAAAGGTCATAATATGGATTTTTGACCTAACCCTATTTTAATGTTACTTGAGCTTATGTTGTTAAAAAAAAAATTCCATTAAAAAAAAATAAAAGTCGGCGCCGATAGCCTCATGAGCAGTGTGTTGTCATTGCTTGCACCATTGCGCTTTGGGCATTGCGTGTTCGAGTCCCAGCTCGCGGACCTTTTCCTGATTTCCCGCCCCCCTCTCTCTTTCACTTCATTTCCTGTCTCACCACTTTGCTATCAATAAAAGGCAAAAATGGCAAAAAAAAAACATTTAGTATTTTCAACCCTCATTCTGTCCTTCTCTGTTAAATTAGATCTATAACATATTGTTAAAATTTCTCATTGGTAGTGTAAAAAACACCCTTTTTACTAAAAATAATAAAGTCAAAATGGGCTCTGCACAAATTAGCCCATTCTGTTGCATGTGAGTCTTCTGACAACATAATCAAAATAAAAAGGTAATTTCCAGACAAAGCATTATGAGATAATTTACTTACCATTTGTGATGCAGCTGCAATCAGATCTAGTACCGCTTCATCTTTCAACAAATGTTTCTTTGTGGACTCTTACTGATACAGTGCCTTGTTTACCAAACGACATGCTCCAAAGTCCGAACAATCCTGACACAATCTGGGATGCTATTAAAAATAAACTAACCACTTGTTCCCTAGACTGGGGTAGTTCTGATATCTGTATCAAGACGCATCACAGCAAACAGTCTTTCACTCCTTTTGTCCAATTGACAACAGATTTAAGCGCATGGACTGTGTGAGAAAGCAAACATGTATTTGTATACTGTATCCAGTGTAGACAAGATAGTGGCAGTGATTGTAATTTCTAGGTAGGTTTATAAAATATGTGATTCCTTTTGAAGAAAACAAATAAAAAAGAAAAACCTCCCTTTGCTCAGTTGCACGTGATCTTAAAATCTAATTTTGGTGGTGACTTGCACCAAATGTAATCACACAAGTGAGTGGAAATATAAAGTTCTCAGGAGATTTCACTCAAAGACCTGACACCTTAAACTGTTTTAACGGTGAGTAAGCTAGTATGCTAATGCTTCATGTAAAGGGTTTGAAGTTACATCATGGTTTGGTCTGATGTGTTACACTGATGTGCGGCCATATTGAAGATACTTGGATGTAAACGACTGCACGGTTAATGTATACTGAATATGTTGTTTTGCTAATTTATGCTGTCCAAACCACAGAAAAAAATGTGTGGAAGCTGTTAAATCACATAGAGAAGGACTCAGTAAGCAGGAAAGGGCCCAATATTTGGACAAACTACAGTTAATAAGTGGTAAAGATATACGTACAAGTAGTATTAAGATATTTGCCTAATATTTCACCTACCTGACAGGAAATGATAAGAACAAACACATGTTGTCTAGATTCTTGCCCTGGAAATCCTGGTTCAGTTTGGCCAACCACAAACCCCTTTTGTTCAAACACTCTTCTCCTTGATTTGCTAACTTTTGTTAGTCTATAGTACTCAATGTTTTTCCCGGTCCGACTGATTAGTACAGCCCAAAACATGACAATAATTGACTATTTTCAGCAGTAATAATTGGCAAATTATGCAACTTTCATTGGGTTCAGTGGCGTTGTTTACATTTAGTGCTACCAGTATGGCATATTAAAGGAGTAGTTCACTTTCAGAACAAAAATGTACAGATAATGTACTCACCCTCTTGTCATCCAAGATGTTCATGTCTTTCTTTCTTCCGTCGTAAGGGAATTATGTTTTTTGAGTAAAACATTTCTGGATTTCTCTCCTTATAATGGTCTTCCATGGCGCCCCTGAGTTTGAACTTCCAAAATGCAGCTTCAAATGGCTCTAAACAATCAAAGCCAAAGAAAGATGTGTCTTATCTAGCAAAACAATGGGTTATTTTATTTTATTTTTTTATTACAATTTATATACTTTTTAACCTCAAATGCTCACCTTGTCTAGCTCTGTGTGTACTCTGTGTAGAGATTAAAAAGTATATAAATTGTAAATGTTTTTAGAAAATCGATTGTTTCGCTAGATAAGACCCTTGTTCCTCGGTTGGGATCATTTAGAGCCCTTTGAAGCTGCATTTAAAGGTTGTATCAGCGATTTCTAGCCTGAAACATAAAGTGTCAAATTCAGCTGACCTTTCATCACGATCCGCTCGCTGCCTGCCCCATAAATTGTCTGTGAAAAAACCGCGTCTCTCTGGTCAGCCTAGGGTCCGAGATATGCCAAAAAACAATCGGCACTACCAACCTTTCCACAGATAAACAAACAGTGTTCCAACCAATCAGCGTCAGAGGTTTGGCGTTGTGGACTTTCGCTCCACCTCCCTCACATCCCTGCACCAGTAGGAAAGTCCACAACACCAAACCCCTGACGCTGATTGGTTGGAACACTGTTTGCTTTTCTGTGGAAAGGTTGGTAGTGCCGATTGTTTTTTGGCAATATCTCGGACCCAAGGCTGACCAGAGAGACGCGTTTTTTTCACAGACAATTTATGGGGCAAGCAGCGAGCGGATCGTGAAGAAAGGTCAGCTGAAATTGACACTTTATGTTTTAGGCTAGAAATCGCTGATACAACCTTTAAACTGCATTATGGAGTTCTCAGGGGCACCATAGAAGTCCATTATATGGAGAGAAATCCTGAAATGTTTTCCTCAAAAAACATCATTTCTTTACGACTGAAGAAAGAAAGACATGAACATCTTGGATGACAAGGGGGTAGTACATTATCTGTAAATTTTTGTTCTGAAAGTGAACTACTCCTTTAATGACGCGTCCTGAAAACTCTCTATTACGTATTATTATTTGTTTGATTCAATTGCAATATTAATATTTGCATTGTTTATTTTTCACTGTCAACCCAGTCAAAAACTGAAGAGTGTTTAAATTTATTTTCTTCGCATGTTGATAGACCATTCAAAACTGTTATTAAGAGGAAAAATGTGATAGTTCAAAGTAGCTTCACTGGCTTCCACAATCTTCCCACAGCTGTGTTTGTTTGTACAGACCAGCAGATAGAGTCTCGCGGCAGTACACATGGCCCTGTTATGTGTCTGGAGCGCTTGAATGTGCCATATTGCAGTATTATACCAGATTAAGTATAACCCTAGTGATTACGTCCTATGATTCTTCCGTAATACATGCCCCTGGAGCCTCTGCTCACACATCAGACCGTTCTGTGCGCCTGCAGCGAGGTCAATGTCCTCTGACAGGCCGCGTTCTCGCGAGAGTTCGACTATCTGGACTACTGGACTGTCGTTCAGGGTTACCTGAGAGGACGGGCGCCTGACGGTGAGAAGCTATTCGATATTCATGTACATATTTCTTCGTATTTAACTTTTCATGTATAATTTGATCGTGTACATGCAATGGTTAGTATATTTTATGTACTTTGGATCGCGGAAGTGGCGGTTTTTGTTCCTGAAACTGTCAACTTGTCGGTCGTTGATTCCTGTCGGAAGAATATCTCGCTAATGTTAGTCGTTGTGGTTAAAGTTCATTAGTTTCGGTTGCCGATTGCAGTTTGTTTGACACACGACCAACCTGTTTTCCGAATGCTATGCATAACATGTAACGTTACCATGTTAGCTTGTTCCTAAGTTCAAAACCCTTACGTTACTGTATTTTGACCTGCCGGTAGTGGTTGTCTATCTAGCTAAATAACTTAAATAAACGTTTAATATAAGGTGCTAACTGACATATACTAGTCAGCATTCGTAACTACACCAAAACATGTTGCTTTTGTGTGAAATGTCGTTGTTTGTCTTTTTTATCTCTTGGAGGGAGCCTCTGACTCTTCACAACATGGATGTGTCTCAAAATATATTGAGTTGCTTACCTAGGCAGCATTTTTGGGCGTCATATGTGCGTTTTAACGTTTCGAACTCAGCTAAAATGCCCAAAATGCTTTCTAAGTAGGCAACTTCCTATGTTTGATGCACTGCCAAGGTTGTCAAGACAGGGAAAAAACTAATACAAACTATTTTGATTGAGTTAAGAGTATTGACTAATTAACACAGTGCTGTCTAGGTAGACAATTACTCGTTTTGATACACTGCCAAGGTTGTCAAAACAGGAAAAAAGACTAACACAAACTATTTTATATGTTTAGAGGCACAGAATCATGTTACATTAATTTCTTTTTCAGAGACAGTCCTGACGAGGTAAACATGTCTCATAATGATGAAGGATATGTGGTACGGATTCGTGGTTTACCTTGGTCATGCACACAAGAGGAAGTGGCCTCCTTTTTCTCTGGTATGCAAACTATCAAACTGAAAGCATCTTTTGTATCGCTCTGTGAGTTTACAGAAAAATAGGTGCAGTTGTGATTTTCCTGTTTTTCATTTCCAGACTGTGACATTGTAGGGAAAGTGAATGGGGTGTGTTTTACCTTCTCCAAAGAGGGAAGGCCGAGCGGAGAGGCGTTTGTGGAGCTGAAGACATCGGAGGACTTTAAAAAGGCTTTGGCAAAAGATCGTAAATACATGGGTCATCGTTACATCGAAGGTACATTCCTGTTAAAGCGGATCATGCTTGTGTATTTGCTTGCTAAAAAATATATTAATTGATTGTCTAAATCTTGACCCTTCCCACAGTGTTCAAGTCAAACCGTAGTGAGATGGATTGGGTGCTGAAACGCTCTGGTCCCACAGACTATGACAGCAGCAGCGGTTGCATGTTGCGTCTAAGAGGACTGCCGTTCGGCTGCAGTAAAGAAGAAATTGTACAGTTCTTTTCAGGTACATCTGTTGTTTCACTCCAACATCTCCTAGACTTGCAGGTATTGCTAGGACATCTGCTAGGACTACTGAAAACTGTGTTTTGTGGGTTGTTTTTTGAATCATGTCAGTTCTTCCTTTTTGTCTTATATAGTCACTCAGATCATATTTTGAAGGTTTTTTATATACTCTTCTAGCTAGCATAAAAACAGATTTTTCAGTATGATTTGGTTATACAGTTGAGGTCGAAAGTTTGCATACACCTTGCAGAATCTGCAAAATGATAATTATTTGACCAAAATAAAAGAGATCAAACTAAATGCATGTTTTTTTTTTTTAGTACTGACCTGAATGAGATATTTCACATAAAATACATTTACATATAGCTGACAAGAAAAAATAATAGTTGAGTTTATAAAAATGACCCTGTTGATTTTTAACACTGTGTGGTTACCTGAATGATCCACAGCTGTTTTTTTTTTTTTTTTTTTTTTTTAAGTGTTAGTTGTTTATGAGTCCCTTGTTTGTCCTGAACTGTTAAATTGCCTGCTGTTCTTCAAAAAAATCCCTCAGGTCCCGCAAATTCTTTGGTTTTTCAGCATTTATGTGTATTTGAACCCTTTCCAACAAGGACTTGTATGATTTTGAGATAGGGACTCATATGCAACTATTACAGAAGGTTTAAATGCTCACTGATGCTCCAGAGAAAACACAATGCATTAAGAGCTAGGGGTTTAAACTTTTGAACAGAATGAAGATGTATACATTTTACTTATTTTGCCTAAATATCATATTTTTTTTCAATTAGTACTGTCCTTCAGAAGCTACAGAAGATACTTCCAGATACAAAATAAGTTACAGTTACCCTGATCTTCAAATTCAAAATGTTTTCACCCTTGGCTCTTAATGCATTGTGTTTCCTTCTGAAGCATCAGTGAGCATTTGAACCTTCTGTAATAGTTGCAAATGAGTCCCTCAGTTGTCCTCAGTATGAAAAGATGGATCTCAAAATCAACAGTAATTGTTGGAAAGGGTTCAAATACACAAATGCTTAAAAACCAAAGAATTTGTCAGACCTGAAGGATTTTTCTGAAGAACAGCAGGTAGTTTAACGGTTCAGGACAAACAAGGGACTCATGAACAACATCACTAAACAAAAAACACAGCTGTGGATCATTCAGGTAACAACACAGTATTAAGATTCAAGTGTATGTAAACTTATGAACAGGGTCATTTTTATAAATGTAACTATTTTCTCTTTTATGTGAAATCTTATTCAGGTCAGTACTAAATGAAAAATAACATGCATTTTGTATGATCCCTCTTATTTTAGTAAAAACATTTTAGCTGATTCTGCAAGACGTATATAAACTTTTGACCTCAACTGTATTAGCATTATTTATAAGTCAACATCACTGAGGCAGCTGTGTTATGATTTCTTGATTTTAATTTCATGCATTTATCCTTTGTGGTTTGCTCTAGGGTTTTTTGTCTGACATAGGGAATGATTTTGGGGCTCAATTTGGGGGGATGTATTTTCTGCAGATGTTGCGGCTCTTTAACATGTCTCCCCATGTGGGGTTATTTGTCCTTGGGTTAAAGGGTTGAAAATCGTGCCAAATGGGATAACATTGCCGATGGACTACCAGGGGAGGAGCACAGGGGAAGCCTTCGTGCAGTTTGCCTCAAAGGAGATAGCAGAAAAGGCTCTGGGGAAACACAAGGAAAGAATAGGGCACAGGTGGGGCCGGCAAGACTGGGCTGGGTGCTAATGCTATCTCTAAATGTGGGGTTGGGGGGGTCATGCATCTTTCTGCACTGGAAAAAGATGGTATGATCATGTTATTACACTTGAAATGTTTAATTTCATATAATACTGTGTCATGAGGGGACAAAACAGTAGGCAGAAATATGATTTCATAATGTCGTTGGGCAACACATACTGCAGAAACAAAGGAGCCTTTTTATAACAGGCACTTGACAATACTTTTAAGATTCTGTTTCTGTCTAAAATTGGCTTTTAGATGCAGTTTAATTTTATGACTTATACTCTGGGCAGAAATTCAGACACTTACTACTACTCCCTTTGGTCAATAACTGACAATAAACTGCCAGTTATTGTGATGCCTTAATGAATTTAGTCAGTGGGCCCCAAATCCTCCTCATTGCTGTTTAACATTCACCAGCCTGTACGTTTATTAACACACTGAATTTCAAAATAAACTCAGGTACATAGAGATATTCAAAAGCAGCCGAAATGAAATGCGTGCATACTACGAAGTACCCCGGAGGATGATGGGACAGAGGCCTAGTCCGTATGACAGACCCATGATGGGACGTGGAGGCTTCTTTGGGCCTGGACCTGGAAGGGGAGGTGCTGTACTAGACCAGATGCGCAGCGGAGGCGGTTACAGTAGCGGTATGTTATTTTAATAGTGCTTTTATAGCTTTATTAACTCTCACCAGGTTTTTGTTCAAGGATTAGTTCACTTCCAGAATGCAGTTTGATGATGCTGTGATTGAGTGTGGAATAATGGGAGTTGTAGTCTTCATCACCACAATCAATGCAATCCATCGGGACTCTGTCATAAATCTTGTTCATAAATGAGCTAATGTATTAAAGGGGTCCTATTATGCTTTTTCACTTTTTGAACTTTAGCCAGTGTGTGGTGTGTATGTTTGGCCATAAAAAACATCTACAAAGTTACAAATCTCGAAGTCCACTCCAAAGGGAGATATTTAGTTTTTTAAAAACCCTTTTCAAGAACTACAATGAAACGACTCGTTTGGACTACAGCGTTTGTTTTCCGGAGGCTATTATGTCACAACGTAAGTCCCGGCTACTGAAATTCAATTTGTTGGCGGGTGGGGGATTCTTTAGCCATGTATTATGGACGGCCGCTTTTCGGATGCTACAGCTCGCCGTAGACGTGCAGTGTGAGAGAGATTTATTCATCACACAGAGTAGATAGCTTCACTAGCCTTATGGTTTCGGACATGCAAATAATTAAATACATTAGCACAATAATGATAATGTCACGTATCCAAGATCTCGCATGCTGACGATAGGACCAACAATAGCGTATTTTTTACTCACCCTTCATTCATCCTAGGTGTATATGACTTCCTTCTTTCAGACGAATGCAATCAGAGTTATATTAAATCAATTCTGGCACTCATAGAACAGCATAGACTGAAAATACGTTGATCCATAATAAAAAAGTGCCTCACATGGCCCCGGGGCGGTCGGTAAAAGCCTCCTTTAGCGATCAGGTGTGTTTTTGTAAAAAAAAAAAAAAAATCCATATTTAAAACGTAAGAACCACTTTAATCTATTTTGCTGCTCTGGGAAGGGGCGCAGCAGGGCGACACTGTTTGCCAATCGCAACGCAGTGGGACTGATGACCAATCACAATACATTTGGTTTTTTGGAAGGTGGAACCCGGAACTAATCGAGCCGTTTGTGCCAGCCTGGGGAGAAAGCTATTGTAATAATGTAAATTATGTGAAAAATAATGCGTTTTTCGAACAACTAAGCATGACAGCATGTTCAAGTACACCCCAAAAACAAAATAAAGACTTTGTAAAGGAGCATAATAGGACCCCTTTGAAGACTTTTTAAGGTCACTGTAGTATATAGCAGGGTGGGGCTGAAAGTTGTGGAAGCTAAACAAGATCTCTTGAACAATTGCTAATAAAGGACAAGCGCGATATGGTACTGCTTCCGTTTCCGGTCAAGCGTATGTGAGATAAAACAGCGCTGTTTTATCATACTAGATACATTTAAGTGTGAAAGTTCTCTAATAATGCTACTCTGTGCGTTCGCCACCTGCCTAATAAAGTGCGTAACATATATTAAGGTGTCTTCTTTTTTTTCTACAAAATAAAACCGGAAAATCAAGGGTGTATGACATCATTGGCAGGTGATACAAGGTCCGTGTCACTAGTTAAAATTGCTAATTTCTCTGTATTTAAACATTCTTCGAAACATTTGGAATAATGTAAGTACACAAGTCAGCAGTGTTCTAATGGTTTTTGGATATTTTAATTAAAAAAAAATCTTACATATTGTGTTTTTGAGGAAAACATTCAATATAGTGGACTTCAATGGAGGCCAATGGGTTAAAGGTTCAAATTGCAGTTTCAATGCAGCTTCAAAGGGCTCTGCACAATCCCAGCCAAGGAATAAGGGTCTTATCTAGCGAAACATGATGCGTGAGGTCGAGCTAGTGCAAGATGAGCATCTATGGTTTAGAAGTATACACATTTTTTTTGAAAATGACAGTTTTCTTGGTAGGGTTGGATATCGAGAACCGGTTTAATTTTAGAACCAGTTCCAAATTTCCAATAACCGGTTATTCGATAAGACACGTGCATTTCCATTCTGCTTAATGATTCCCGCATTCGCATTAAAATGTGATTTTTAAACCATTTAAGTGCAGGAAGGAAAAGAACTTGCGCACTGTTTGCGTGCAGCGAGCACGGAACAATGCAGATTCCCGATCTGTGTCCGTTCTCAAACAGTTCCATGCATTTTCACTGGAGAAAAGGTTGTTCCAGCCCGGAACTTCTCTTTCACATTTATTGACCCTTATGCACAAAATACGTCAGCATATCCTCATAAACACAGCATTTTCTGTCTTGAGTGAACGTAAACAGGTGAAAAAAAAAAAAATGCTTGTGTAACAGTAATTTTAGATCATTGTTCAGTGTTAAAGAGACAGCTGTGTAATAAATGTGCTGGCTGTCATTATTGTTAAAAAGAACAAAAAAAAAAATCATTAACTGACTGAATCTCTTACATTTAATGAGGATTAATCAATATTTTATTTATGAAAAGAAAACTATGCAGTGTTTTTAAACTTTTTTTTTTATTTCAATTTTTGTACCTGACATTTGTTCAGTTTTATTTATTTATACTATTGCTAATCAATTTGTTTGTTCCTATTATATTACTTTACCAATTTAATGTTTGTCTAGTTGTTCTTTTTTCTGTGGTATTTTTTTGGTAAAACCATAGGCAAAAGACAGAATATTTGTTTGATTCAAAACTTTAATAGATTTTTTTTATTTTAATCAATAAGCTGAATCAGAACTGGAATTGGAATCAATAAAATTCAAACGATACCCAACCCTAGTGTCATGTAGAGCCTTTTGAAACTGCAATTTGGACCTTCAACCCCATTGAAATCCACTATATGGAGAAAAATACTGTAATGTTTTACTCAAAAACCTTAATCTCTTTTCGACTGAAGAAAGAAAGACATGAACATCTTGGATGACATGGACGTGAGTAAATTTTTAGGATATTTGTATTCTGGAAGTGAACCAATCCTTTAACCAGTGAAATAGAAGGTGCAATGAATTGATCAAAAGTGACTGTAAAGACATTTATAATATTACAAAAGACTTCTACTATTAATCAATGCTGATTAATCTAATAATCACTAAAAATGTATTACCCTTTCCTCAAAAATAGTAAGTATTATAATACAGAATGTTTCTTGAGCAGCAAATCAGCATATTAGAATGATTTCTGAAGAATAATGTGACACTAAAGACTTATTAATATTATAAATTTAGCTTTAAATTGTAATAAAATTTTACAATATTGCTACTTACTGTATTTTTGATCAAATAAATTCTGCTTTGGTGAACATCTCAAACTTTTGAACAGTTCCGCCACTGACAGGAAGTGATCTAACAGCATTGATCTGTCTCTCCTTCATAAGGATATGGTGGGTTTGACAACTACAATGGCTTTAACAACTACTGCTTTGGTAACGGCATGTTTGAAGATCGTGTGCGCGATGACAGAGGACGAGCAAGAATGGGAGGTCATGGCTACAGCAGTGATTCAAACTCAGGCTTTCACAGCGGCCATTTTGTGCACATGAGAGGCCTACCGTTCCGTGCTACAGAGGCAGATATTGCACATGTAAGAAACACCACAGTGTTGCCATTGGATATATTACAATATTTCATTTTACATTAATTAAAGTATTATTGCCTTGTGTGGGTGTTTTGTTTCTTTTTCAGTTCTTTGCCCCTTTAATTCCTGTGAGGGTTCACATTGATGTTGGACCTAATGGAAAGTCTACAGGAGAGGCAGACGTTGAGTTTGGATCTCATGAAGATGCTGTGTCTGCTATGTCCAAAGACAAGAATCATATGCGTAAGCTGTCTCCATTTCCATACCTCTGTACTGCTGTCCTCATTTTTTTTCAGGTTCACATTTACTGTTTTCCTCCCTGCAGAGCATCGTTACATTGAGCTTTTCCTGAATTCAACTTCAAGTGGGCCGTCCGAGATGGGTTAGTATGATTGTGTGGAGATTATGTAATAGTTTGTTGAAGTGTTTGGATAAGAAGGTGTGAAGACAACATTCAAATGTCAGTCTTTTGTTTTGGGGCATCAAAACACTGCAGGCCGCGGAGGAGGTTTCTATGGCAACTCTGGCAGTATGGGCTCTCGAGGAAGTGGACTAAGGGGAATGTATTGAGGATGCTTACAATTCATGCACTTTTCAACCAAAAGTTGGAGCTTCCAGCTTGGAAGCTCTTTTTATATGAATATGTTTTCACATGTTCCTATGAAATATGCCCAAACTATTTTCCAGGCTTGAAGAAAATGAAATCTAAATCCATCTATATATCTAATATATATATATTTGAGCTGTTGCATATAGATTGACCGGCTACTGTACATTTTGCTTAATGAATTTTATATGGCATTCTGTGTAAAAGTCTAACTACAGAGATACGCTTTGTATGTATTTTGACTCAAAACTATGAATAGCTTGAAGCCCAAGTTGTGTGTGTGAGATTGCACTTTTATTTTTATTTTCCAAAGCAATAACATCATTTTGGATGTTTACCTGTTTTTGCTGCTCAGTCCAATTTCTAATTGAAACCTGTGAAATGTACACATCCGTGGAATAAAACCTTTTATTGATATATTTAAATTTTTGACCTAAGAATGTTTATTGAAGACAACTGTATTGTAAGAATAAAGTGTATTGTTTTTTTTAATACAGGAAGATGTAGAGCCTTGAGTTTTGTACATTACCATTAAAAACTCCAGGGTCAGTAGGATTTTTAAAATGTTTTGGTGGCATTTCATCAATAAAACAGTAATGTAATGAAGTAATTTAATTAGTGTAACAGGGGGTTGGGGGTTGGGTATAAAATATCGATTTCTTGATTTGAAAGGATATTGATAACTAAATCCCAAGAATCGATTACTCTAGCCTTTTTTCAGTTAATGAAAGGAACATTATAGTGCACCTCTCATCCAAAAATCGCAATAAGCTTTGTGATTTGTTACTTTTAATATGAATCTGTGTCAAATTTTAAATTCTGTCCATTTTACTACAATATTCAAACAATAAATGCCGTTTTGGCGCTGTTTTAAGGTGAAGTGAAAGATTGTAGCATGGTTGTAGTAGCGGCTCAGTTCAAAAGAAGCGGAAGCGCGAAAACGCAAGTAAACTGATCATCTCCAGTTTTGGGACGAAATAAACACGAATTGACATCCAAAGGTATGTTGAAAGAATATAACTTACCGAAATCGATATTCTGTCTTATGTAATAGCTCAATATGTCTTAAAACCGTGGGAAAAACCTCTATAACAGCTTGTAAACGATGTCATGTCACATTTACCTCAGGAAAAACCCATTTGGGGACCATAAACTTTGGTGAGCTAGAAAAATGAACTCTAGAGAGGAGTATTTAGCTAAATGTATGCACCATATAACAAATGTTTTTATTATAATTTTCTTCAATATTTAATTCGTTTGAATAAATCTCGAGTTATGACTTTTGCGATTTAAATGTTTACATTAAAAAAAATAAATTGAGTAGAAATATAATTCTGTAGCTGTATATTTATTATTCGAAAATAAGTTGGCTATAATTTAAGCGTTTATATATATATATATATATATATATATAGTAGTCAACATTCGAAGTGGATCAAAACCTTTCATCAAATTTGTCCTAAAACCAAAAAGAATACCCATTCTTATCTTAGGACAACTTTTGATTAACTTTTTTGATCCACTTCGAATGTTGACTACTGTATATATATATATATATATATGTGTGTGTGTGTGTGTGTTAATTTTAACCTTTAATATTATAGTAATGTTATACCAACTGACTCATGTTTTACAGCATTAGTTGTTTTTTTTTAAATAATAAATAAATGTGCCATATATTGTACCTGAGGTATATCCAAAATAATTGATATCAAATTCAACTGAAATAGCAACATAATCAAATCAAGTTATGAAATTAGTGTCAAAACCCAGACCTATTAAATAATGTATTTTACATTCAAAACTCTTAATTTTCAGCATCATTACTCCAGTCCTCAGTGTCACATGATCTTTCAGAAATCATTCTAATATGCTCATTTGGTGTAGCCTGGAAAAATCCAGACCCTAATCTATTAAGATTAAGGGTCTGGCATTGAGCAATGAAAAGGACCTAACTCGAGGGGCGCCACCAAACGTGCATTTGAAACTCTCGCTGCATGCAATTGGATAATGCCACGACCAATCACAACAATACATGGTATACCTATCCAGAGCGACAGTGAACATATAAGAGTGGATTTCAGTGTTATAACATAAACAATGTGACAAGATTAATAACTATTAATTACGACAGCCGAATCAACCTCATAAAACAATTAGGTCCGATCAAACTTTTCATTGTATCAACTAATATGTGGATGGACACTAGCGTTTCATTCAGCAGCAAGTCATATCGTCCTGTTCAAGTTAGGCTACTGTATTACTATTGAATAGTTCATTTTTTCGTTACAGTAAGTTTACCAAGTGACTCTTACCATTTGTAAATGAGATGGACCTCATCCACCACAATCCCGATCAGGTTGTCCCGATAGACCTTGTTCGATAACATTTATCGCCACTTTTTTTTTAACAGCCAGGACTCGAGACTGCCGAATGCTATCTGGCATTGCCCGCTTCGGATCTGTTCCTCTTTGTGGTCGCGAGCTAACTGAACTAACTAAACTCTCGCCGTATCCAGTCGGCAAAACAGCAAAAACGTCCTTCTGACAAAGGATTTTCTGTTGCTCTTTTAAATGAAAAGCCAAGTCTAACCCGGTCATTGTAGCGGCCAAAGCCATTTCAAACAACTGGTGTTCATCTGTAGAATAGATCTCTTTCAATGTTTACTACATGAGTCCGGATGTCGCAGCGCTGTTGTCATCAGCTTAGCTCGCCTCTGGCCCGCCTACATCAGATACACCGATTTGATTGGTTGCCAGAATTGCTTACGTATTGCAGTAACATGCATCATTGCTCGATACCAGAGTGTCTTGCAGAGACAATTCAAATTGTGCTCTCGCGAGACCTCTGGATTTCCAGGGTACATTTGGTGCTTAAGAAACATTACTTTTATAAATGTTAAATTAGGCACTGCCTAACATAACATTAACTTTTATATTATTATTATACAATTACTGGACTGAATCTTAGGTTTACATCCACCTTTTTCCTCCCGAAAGAGTGGGCACGGCCATTTGTAAATTTAAAGTGTCTGGCTTCGGTTCTCATCTGGTACCAGCTATTTTTAGCTGTACAATACAGCTCATTTTGCACGTTGATATTGCAAACTGCATATTATTTTAATGTATTATCTTAATTATGAACACACTGGTTTGTAGTTTTACCGTTGCACATTGTTATTCTTCTCGTTATTACCCCATAACTGCTAAAGAACTGAAAGTCCCACCAATAGGCTTACTTCTGTGTTAAAGAAAAAAAAGTGGATACTACCTGAGTTAATGTGTCTCTGCAGAATAAAACAATTTCTTTCAAAACAAACAAAAATCCTGCTGATCCCAAACCTTTGAATGATAGTTTGTGTACTGCAGAACCGTAATGCTAAGATCCATCACACGAGACGTGAAATTATAATCAACTTTAGTGGTTTAAGGCGTATGTATTGTTTCATACATAAATTTCACATTAAGTTAACAGTTGTATTTTGAGTAATTCTCCAGACAAAGTTAGCACAAATACTCAAAGTGAGTAGTGTTCCAGTTCCGTACCAAGGTCAATCTGCAATTGTGAAATAATACCGTTTGCAGACAAGAAACCTCAACACCATATTCAGAACATTATTTCTGTGCTATTTGACGTGAATCCACTTCTTGAGCAGCACTGACAACGTTTTAACTTGTATATACACATACATTTGTTTGCCCGTCTAAATTCAGAGTAACATTTCAAATCCTTGTTTGTCAGTTTGGCTTGTTATACAGGCACACATGAATGTAAGGTTATGTATTCCAATTGCTCAACTAATTATATCCCTTTAAGTAACTGCATTTGCCTGCTTTTGACTCTGGAGGAATGAAACCAGTTCACCCTTGTATATCAAAAGTATACTTGCAATGCATGGGAGTGTTGTACTAGTATAAATAATCTAAATCAGTCTACTTGCAGCCCATTTGTAAACTCATTTCGTTCATTGCACGCTCTGTGAACAACACTGCATCGGCCATCTGCGCACGTGCCACAAGTCTTCTCTGCGGCAACAGGCTTGATCCTATATGAAATGTAAACTTCAAACACAGAGAAACGGGTGCATCCGTTTTGGTCACTTTGACGATGTGGGACAGCGCAGTCTGAGTTAAAGCTGATTTTGGCCCTTGTTACGTTGTGCTGTCATTTCTATCTTACGTGGCATTGGAGGAGCAGCGCTGGAGGAGCAGAGCGTGGCAGGTGTCGCAGACTCTCACGGGTTTGGGTGACGCTGGGAGCGGGAGCTCATTATCCGAGCAGGCGTTGCAGAAGATCTCCCCACAGTTCCTGCAGTGGTGCTGTTCAAACAAAGACAAGCAAGAGAGCTTTCAATTAAAGGGGCCCGTTGTCTTTTTTGGTTTGGATCGGACTCAAAATGACTCAGTGGAATCTTCACAACTGATATTCTGAGATTCATCCAAAAAGCTGCTCTGGGGAATTTCCTTTTAGTTGTTTTTCAAGGGAGTCAAAAAAATGTTTTCAGAGTAAGGTCCCCATTAAAGATAAAACGATAAAAATGGAGGCAGATCTAAATATCAGCTTGCAGTTAATTGTATGAAAGGAGCGGGGCTTATGCAGACTAAAGCTGTGTCTCAATTCAGGGGGCTGCATTGTTAGAAGTTTACAAAGACCGAACCAAGCTTTGTTAAATGGGAAGGTCTAGCCTACAGAAGATTTTTTCTGTCACTTAGCAACAATGACAGACACATTTGACGAGCAGCAGTAATGTTTTTGCAGGACTTTTATGAAAGTGATATTCAACTGTCTGAAAACAAACCAGGGTTCATAACCTGTCTAAATATGTTCACCTTGGTCCATTATACAATATACTTAATAACAAGAATAAACTATAAACTATCTATAACAATCTATGGAAGCCTGTTTCTGCCACTTAACAAAAAATAAAAAAAGATAATTTTAACTTTTTATCTCACAATTTTGACTTTTTCTCAGAATTGAGTGATATGAACTCATAATTCATCTTTTCTCATAATTGTGTGATATAAACTCACAATTCAACTTTCTTCTCAGAAATGCGTGATATAACTCACAATTTTGACTTTTTCTCAGAATTGAGTGATATGAACTCATAATTCATATTTTTTCTCACAATTGTGTGATATAAACTCACAATTCAACTTTCTTCTCAGAAATGCGTGATATAACTCACAATTTTGACTTTTTTCTCAGAATTGCATAATATAAATTTAATTGCTAGTTATAGAGTCAAAATAACAGGATATAAAGGTTTTTTTTTCACAAATGTGAGTAGGCATCTCGCAATTCAACTTTTTTTAATAAATGTGATATGAACTCTAATTTTTTACTTTTTTCTCAGAACTGCATGATATGTAACTCAATTGTAAGTTATAGTCATAAAACTGAGTTTTTAAATTGAGTTTGCATCTGACAATTCTGACTTTTTTCTCACAATTCTGTGACAAACTCGCAATTTTGACTTTTTTCTCAGAATTACATGATATAAGCAGTTGGGAGTTATAAAGTAAGAACAGCAAGATATAAAGTTTTAAAGTTTGAATCTCGCAATTCTGACTTTTTTCTCACAAGTGTGTGATATAAACTCACAATTCAACTTTTTTCTCAGAACTGCGTGACATAAACTCTCATTTTTTACTTTTTTCTCAGAACTGCGTGATATTAACTCAATTGTGAGTTATAGTCATAATAGCGAGATAAAGTTCTTTATTGCAAATGTGAGTTTGCATCTCACAATTCTGACTTTTTTCTGACAATTGTGTGACATAAATGCACAACTTTGACCTTTTTCTCAGAACTGCATGATATAAACTACTGCTGACTGTATTTTACAGAATTGGGACTTTATTTCTCAGAAGTGCGAATTCTAATTTTCTCACAATTGCGAGTTTAAATCTCGCAATTCAGATTTTTTTTCCCGCAGCTGCGTTTGTTTTATCACACAATTCTGAGAAAAAAAAGAATTGCAAGTTTATATATTGCAATTCTGAGAAAAAAAGTCAGAATTTAGAAAAAAAATGTCAGAAGGAGACTTCAAAATGGGACAGCCTTTGTTGCACCACTGTGACGCATTCTATCTTGGAATGCAGCCTTCGAAAGATGCAACCTCTGAATTGGAACACAGCTTAAATGTTTGAAGAAGCCTGGCACACATCAAATTATCACGTTTTGATTAAATATTAGGAGGTCCCCAAAAAAATTTAACATGTGTAAATGAATCCTTCACAGATCAATAACATGCATTTACAAAATGTTTCATTTCATACCAACTTCAAGAGTACTGCGCATTGTTTGCCAACTCAGCCTTTTATTCAGGCGTCATCTAATTCTCATTTGGAAATATTTTCAAGTGCATAAACCCAGAACGGTCTTTGTGCCAGTAAATTTCTTTATTTAGAGCAGTTGAATTAGTGTGGATGTGCGAGAATGGACAGCAAGCTGTGATAGAGAATAGCAATTTGGTTCTGACCTTTCTTCTGGAGATTGAAAATTCCTTCTCACAAAGCTTGCAATGCGTAGCATCTTTGTCTTTTAGCCAGACCTGTCCACCCTTAAAATAAAAAGTTTATTTATATGAACACGTTAAACAACACATGACTTATTTTAACCTTGACAATTCTCTAACAAAAAAGCACTGTGGTAGTTTCAAATGGTACATTGATATATACCACATCCAGGTGCTTTTTAGTTTCTCAAATAATGTTTCAAACCTGAAGTGCTTTGTTGGCTTCTTTTATATCTTCGATTTTCAACTTTGACCTGAAGAAAAATGTGTTTATCAGTAAAAGAATTAAGATGATTTGAAGGCTCCCAAATGACATTGATGTTTAAATCATACACACTCGCTGAGTTTGCAGCCCAGCTCCTCCAGCGCCTGTTCCTGCTCTTCACAAATTCCCTTCAGCTGCGTATTTTCATCCTGCAGTCTGTGAAACTCCTGGAAAGAAACAAAAGACACGTCAGAGCCCAAGACAGGATGTTTGACTTTCCGCAAAACAAAAATATCCATGAAGAAGAATATTAAATGACACAGGCACCTTACTCCTCATACAAATTTACTGTGGTCTTAAAGGAGTGATAGTTCACCCAAAAATGAAAAACTGGTTTTAAATACTCACCCTCATGTTGTTTAAAACCCGTTTAGTCCTTCGATCATCTTCAGAACACAAATTAAGATATTTCTGATGAAATCTGAGAGCTTTCTGACCCTGCATCGACAGCAAGCAACTACCACGTTCAAGGCCCAGAAAGATAGTAAGGACATCGTTAAAATAGTTCATGTGACATCAGTGGTTCAACCGTAATTTTATGAAGCTACAAGAATACTTTTTGTCTGCAAAAAAAAAAAAAAAAAAAAAAAATTCATTAAAAAAATTCTTCTACAATGTCCTTACTACCTTTCTGGGCCTTGAACATGTTTGTTGCATTGCTGTCTATGTAGGATTAAAAAGCTCTCGGATTTCATCAAAAATATCTTAATTTGTGTTCCAAAGATGAAGTCTTATGGGTTTGGAACGGCGTGAGGGTGAGTACTATCCCTTTAATGATTATTATATTTCTCTCTCTCACCATTATTAAAAAGAAATTCATCTTACTTTTTTGAGTCCGTTGATTTGCTGTGCTTCAGTGGTGAGTTGGGTGATGGTCTCTCGTTCTCTTTCTAATTCATTCTGTAACGTCTGCCGCCAATCCCTCTCTATTTTCAAGTCTGTTTCCAGCTGCATCCTAAACAAAAAGTTGCAATTAAAATCCACTTTTTCGTCCCACTCCAACTAAAATTTGAATTCTCTTTCATAACCGTTGCAGAACTTACATTTGCTTCTCTCTCTGGGCAATCTGCTTTTGGAGACTGTCAGCTTTGTTTGTGAAGTCCTGCTTGAATTTGCGCACCCCGTCTTCGGCACCGGCACGTTCCCTCTCGGCATCCTGCAATCTGGTGTAATTCAAACCAACTGGGTAAAACTACGGCTCTGAATGTAATGGAATGGACGGGAATGTATTGGAACATATGCGAGACAAAATAAAAAAATGGCCATAACTGAACAGCCACAATAGAGCGGGAACAAATACAGAGCCAGACAACAGAAATGTTGCGCTGCGGGAAAAGCCAGAAAGTTGAAATGAGTCTGCTATTTTATAGGGGTCAGGACTACTCTGATTTTCTAACGTTTTTTTTTTTTTTTTGGACAAATAATTCATCAAGTAAACAGTCACGAGTAGTTGAAAACATCAAATTTATTGAAGACTGTGATAAAAGACAGGTCATACTTGTGGTTTCTTTGATTGTTAAATGTTACAGGTAAATATTTATGCTATAGAACCACATGAAGGATTTGCTCACTAAATAGTATGTGGAAAAACAGTAACCATCATCAAATAAATCTTAAAAGGGGGCTAGTGAAGAATGATCAACTTTTTTTTAAGAACACTGCATATTGCCACATAGCTAGCGTTAAGTAACAAAGAGCAAATTTATCTTAATATCAGAAGGAAATATCTTTGACAAGTTTGTATTGGTGCTCGGTATCTGTGCTAGCGCATTTTACAAACGACATAGCAAGAGTTCTTGTCTGGCTGAGTAGGTCTTTGTCGCTATTTGTTGATCGAGGAAAAACATGGAATTAGAGAAAGGGAGAAGATGAGAAAAAAGAAATGAAAAGGGGAACAAAAAGGGAAAGAGGATGTAAATATCAGTGAATTTCAAATTCATCCCAAAGCTTTAAGAACTTGTTAAGCAGTGCAGTCATAAAACATCAGAAATACGATGGCGGTAAATCAACAGAGAAGAAAGGGAAGGATGATTCATGTGGACAGAGAAGTGGACATGACAGCACCACGTCACCACAACAAAAGAACACAAATGCTAAAGGATGAGCGGTTAGATGAGAGAAAGCCATTCGATGCGTCTTCAGAATACATGCATTCAAAGTCTTTCGCATGCTATCAGGTATCCGCCACTTCTAGAGCCTCTGAAAACCGGTTCTACTGATGAAACAAAAGCACTGATGGTTCGGACACCATCAATGCACACTAATTTGATTTAGTCTGTAAAAGCAGATATCATATCCTGAAATGCATTTACACTGGTACATCGTTCAAAAGTTGGGAGTACTGTAATATTGTGAAATATTAATACTATTAAAATATCTGTTTTCAATTGTAATATATTTAACATGTATTTTATTCCTGTAAAGGCAAAGTTGAATTTTCAGCAGCCATTAGTCCAGCCTTCAGTGTCACATGATCCTTTTAGAAATCATCTGGGTTTTTTTTGGGGGGGGGGGGGGGTTCCAAAGAAATCACATTTAATTGAAATAGAAATCTTTAGTAACATTATTAATGTCTTCACTATCACTTTTGATCTATTTAATGTGCCCTTGCCACACAAAATTATTAATTTCTCAAAAAAATCTAAATTTTGAACAGTAGTACACTACCAGTCAAAAGTTTTTGAACAGTAAGATTTTTAATGTTTTTTTTTTTGCTCACCAAGACTGCATTTATTTGATCCAAGTAGAGCAAAAACAATAAAATTTATTTTTACTATTTAAAGTAACTGTTTTCTATTTGAATATTTTAAAATGTAATTTATTTCTGTGATTTCAAAGCTGAATTTTTAGCATTATTACTCCTCAGTCATATGATCCTTCAGAAATCATTCTAATATTATGATTTGCTGCTCAAAAACATGTATTATTATTATTATTATTATTATTGTTGTTGAAAACAGCTGAGTAGAATTTCAGGTTTCTTTGATGAATATTAAGTTCAGAAGAACAGCATTTATCTGAAATAGAAATCTTTTGTAACATTATAAATGTTATTTATCGTCACTTTTAATCAATTTAAAGCATCCTTGCTAAATAAAAGTATTCATTTCTATAATTTCTTTCCCCCAAAAATTTTTCATATTTCAGATAAATGCTAATCTTGGGATCTTTCTATTCATTAAAGAATCCTGAAAAATAATGATAATGATAATAATAAAAAATGTTTCTTGAACAGCAAATCAGCATATTGGAACGATTTCTGAAGGATCATGTGACACTGAAGACTGGAGTAATGATGCTGAAAATTTAGCTTTAATCACAGGAATAAATTACATTTTAAAATATATTCAAATAAAAAAACTTATTTTAAAAATTGTAAAAATATATCAAAATTGTACTGTTTTTGCTGTAGTTTGGATCAAATAAATGCAGGCGTGGTGAGAAGAGGAGACTTCTTTATAAAAAAATTATCTTAGTGTTCAAAAACTTTTGACTGGTAGTGTACATATGCTACTTTCTGCAAACAAAAATCTTAAAACCTTACAACTGGCCACAAATGTTCTCAGTGCACTTCAGGAGTATGATAACTAAACGTTACGCTCGACATGATTCAAAATAAATTAGGAGCTGCTTCTCACCTTTGCTCTAGTTGTTTCATAGTTGCCGTTATCTGATTGGTCTTCTCCTCCAATCGTGCGATCATGTCATTTTTTTGTCTCATGCTGTCATCTGAAGACTGTTGGCCATTAAATTGCTTGATTACAATATTTTAACCACAAATCACGAAGAACACTTAATAAAAGATGCTTTACCTGCATTTTTTGGTACATCTCCACATTGATGGCTTTAACTTCATCTAACTGGTGCCGAAGTCCAATCAGAGTATCTTGCTTTTCGTGGATGTCCTTTTCTAACAGTTTCATGGCCATTTCCATCTCCTGCTTCATGCTCACCTGCACAACCAGCTCGTTCTCCACATCCTTGAGCACAGATACATTCAAAAACAGGTTTGACCTCTTATAGGTGCCAGTGTACCACCGCACAATCCAAACAGCAGGTTCCTTTTGTATACAAACACAGACCTGCCTGAGTTGACACTCCTCTTTGAGTTGGCGTCTTGCCTCGTTGTACATTTCATCCAGGCCCTGCCGTGACTGCTTGTATGTGTCAAGCTCACAGTTTAAATCTCCTTCTGCCATCTGAAATAGAGTGCAGTGCACATACAATATACAGCAATTATAGTATATACTAATATTGTATATTTTAAATATAACATTTTTCACACTTGTATAATATTTGTATTGATTTAAACATAAATGGATCATAACCACTGGCAGAAAGTTCTTCAGGGACACAATAACATGTTTATAAGAACTATATATTACGTTCTGAATGATGTACAGTTATGTTGCATACAAACAGTACCTCAAGTCGCTGCTGTGCTTTCATAAGTATGACTGAATTTTCTGTTCTGAGTTGGTGGTTCTCTTCCTGTAATTTAATGATGTTGTTTTTTGCTATTGCCAACTGTAATGAAAAAGATGACAACAAGTTAGTGTACAATATTTCTATTTACCAGATGAGATTTATTCTTCTGATATCAAACAGTACCTCTTCGATGAGTTTGGAGTTGGATTTTTCTAACGACTCCACGCGTCCCTGTAAGCCTTGAACTGTAGAACTTTGACCAAGACAAAGTGTTAGATAAAATTCATAAGCACTCATATCAGTTTTAGCCATAATAACTCATCATAAATATTTTACAAAAATTTAAAAAAGAGCATGAACTTACTTCAGCTGCCTATTTAGTTCTTCAACATAGTTCTTCTGATCCAAAATAGCTGCAATTTGTCCATTTCTATTTAAAACAATATTGATAACTGTGGTTATTCAAACAGCAAAATATATCAAGGTTATAATACAATGATTTAATGTAATTAATTATTGTGTACTAAGTATACTTTCTACCTTTCTTCACTTCTGTAGTCATCAATGTCATTCTTTAAATACATGGAGAAGTCTATTACACCAACCTGTGGATTCCAATACAAGGCATTAATATTTCTCAAACCGAAGCCAGACGGCAGGTTATTAAAAATGGCCAATTCTCAACAATCATACTTGCGTATCGAGGTCCTCGCCCTTCACACATAAGTTGGCATCTATGACGTTGAGTCCCACCAGGAGACCAACAATTACAGCTCCCTCCTCCTCCAGCATCACTGCTGAGTTCTCATAGAACTCACTGCAAATGCACACACACAAAAGCTTTATGAGTATCAAAAAAAAAAAATGCGGTGAAATTGCAAGTGTTGATTTTCCATTGTAAAATAATTGCATTATATAGAACTTGTTGTGTAATCTACTGTACCATACATTTTTTCCTTCTGACAGCATTCACAAGGGTAATACAATTTTAAGCCATATTTATTTTCTTCATTATAGTCAGACAGTAACTAGGAAAAAATCTGTCTGTACCGTTCAAAAATTTGGGGTCAGGAAGATTCACCAAGGATACATTAAATTAATGGAAAGTGACAGTAAAGACATTATAATCATAATCTGCAAAAAAATCCATCCATAATATATGAATACTTATATTCAGCAAGAACGTATTAAATTATCAAAAGTGAAATTTATGAAAAATATATACTGACAAAATTAGCGTGTTAACATGCGATTCATTTTTCCAGTTTAACAGCGATATTTAACGTAAAAAATATTTAACACATTTAAAGGAGTTCACTTTCAGAACAAAAATGTACAGATGATGTACTCTCTTGTCATCCAAGATGTCTTTCTTTCTTCAGTCGTAAAGAAATTGAGGAAACATTTTTGAGGAAAATATAATGGACTTCTATGGTGCCCTGAGTTTGAACTTCCAAAATGCAGTTTAAATGCGGCTTCAAACGATCCCAGCCGAGGAAGAAGGGTCTTATCTTGCAAAATTATCATTTTTTTTTTTTATATACTTACATACTTTTTAACCTCAAATGCTCGTCTTGTCTTGCTCTGCCTGAACTCCCATCTCATTTTCTCCCTCAACTTCAAAATCGTCCTACATCGCTTGTTTTACCTTAGGATGTTCGATCTTATTTGCATGTTCATTTTGCAATCACTGGGTTGGTAGTTCTGCAGTGATGTAGAATGATTTCAAAATGATTTTTGAAGTTGAGGGAGAAAACAAGACATTCCACAAGTTATTCGACATACCCTAACTGTTTTGAACCGGAAAACACAGAGCTCAGAGAAAGCAAGACAAAAAAAGAGTTTGAGGTTAAAAAGTATATAAATTGTAATTAAAAATAAATAAATAAATAAATAATCTTTTCGCTAGATAAGACCCTTCTTCCTCAGCTGGGATCGTTTACAACAACATCTGGGATTGTTTGAAGCTGCATTTAAACTGCATTTCGGAAGTTCAAGCTCGGGGCACTATAGAAGTCCACTATATGGAAAAAAAAATCCTATTTTTTTTTCCCTCAAAAAACTATTTCTTTACGACTGAAGAAACAAAATATGAACATCTTGGATGACAAAGGGGTGAGTACATTATCTGTAAATTTTTGTTCTGGAAGTGAACTTCTCCTTTAATGCAGGGGTGGAGCTAGGGTTCACCACCACCCTCATAACTGCTGCTTCGGTCTCTTTCTGTGTCTGTGTCATGTTCAGCAGCGGCAGCTCTTAAAGTAATAGCAGTCAAGTAACCTAATAACTCAGCTACTGTGACTTCTATTAATCAAAGAACAAAAGAAAAAAGAGGAAATCAATAACTTCAGTAGTTTTAAGGATTCATGTATATTTAACTTAGAATTTAGTATTTGATAACTTTATTCAATTTCTGTATATTTCCTACTTGCTGAAGGGCACAGATAAATATTGGGGTTTATGTGTCAATGGTTAAATGTTGGTCAATGGTTAATGGTATATAGTCAGTGGTAAATATTAGGAAAGAAAGAACAATTTCCCAGAGACATCAGTAGTATTGGTATCAGTGATACTTGCCTTAAGTGATGCCATTAAAGATGCCATTAAACTAATAATTCATTTTTATGTTGTTTCTACATTAATTTGAAGATTGACTGAAATGTAAAAGTATATTTAAAAACCTTTCATTTTAAGAAAATGTGTGATTTGTTATTTTTTATTCAAATGACAGCACTAATAATTCTGAACAAATACTGTTCTTTTGAACTTTCTATTCATCAAAGAATCCTGAAAAAATATTTGAATATCAACCATATCAACATAGAATGATTTCTGAAGAATCACGTGATTCTGAAAACGGCTGAAAATTCAGCTTTCCCATCACAGGAACAAATTACATTTTAAAATATATTACAATAGAAAACAATTCTCAGTTCTCTTAAATCTCAGTCAGCAGCAGTAGAAAGATTTTTTTAGATAGCTACATGTGATGCACACCCTCTAGCGAGCACTGCTGACTGCACTCTGATGGCCTGAGCAGGAAACACAACACTTGTTTGTCTCAGAAACATCTTATCACTTCTCTAATCACCAACTTTCCACCACAACTGTTGTGACAAAGAAAGAAAGAATGAATCACAGGTATAGGAAGGGAAAATACTAACCTAAGTATATCTTTCCTGGTGATGAGGAGACGTAGGTAATCTGCTAATTTCTTCTGCATCAGTGCCAGTCTCAGCCAAGCTCTGGCTCTGCCCAGAGGCGTCCTAACAAACACATACAGACATGTTCAAGTCGATTTAAAAATGACAGACAGACAGATAGACAGATAGACAGATAGATAGATAGATAGATAGATAGATAGATAGATAGATAGACAGACAGTGATATGCATGATTCTGGAAATAGTCTTCAGTCGCAGTTGCAAGTTTCAGTTTTGTCAGGGAACTAGAACTGAAATTTGCACTTCCCTATTCTGAATAGCACATTTCTTAATGTACTGAGGAATAACTGTGAGAAAGCATATAGTAGGGGGCATGATTGCTTTTTTTATTAGAGTATTGAAAGATTTAAACAAAATTGAAAATGCTACAGATATGTGTGCAAAGTTATCAATGTAACAATAAGGCAGAATATGGTGTACTGAACATACTTAAGGCCGGGAAGGTCTCGTACACTGGCTGCGATTTCGCCTGCTTCTGGGCAGAGCTTCTCAACCATCTCAAGAGGCCCCCACAACGACTTGTTGTATCCAAGAAACGATTTCTTCACTGGGAGATGGAGACAAACGTGTTTGTTAAGCACTTCAGGGTCATAATACGCAATACAGAGCATGCAAACACTTTGATAAAACACCCAAAATAGTATTCAAATTTTATTGCAGCACTGGCTCACTGGACAAGAACTTGAGATGATCTGTCATCTGAGAATAAAAAAAGCATTTCCTTATTTTCTTTTCCTATAATAGATGTGGTATAAGAGTGGCTGCTAGCTGTCTGGTGCCTAAGAATAACACTATAGGAAATATATAAGAGAAATTGATAACACAGAATATGTTTAACACTAAATCAGCTATAATCTAAATAACAGTTGTGGCTAACAGATGGTTCTCTGTGGCTGGCTGTTCGGTGATGGTTGAACATATCGTACCTTTGAGACCGTGTTTCAGGCAGTGCTCCATGACAACAAAAAACTGTTGCAGAGGCGGATAGTCAGAGTCCAGAGTTCGTCCAAAGCTCAGAGCTGACTCGATCAGGCCTTTGATGCTAAGCTTAGC
The DNA here is from genome assembly GCF_049309525.1 of Garra rufa. Lineage (NCBI taxonomy): Eukaryota > Metazoa > Chordata > Actinopteri > Cypriniformes > Cyprinidae > Garra > Garra rufa. The sequence continues at coordinate 26,809,777 of NC_133362.1, read as the reverse complement.
CATATTAAGCAAGTTTGCTCGTTCCATTGCCATAGGGTCTCGACAGGCTGGAAGACACAAAGCCCACAGACTAATTTATCTAAAACTTACAGCATTATCACCAAAAATCAAGGTCTTACGGTGAACATGAAAATGAAAAACAACAACCGCAACTCATCACAGCACTTAAACCTCCGGCTGTTTCTTTAGAGCTAACATGTGACCACACTTTGCATGGCTGAGTTTAAATTTTAACAAACCCTTAAAGCGCTTTCACTGGTTTTGACTGTACTGACATTCACCAGACCTTAAGAGCAGCATTTAACTTTTTTGTTTTGTGTTTCAACAACAAATACTATACATGTCAATTTTGAGTTATCAGTGAAACATTGGACCCTGTTTTCACTATCAAGCTAATCAATTACTCTTATGCAAACACATTTTGACAGGCTCTGTCTAACAAGCATACTGACACTGGTAATCTACTTCCCTCTTATGTCGGTTGGTTCCCATTTCCAATTTATTTGGATATTATGATGTGAATGAAGCCTTGTATCAGACTTCTGGGGTAAATAACTTCATGTTTTGCATTTCTCCACACCTTTCAGTATCTTCTTTTTCTTGTTATTATTAAACAAATTCCCCAACAGATAGGCTATTTGTCATGATCATGGGAGTGGAGTAAACACAAATCATGATAAAACAACAGTATACTGACTTGACTGACACGCCTATCTCATCAGTAAAAGACATTTTGCACAGTAACTGTATGAATGAACTGGTGCTTTGTAGTCATAAAACACCAAGATTTATCAGATGCTGCACAAATGAATACAAAACCAACAAGGCACACTCTTCATGACATCATACTATTATGACATCATGCAAAAAATGTTGTATGGCAAGCCATTTTAACAAATATCTTAAAACTAGTATCTTTTATTGGTAAATACTAGAAAGTATAGTGTGTTTTCAAGACACGTCATCAATTGGCCATATTAGTGGCATTGAATGTAAACAATGCCACTGAACCGAACAAAACTACCGCGGCTGAAAATGATCAATTATTGTCATGCTTTGGGCTGAACTAATTAGTCGGATTAGGAAAAACATTTGGAGTACTATAAACTGCCAAAAGTTATAACAAATCAAGGAGAAGTGTGCAAAAAACGTTTTGTTCTTATAATTTCCTGTCAGGTAGGTGAAATATTAAGGTTTTATCTTATTAATACTGCTTGTATGTATCTTTACCAACTATTAACTTCAGTTTGTCAAAATATTGTGCCTCTTCCTGCTTACTAAGTTCTTCTCTATATGATTCAGCATAAATTAGCAGAACAACATATTCAGTAGTACATTAACTGTTATCCATGTGGTTGTTTACATCGAAGTATCGTGGCCTCACATCCAGGTAACTGACCAAATAGTGACGTAAGAGCAAACCATCTATAATTTAGTACATGACTAGTATATTTGTTCATTTCATTACATAATAGAGCTTATTCTTTAACGCCTAGGCACCATTTCAATAGTTTCAAACGATTACTTTTTAGGTTGTCTTTTGTTATCGTTAGTCTGAATGAACACTTTATAGTTCAATTAAAAATCTCACTAGCAAGATTAAAAAAAAATTTACTATTAACAATCGGGACACATAGCTATTTGAACAATCAGAGGTAAGTAAACAATATAGTAGTAGCATCTCTTACAAGTTAAAATGAAATAGCTATTAGCAACAACTGTACTCCAATTCAACTGCAAAAAAGTGCAATTTGTTACCAGTAATAATGGACTAGTTACTTGGCACATATTGGGATGCAGACTAGGAGCAAAAGGGGGATATAATAGTAAAGACAACTGACTAACTGAATAGATATTATTCAGTATTGTATATATTTTACTAGTCATTAAAAACAAGTGCTACAAACAAAACAGATTCTAGTTAGTTTTAAGCAAACAATGTTAAAACGGCTTGCCATACACGTAGGCTTCTGCATCTGAACAACTGAATCCCGACCTCAGCCAGGGGCTTTAATGTTATCCATAACCTACCCTTGGCACCCCATTCTTCTGAAAAAGGCGACGTTTTAGGCTCTGTCACTTTGGGCAAGACGTGAATGCCACCCGAGAAGGTTTCTGACGCTTTTCTGGCTAACGCGAATATGGGCGCCTGCCATCTCCCGTCTCCAGATTTCATGGCAGGGCTGCTCGCTTTCTCACCGGCCGATTTATCCTCCTGCAATCTGAGGATACCGAACACTTGCACTCTCTCTTTGTTGCTCTCTGCTTCTGCCAACACAAGGTCCTGTTCTGCAGGTGTCGCCATCGTTAACGAGAATATCATACAGTTTAGGATGACGCTTCACCTAACAACCACGGCGGTGATGTGTTGAGCGGCATTGATGAACAGTTAACGATGTAATTCAAACGCTTTTCCTTCTGATGTTCCTTGTCAACGCCCCAAAGGCGACGTCTGTTTTCCATTCATATGATCATGATATTTTTGCGAAAAAATGGCTAGATTGTAGATTTGTTTACACCCGAGCACTCCTGCACGATCCGTCTGCAGCAAAGGGGTGGTGTCATAACGTTAAAAAGACGTAATTCAGTGGAAGAGTATGGATATACTACCCTCTACCGCTTGTGTGGAACATTGTCCTGGACTATTAAGTATTTAATTTAGAAAATTATGAAATAATCACAGTTTAACAGTCTTAACACATAGTATTTATCGTAATAATGGTCTCTCTTTTTTATTTATTAGCATTATAAATAAAATTTGTTTCTTGTTTCGTTCGTGTCCGACTCGTGCTGCATCGAAGATGCATACTTCCATGCTATATAGTATGTGAAAAACAGTAAACCAAAAGAGTAGTATGACCGCATAAACAGTATTCTTAAACAGTACCCTGATGAATAGTTCTACAAATTCTGGAGTGTGCATTTGATGGACACTTTACTATGAAGCCACAGCTGGAGAGTTGTGAATGGCAGTGATGCAATGCAACTGGTACTTGTACTAGCAGATGTAGTATGTTGAATTTCATTCATACGAATTGTTGGAATGAATAATTAAGTCAGCACAAAACTCACTAAAGGTGTGGTTTGTGGGCAAAATTGTCAAAACTGATTGGAGTTTGCTTGCAAAAATCTACTGAACAAAATTAAATGTGTCCACACCTTAGAGCACTGGTCTCAAACTTAATTCCTGGAGGGCCACAGCTCTGCACAGTTTAGCTCCAACCCTAATCAAACAAACCTGATCCAGCTAATCAAGGTCTTCAGGATTACTAGAAACTTCCAAGCAGGTGTGAGTTGGAGCTGGTTGGATCTAAACCCTGCAGAGCTGCGGCCCTCCAGGAATTGCATTTGAGACCTCTGCCTTAAAGGGATAGTTCACCCCAAAATTAAAATTACCGCATGATTTACTCACCCTCAAGCTATCCTAGCGGTATATGCCTTTGTTCTATCAGACAAACACAATCAGAGATATATTAAAAATGTCCTGGCTCTTCCAAACTTTATAATGGCAGTGAATGGGTGTTGAGATTTTTAGTCCAATAAAGTACATCTATCCATCATATAAAGTGCTCCGCCCGACTCTGGGGTGTTAATAAAGGCTTTCTGAAGTGAATCAATGCGTTTGTGTAAGAAAAATATCCATATTTAAATATCTAGCTTCCGCTAACTGTCGTACGCGCATTCACAAGAAAGTGGCGTTCCAGCGGCTGACGTAGTGTGAACTTAGGTGAGAATATGCTAGTCTCGCGAGAACCAAGTTTTGTTTACAGAAAAGGAAAACCAGTCTCTTCTTAGCTTATATAGAAAGCATTTTTCTTTTACTAATGCTTATTTTGTACTTCTAATTCATCACCAGTGTATTGTTCTATCCATTGTGTTTCCAATTTTCACCGGAGCTTACAGGTTTTCACAACAAAACCCACCCAACTGCTTTTCAAAACTAGACCAATCGCATTTCGGAGGGGGTCCCTGATAAAAATTGCATTCCGGGAGGTAAAACACATGTTTTTTTTGGTGTGGTTTACCTGATAAAATTCGCATTCCAGGGGTTAAATAGGGGTGTTTAGTGTCGTTCCAACCCGCAGACATAAAAAAATAACCCGCGGCAACAGTGTTAAAGTAGCCCAATTTCACGGGAAAACAGTGGACCTGGCAACACTGCTCCTACATCATCCGCAGGAACGCCACTCTTTTGTGAACATGAGCATAACAGTCAGCAAAAGCTAGAGTTAATAAAGTTTTAAATATGAATATTTTGCATCAAATGCTTGTGGAGTACTTTTTATGATGGCTGGATGCACTTCATTAGACTTTAAAATTTCAACACTCATTCACTGCCATTATAAAGCTTGAAAGAGCCAGGACATTTTTTAACATAACTGTATTCAGACTGTATTTATCTGAAAGAGGACAGTCATATACACATAGGATGGCTTGAGGGTGAGTAAATCATGGTGTAATTTCCATTTGTGGGTGTACTATCCCTTTAATGATGTCACTAAACAAAACAATAACTCTTTTAAAAAACTTCAAGTCAAGGATCAATCATAATCCCACTATAAATTGAGTTAATTAAATTAAAGTTGACTGATTTTTATTAAGTGCAAGTGTTACTCTGACAGTTGTGACACTGAGAAATTTAAACTTTAAAATGAGCACTGACAACCTCTGCTGACAACCACCTCAATGGTGCTGAGTCAGGATTAGTCTCCTTGTAGAGTAGGGTGTCACCATACTATGCTAGATACAAAGAGGAGGGTCTCCAGTTCTAACCAGCTATAACTTATATACTCTGTATTGTTTAACTTAGTATATTAAATTTTAAAAGCTTACCTTGACTGTAGGCCAAACGCTCCATACTTTCGCTATGGGTGATGCCCCACCGGTGGAGGCTTTGAGGAGAATACATGACTGCAGCTCCACAACCCCTTTCAGGGTGGAGATGAACTTCTTGTTTCTCAGTGAGCCCTGAAAACAGTGAACACATACAGACAATATAAAGTTGGTTAACATTTAAACATCACTCGTCTAACAAAACTAACAGCATGTATCATCAAGTAATCATAACTAACTGAAAAGTAGCAGAAAATATAAGCTGATTGCTATCCTGCATGCAGCTGCTGACCTACATCCAGACTCAAACTCAACATGTTTCTGTTGTTTTCTGCTGATCAGGGTCTGGCTATCATATGACTCTGATTTCCTGCACCACAGTCCCGCCTCACATGGAAGGAAATGTATACAGATTCGGTCTGAACAGACAAAACGCCTTAAGATTTCAGTGCAGTGAACATTTAGAGCTAATAAACAACATGAATTCAAACATCTCATGCTTTGTCATCTTGCTTAGGCACTTCTGCTTTAAAATATAACTGAATCACTCAGTGGTGCTGCAGCAACATAATACACACTTACCCCTGTTGAGTCTACACCACTGATCTATAATAGAGAACTGGATTGCTCATGACGTCATAAAAGTGAAGCCACCGCGCCGCCATATTAGTATTCCCTAGTATTCACATACATTCTATTGAATGAATAGGAAATTATACGATTTTATTGAGAAAACATCACATAACAAGTCAACGTTTTTATATCTGAAGTCTCACTGTACATTTTCACAATGCAAACGTCCTAAGCATGTAAACGGTTATTTGTTTACTGTTAGGAATTCCCTCTGCTTATTAAAAATGTACATTCATAGCCTACATTACAGTCACGTACATCAGATAAACAAACATCGTACGATCTTAGTACAGTTATTCACGGTTTAAGTCATTTTGTTTATATTCGTACAGTAGACTAACTGCATGTTTCAACAATACTTATCAGTATTCATTTCGAAGCAGGTAATGATTTAATAATTGATTAATAATTAATTCAACATACACAGTATTTTACTCAGATGGAAACGGTAACGTTAATGTTAGTAAATCATAACAGAATTTGCTGATCTGAAGAGTCTGAAATAGATGTTGCTCAATCATGCAAATTAAAAATATACACATCATAACTCGGAGAATATACCGCTGACTACAAATGGTACGGACTTAAAGACATGAAGCTTTATTTCAAAGATTTGAATTTCAATACAACGAGCAATATAGTAACAGAGACTTGTATTGTATTATTTACTGTATAATCGAATCAATTTCAGATACGAATACCAGGTATATGGTTATGTTTATTATTTCCTGCATAATTAGGTACATAAAGAAATATATTTTGTGATGGATCAGTTACCTGTTTCTGCAAGTGCGCAGCTGACACGTCCATCTAAACGATTTCAATATATCACTTATCCAGCCCGAAAAGACCATAAACTTTCCAGAAAACATCTTAAGTAAAAATTAATTTACATACACATATCTTAAAAAATAATCCTGTGTGAAAGATGCGCTTCAAATCGGGTGATTTTAGGTCAGCAATTTACATGTGACTCAATGGCGCTCCCTGCAGGTAGGGAATAGTAAGATGGCGGATCGAACACTTCTGGTGGCTTCATTGCCTAACGGCAGTTTAGAACGCAATGAGCAATCCAGTCATTATATAGATCAGTGGTCTACACCCTGTGCTGGTGTTCTTCTGGCACTATTGGGCCGGGAGAGCTGATTAGGTGAGGCGTAACCATTTGCTGCATTAGTGGGCAGTGGGGAGGAGATGTCTCTCACTGGAACAGCTGAGTGCACTGGGTGCAGGGTAGCAGAGGCGGTCAAACAAAGGGGGTGGGACATGTGAGCATACTGGCCAACCAATAAGTGTGGAGCTGCAGGCTACTCAGGAAGTGGGATTCTGGATGATACTGCACTGCAATAAGCATGAATGTGACAGGCATACCACTAAGTATTATGCCTTATTCTTTTGTAGCGCTTTTGGATTTTGATGATTTCACAGAAAATATTGAATATACACTTCTGTTTAAAGAAATTAATGTTTTTGTTTAGCAAGGATGTATTAAACTAGGGATGTCCAAACCTGTTCTTGGAAGGCCGGTGACCTGCAGTGTTTAGCTACAGTCCTAATTAAACACATCTAAACCAGCTAATCAAGGTCTTCAGACTCACTACAAACTTCCAGGAAAGTTTTTTGGAGCTTGTTAATTGGTGTTTAAACTCGGTCATGTGTTCAGAATGTTTTTTTGTTTTTGTTTTTCAGCTTTTTGCCATTTGGTTTCGTCAAGATTTAATTGAAAATGGTGAAAATTCTCAGGATGGCCTTATATAAACAAATCTGACCTGAATGCGTTGTTCTGCTAATTACGCTGTCTAAAACCACGGAAAAGAAAGAAAGGGTACTGAAAGAAAGTGAAAGAAAGGGTACAATATTTTGACAAACAAAAGTTAATATATGGTAAAGATACATACGGACAGGGCTGCCAACTCTCACGCTATTGCCACTTTTCAAACGCTCTCACGCCACACATCCATTTTCTCACGCAGTCAAAAGCACCCTCGTTTAAAACTGTAATAAGACATTTGCTAAACAGATTTGGTAAAGGCTCCAGGGCGTATTTGTGTTTGTGCTCTGGAAATCATCAAAAGACGCGTTTTCGTAGCGCTGAGCAATGTAGCCAATCACAGACATTTCTGTTGATCTAGAACGCCTGTGATTGGCCATTGCGTCGTGAATTCACTCACCTCTAAATGCCAAGTTTTTCTCTGTACACTTGCTAGTCTTCTCCAGTCCTGCAAATAAGCGATTCATTGATTATAAAGGTACTTTTGCGTTTAACTGAAGTGACACGTTTTTAGTGATTATCAAGGAAGGGCTGTTCTGCACTAGGATACATATAATCCGTTCAGAATTTGAATAAAAGTTTTGTTTTCGTCCTGCTAAGGAAGCAAGAAGCAAAGTTTTGGAAATGATAAATCCCTCATGAATGAAGGATTCATTTTCGAATGGGAGAAAAATGTAATTTCTCAGAACAGCAGACTAATAGATTAACAGAAAAATATTAGAATTTTCGTATCAAAATATATTTTTTTAAATGCGATTGCAATTATTTATAAAAGTATAATGACTAAATCTTGCAATTCTTTCACTGTACATTGCTATTCTTGTTGTGGTAAAAAGTTAATAGTTTTGCAGCACTGCATAATTTTATAATAAAAACACAGTATGACTTGCAAGTGTAGAAATTATGACAAAAGTATTGTTATTTCCCTACTGTAGAATAAGGTAAAATTACATACCTGTGAAATACTCATTTTCATTTATTTTGCAGAATTGTTTTCCAATATTACTGTCGTAAGAACAATAATATAAAATTATTATTATAATTATATTCTAATTTGTTTGGTTTCTAAATATACCAGTTTGAGAGTAATTTAGACTGACACACCATATCACAACTAAAAAGAGGACTGAGTCCCCTTTAAACCTCAAGATCAAGTCAATTCACTAGCTTTTTTCTTTGTTTAGTTTGCACACTTAAACTACATTGGAGCTCTGAATTGTGAACTTTCAAAGTGCACCAGATAGATGAATTTAACTCTAAAATGTACAAAATTTTCTTACAGAGAAGCATGCCCCCTTACCCCCCTACAGGGACGGCTGTGGGAATTCTCACTCCAAGCTGAACTCAAAAGTTGGCAGCCCTGCATACGGAGCAGTATTAATTACGATATTAGAATAATATTTCACCCACCTGACCGGAAATTATAACGAACTCGAATGTTGTCAAGATTCTTCCCCTGGAAATCCTGGTTCAGTTTGGCCAAACGCTTTTAGTTCCTCAGACACTTCTCCTTGATTTGTTATAACGTTTGCCACTTTATAGTACTCCAAATGTTTGTTTGTTTTTCCCGGTCCGACCGATTAGTACAGCCTAAAACATGACAATAGTTGATCATTTTCAGCAGCAATAATCAACAAAATATTCGAGTTTCGTTCGATCCAGTGGCATTGTTTACATTCAGTGCCGCCAATATGCGTCGAGAAAACCCTCTATACAATATTATTTGTATTCAATATTCTTTCCTTCTTTAAATAAATACAATTCCATGATTTTATTGAGTGACTTCCATGAAATTCAGTACTCAAAAATCCCTTTCCTACTATGCCTTATCTTTGACCAGAAGATGGCAGTATCATCCAAAAGGAGTAAAAAATCCAAAACTGTATTTGGTCTTCTATCCATTTGAATCTTGCAATAATACTGTATTAATATTAATAGGGGTGAAGTGGTCTTTCCACAATTAAACTAAGTGTGTTTCTAAGACACATCTTACTTTTTTTATTTCTAATTTGAAGCAGAAAAGGTCACAGACACTTAGGCTGTATGAGTCACTGGGTTAATCTTGCTAAATTATCATTAATTTATCTTGATCACTTCATTACTTCTTCAATTAGTTAATCTACTTTTTCAGTATTTAAAAAAACATCCACTTCAGACTTGATTAAAGTCTTCACGAGTGGATTTCACACTTGTGATCCTCCTGAAAGCAGAAGCTAAATTATGTTGTGATGAGATGGCTAGTAGCAGTGAAGAGCTTTCATCTAAATTATTGTTTTGAAGTGCTGTGCATTAAACTCATACAACTTATGGGACTTACTGTTTTATATATATATATATATATATATATATATATATATATATATATAGCTTCGTTCATGCCTTTCATGCAAACAAACAAATCAAAAGCTTATGTAAACACTGAGAGTGATATGTGTCAGTGAGTGTATTTAAATATGCTCACTATCCAGTAGATAAAACCAACCCAAAATATTAGCCATAGTTCATATGTTCTAGAGACAAACAGACCCACAGGTTTTTTTTTTTTTTTTTTTTGTATTAATATCCTTATTTTAATGGCCAAATTTCATATTCATTATTCATAAATGTAAATTTTCAGGTAAAAATACATGTTTTCTTGCATTAAAAAATGAAGTGAAGCATTATATTGAGTCCATATTGCCCTCAAAGAAACAAAAAGATCTGTGAATTGTGCAAGCCTGTACTTCCTTTAATGTATTCCTATGATATTGTTTTTATCTCCCCCTAGCTTTCCAAATGTCCTTTGCATTTGTTGTAATTGACTTGTATTGAATGTTTTGACATTGTTCAATAATAAAAAAATTACATATGCTCACTATCCAGTAGATAAAACTAACACAAAATAATAGCCACAGTTCAGCGCTATGTCACCCATTCACTAATCTAAAAAAAATGTTTTCACAATGCCAACAATGCCACTGAACCAAACAAAACTTGCATATTTTACTTCTTATTGCTGCAGAAAATGTTCAGTTATTGCCATGTTTTGGGCTGTACTAATCGGTAGGACAAGGAAAAAAAACATTTGCAGTACTATAGACTGCCAAAATTGATAACAAATCAAGAAGAAGTGCAAAAACTGAGGAACAAAAGGCATTTGTCATTGGCCAAACTAAACCAGGATTTCCAGTGTAAAATTTCTTATTATTTCTGGTCAGGTAGGTGAAATATTAAGCTAATATCTTTATTAATACTGTGTGTACATATCTTTACCACCTAACTTTAGTTTGTCAAAATATTGCACCCTTTTTTGCTCACTAAGTCCTTCTCTATATGATTTAGCAGCTTCTACACATTTTTTTCCATGGTTTAGCAAACCAACGTATTCAGTAGTACATGTGCAATCCATGCTGGAGTACATCCGAGTATCTCCAATATGGCCATGAATCTGGGTAACTAACCAAACCATGAAGTAAGTGCAAACCCTCTGTATGCTTGGATAATATCTTGAATGGCTTCCACCAATTCCAATCAAAGAACGATTCAAAATGGTTAATTTTTCACAATTCTACATTGTTTTTAAATAAACAGTGGATTTATTTAGCTATATCAACAACATTTTTATATTGTATACCAGGTTTAAAAGGCTTAGGTTCTTTGTTGCCATTGACGGTTCCATGAAAAAACTTTAAATCCACAGAATCCCTTCCATTACACAAAAGGTTTTTATAGTGTGAATAGGTTCTTTAGATGTTCTTCACCCTAAAGCCTTGAATACACTACACAATTTTTGCCCAAATTTTCCGCTGATTTGCAATCTGAAGAAGTTGAGGCTAGTTGCCGAAAGTGAGAGCCAGTCTGCAAATTTGAGTTGATCCCATAGAAAATCACTTAGTGTGTGATGGTCGCAGATTTTTTGGCTTCAGACTTTGATTCCATCCAGTAGGAGGACGCATAGTTTTCATTTGTCAAGCATCTCCTACCAACAAGGTGTGCGTTTCTGCATAATTTAGTTGTGATCAGAAGTCGATAAGTGTATGATGGCCAGTGCTTTAGATTTTAAAAGTCACGTAGTGTATTTCAGCCTTAAGAATTTTTTTTTTAATCTGTCTTAACTGAATAGCTCTGCGGAGAACCAAAAATGTTTCTGCTATGGCATTGCTGTGAAAACTCTCTTTTGGAAGCTTTATTTTGTGTGTGTGTGTGTGGGAGCTTCAACACCATTCATGGGACGTTTCAAGCGTTAAAACATCCCTCAAAATTTACATGTAATTACACACTTTAGCTTTCCATCTAGTAGTTATTTCACGCAATGTAACAAATACAAAATCTACATTATGTAAAAGTCCTCACAGCCATCATTATGAAGGGTGAGGAGGGTTTTCATTATCGCACAAGCCTGCAGCGTTGGTGCCTTCCTGTGAAAAACACAAGAGCCATTAAACTGGATAATCATGAACAGAATCTAATAGTCTTGTTGGATTTGGTTGCATCTTTCATGACTCTTGACAAAGGTTCAAAGCCGTCTAGTAACTCAAAAGATGCCACAGGCACGGGACCAAGAATCATCAGCATAGCAATGAATAGAAAATCACATCTGATTGAGTTTGAAGGGTTCTTCAGACATTTAACCAGGCAACAACATCTGATTAACTGCTGGCGTCTTGGCATTCCCTTCAGACGACTCTCACTAAAGGATTTTGGTTGGTTATAAATAGCATTGATCTTTCGCATCAGTATAATGAGTGCATATTTTGTCTCTCCATCTCCATAGCCTTGGGATGATGGTATTTGCCATGGAGAGGCACTCTGCCATCATGGTGAAGCTCCTGTGAAATAGTCAAAGTTTAAAGATGTTCTTGTTTGATATTCATAGTTTTTGTGCACACACAACATGATGACAGGCTGGTGTAACATTTATAAAAAGTGGAAAAGTGGAAGGTCAGTTAAAGGATTAGTTCACTTCAAAAATCTACATTTCCTGATCATTTACTCACCCCATGTCATCCAAGATGTTCATGTCTTTCTTTTCTTCAGTTGTAAAGAAATTAAGGTTTTTGAGGAAAACATTCCAGCATTTTTTCGATACAGTGGACTAAAATTGGTTAAAAAGTACATTAACATTCTTTTTTTTTTTTTTTTTTTAGAAAATGCTAGTTAAAACCCTTATTCCTCAGTTGGGATTGTGAAGAGCCCCTTGAAGCTGTATTGAAACTGCAATTTGGACCATGTCCAAGGACCAAGTGCACTTCAATGTTTTCCTCAAAAACCTTAATAAAGTATAGACAGCACAGTGTTGATTTTTGATCTTAGACATCAGTTAATATGACAAAGGCCTGAAATTTAGATCTTAAAAGGATTTGTGTGTGCAGATACTGATATTGGTTGATACTTTAATTTGTCTGCCGAAGGACATGATAAATGAGTCTGCGAAAGCCTCTTTTACATCAGCGAGGGGTGTAGACGGCAAGACCTACAGTATTCTTCTACTTCATTATTAACTAAGCCAAAGGAGGTAATTATAATCTTGTCTATTTAAAGAACACGCTCAAATGAGGAAAGAGCTCAGCTTATTAAATAAATAAAGACCTCCTGCTGAAGAACGTGAGTTGGTCTCCTATAATGCATAATGTCTTTTGGCCTTCAGACTACGTAATTCAAATGTATGATCATAAAGATCCTGTAACACCCTAGCAACCATTTAGAACATCTTAGCAAGAGAATAGCAATGCTCTGGAACCACTCTGAACATTGTGACTGCAGGTTATTCATCCACAAACATGTTTTCTACTTTTCGATTTCTTCAGAAACGTAAACAAATGTTCAAGTATAATTTTATATTCTTTAATCTTCATGAGGTCAGAAATGCTTCTTCGTATTTTTCTGAGCCGCTGCACTGTCTATCGATAAACATGTGGATGATCAGAGCTATAAATGCGCGATGCAGCTGTCTGCTGACTTGTGATCGATAGTTCATTTTCTGTTGTGACCTTAAGGCGCAGAAGGAATGAGGTGTGCTTTTCCATCACTATATGTCATCTAGCAAGCATAATTAAGTCGTGTACTTACGTTTATGATCTTGGCAGACACGTTCTCATCAAAATGACTTACAAGAGAGTGCAAACGTTTTGTTGTGCTGATTGAATCAGCTGGTAGACAAGAATTCAAGAGGAGCAGCTACTATACCCTCAGTTCTGTCAATCGCTCGTCTTGGTAAATTCACTTATCTCTTGGATAGTTGGCGTGATGATGTGATTATTTATTCCGCTTATCGTCAAATAAATAAATAAGTACATGGACATGAAATATTGATTTGTATATGCAAAAAAAAAAAAAAAAAAAAAAAAAAGACTTAAAATCAACATAATTTTATACATATTTTGCACTATGGGGGGCGCCATTATTTTGATGACATTAAGTTACCTGTTGTTAGAGGGTGTTCAAAATAGGCCATAATGGCCGCACTGAATGTAAACAGTGCCACTGACCGCGAAACACTGCATATTTTGCTGATTATTGCTACTGAAAATGGTCAATTATTGTCATGTTTTAGGCTAATCGGTCGGACCAGGAAAAACATTTGTCTGAGGAACAAAGGCATTTGTGTCCTGAACCAGGATTTCCAGTACAAGAATCTTGACAACATTTGTGTTTGTTCTTATCATTTCCAGTCAGGTAAGTGAAAACTTAGGCTAATATCTTAATTAATACTGCTCGTACGTATCTTTACCACCTATTAACTTTAGTTCGTTAAATTGCGCCCTTTCCTGCTTACTAAATCCTTCTCTATGAGATTTAGCAGCTTCCACACATTTTTTCAATGGTTTGGACAACATAAATTAGCAGAACAACATATTAGGAGTACATTAACCGTGCAATCCAACTATCCAGTTGGTGGCGAGTGCGCTCCACTGTGGCAGCCAAGCCAGAACAAAAATTAAACTGAAATGAATCTTTGATTACACACAGCCAATACTCACTTTTAAAATACAGTGATCTAAATAAACAGTTCTAAATAAATGCATAAGCCCATCGTCCTGGTTGATCTTGATTAAAAATGAAAATGTGAACAAAAATAATAGCAATTAAATGTGTTACTGTAAATAAAATATGAAAATTAAAATGACGGGTAATATTAGATTATGCCGCCGGAATTGGTACAACCCTGTCCCTTCACTAATTTTCCTAGTTAGTGACAGGTGTGGTTGTTTGTGGTCACATTTAGAAGGTCCCATGTTGTTACATTCTCCACTAAATGTATGTGTATGACTGACAATCATATACATACAACACCTCACAGGACTGGTGGGCAAACAACTGCTTGATTTGTAGAGGCAGCGCCATTAAACTCAGGGGGGTTGATTCATATTCCTCTAGTCTGGAGAGGAAGCTTAATTATATACTAGTAAACAGCAGGAGAGCGCTAAGGACAGATGAGCTCCTTGTCAGTATAAAGCCGTCTTCAATCTAATAAGGATGATGTGAAGTTGGATGCTGGGTTGACATCTCTCTCATAAACATTCCCATGAGCCAACAGACACAAAGAGGTGACAAGAGGTCATGATTTTTTTTTGCTTATAAGCATGAAGCACTCTCTAAAAACATAGCACACCATGTGAAAAACAAACACAAAAACCCAATAAACCAAAGCAATTGCATATAGAATCACTGATAGTAGGTTTTCCCTAAGGATATGTACGTTTTCCTGGAGGATTTTACCAGCACATTAACGACCTAGCCATGTTTCGGTCATCTTCTTCCAATTATGTGTGAGAAGAAAGGAAAAAAATAGGGGGAAAAATGAAATAATAATAAAATAAAAATTTTAATTAAAAAAATATTAAGGTCACAATGATTCATATTCTGCATTTTAGCTAACAAAGACTGCATTATAAATTATAAATAACTACACTTGCAGTGACAAACTGAAATTTCTTTTATGCCTTCTCTGTATGAAGGTCACTTACCTCCTGGATGACACTGGACTTCATGAGTCTCATTTTTTTTTATGAAACTCTCTTTCAGCATCACTATAAAAGAAATATGAACTTTTGAGTCCCAGGCTGTGTTCAAGACTTTTCCACTACCTTTTCTAAAAGCCTCTTTTCACTCCACAGGAGAACTAAAAATTTCATTTACATGCAATAGAAGAAGCATATCAAAAAGGCACATTTTTTGATGAAGCGTATGCAAGAGTGACTTATTTTAACGTACCTCCTCACAATGATCAGATCAGAACTTTTCTTAAAATGGCATGTGATTGCAGAAACGGCAGTGGTCATCGCTCCTCCTTCTTTTAACAAACCAAAAATCAAAAGCCAGTGTTGAGATGACTGCAAGAACTCATTTGTTTTCTTCCTGCTTTAAAAATGCTTTTTATGGTAAAATCAGTAAAAAGCTCAATTTGATTTTCTAACCTATTAAGCAAAATGGGGAAATCTGTGGGGAAGCTGTAATCTAAATCACTATATGAATAAGAGCTATAATACATGATATTTTTATAATCCATTATCATATTTCATTACCATTTTTATTAGGGGCCAAGCACCAAAGCTGTTTAGGCACCAAAATTGTATCTGTTGGTTTTTTTCTTCTTCCACTCTGGGAGTCTATGGCAGCCCACTTGTGGGCACACAGATAAAGGACAAAACTCTCTAGCGCCACCAACAGGCCAAATTTGCACAATAACCTTTGAACCGTGAGGTCTAGAAGCAAAATTCTTTTTTTTTCTGATTCCTTGGCTTGAATGCATACCAACATTTTGAATTTTGCCAAAAAATCTAGTTTTTCGAACTCCTCCTAGATGGTTTGTCTGACTTTGACTAAAATTGGCACAGACTATCTTCAGACAGCTCTGGCAAAAAATATCAAAAGCTTTTTGATATACCAAACCGTTTTCATAAAATGTGTTAATGAAATTTGATGAAATTTGAGCAAAAATGGACATGAGGCTATAGCTTTGCAATGCTTTAACAGATTCAGACCAAACTTGGTATTTATACTAAGCGTGACTTGAGTGCACATGAGTAGTTTCGGCACAGCACCACTTACTGGTCAACTGAACAATACCAAACTCTCCCAATTTTGTAGTAAAATACTGTATTTTTAAAACACTATGATGTATTCTTATGAATCTTATGAATCTAATAGAATTGCTTGCAAAAAGTTATACAATTTAGCACATGGATAGAGGACAGTCTCATCATTAACCACAACAAATTTGGAGTCTTTAACTTTAACTCTTTAGCGCCACCAATAGGCCGAACTCGCAATCATTTTTCTGCGAATAACTTCAAAACCGTAATGAAAATGAGAATTTCTATGGTCAAGATTTTTTGCAACTTTGAATATTTCAAAATATCTACTTTTTCAAACTTGTCCTAGACAGTTTGTCCAATTTTTTACCAAAATTGGCTCATATCTTTAGAGCTTTCTGGCTAAAAGCTTTTTAATATGCCAAACCATTTCTGTAAAGCGTGCTAACGAATTTGACGAAGTTTGTGCAAAAACAGACATGAGGCTATATCTCTGCAACACTTTAGCAGATTCTGGCCAAACTTGGCATGTGTTAGCATGACAATGAGGGCACATAAGTAGTTTCGGCACAGCATCACCTACTGGTTAAAAGATATAAAATATTGACCTTTCTGCTTAACTTCTGACCAGTTTGGCCAAAAATCATTGTTAGATTCAAACAAGATCTAATTTTCTTATGTTAGCCTTTTTGGGCATCTGCATCTTCAGTTTTGTATTCAAATTCTGTATCAACAAATGTCTTCTCCAACCCTGCTTCTGAAGAGCCACCATGGACCTTTTTCACATTTCCAGGTTTCTCAGCAGCAGAAGTCATCATAGTTGGGTTAACTTTGAGGGCAATGAATGGGAGAGTACCACAAATCTATTTTCTGCATTCCCATTTGCTCAAATAGCAAAAGAAAAACTCCACGATATTGTTTTTACAACTTATAAAAAATAGAGAGAGTCTGATAATGGCAATCAGTAGATAGAGCGCATTTATTATTATTAAATTGATTGCAACGTTATATTTTCACCGTGTACCACTTGCATAAACACTGCACCGTAGGGGCTGACATTGTTGTTTCGCGGGCTATGTTACGTCAGAACTCGGAACTGGGAGTCCATCAATCTAGTACGAGTTCACGGGTAGGAAGTCACGGGTTTGACTGCTGCTCCATTGCACTTTCACAGGTAGAACGCAGCACTAAGCAGCACTAAGTCCTCAGAAAGGTGGCTCACGCATACTTTATCAGAATCTGTGGAATTAGTTATTAGAAAAAGAAGGGACACTCTTTTTTCTAAACTATCTAAACTGCCTAAAGCTGCACTTTCTAAAAGAGATAAAGAAAATAGAACAAATAAGTAGGTAAAACACAGACTGCCACATACTTGTGATACCAGATGATACCAGACCATGTCTAAAGTGCAATATTCAGAGTGCCGCAGTCCCCCTGCAAACACAAAAACCAGCATGACAGAGAACAGATAAGAACATCCACTGAAGCAGCAGAACACAGCTCTGTAAACATCATTTATTCATTCATTCAGCAGGACACTCACTGTTCAGGGCAATACTCTAGCTTTAGCAGTCAGGTCAACACATAGTCATAGAAATCACATAAATACAGCAGAGAAATCTGATTACAAAAAAATTAAGGCTTAATATCATTATTCACTTCAACCTGTTTGTCTGCAGTTATCTGACACTAAATAATGACAAACTAATGTTATATTTTGGCATTTTTAGGGATGTAACGGTATTGTAAATACCGTCGTACCGCAATAGCAAATTTTTTCGATACTACCGTGGTCGCATGACTCGATAAAACCATAGGTCTTCTAAAGAAAAGTTTGCTCAGGCGAATGGAGCGAACGGGAGGTAGCGGGAACTACAATTCCCATCAGCCCAGGTGTGGCCGTCATCCTTTGCGGTCTGTTGCCCGCCCCCCTTGAACGTCAAGTTCCCTTTATTTTCGATATAGCGCCAGATCACAATAGAAGTCATTTAAGGTTATCTTTCCTATAGAACCGGTCTATACATTGTTCTTTTATTAAACAAACTAAATTGCCTTATGTTATTTATCTTATTTACACGAAGGCATGTCATTTCTGTCTCTACACTGTCACGCGTTTACAATGTCTCCTCCGCGAAAACACGGACGGGATCGCGGACTCCATTCATAAAAACGGAATTTACTATAGCGCGAAATGCCACGGAATTTGTCGATTATAGGATTAATAAATCAAAAGTTGGTCTGTCACTTAATTCAAATCGCGATATGGACTACTGTCTGTGAAAACTGAAATGGAGAAAGACCGTTTTAATATGAATCCTGCATGTTCCGTTTGCCTCTGTGTGTATGAATGGAGGAGACACGTTTTTGTTTTTTTACTACACTCATACTGAAGCACGCGTGACGCTCACGCTTATTTTGGCCTTTGCATCTCACATGAACAGATAACTCAGTCTCCAAAGCTGCTGTGAGTGTCACTTTTACCGTTTCATTTGAGAAAACTAGCATCGTATCATACTACGGTATACACACAGAAACTTTACGGCAACCTGTCAAAATAAAAGTACGGTTTAACATGTAACAGAACAATATTAGTCTTGTATTACTTTTGTACAGTATAATGTAGGCGTGTATATATTCCTATTTAAATAATTTACATAAAACAATATATATGATAAAAAATAAATATTACAACAAGATTAACCACTTAATTGTAGAACAAAAATACTACAATTATTATTTAAACGTTTTAAACTGAATATAATTTTTCTTCCATGTATTGATTTTAACAGTAAACCTCTGTTTGTTTGCCAAAAATTAAAAGGGTTTATTTTTCATTTGATTAAAAATAAATGTTTATTCTTTCATTTGATTATCAGAAAAATAAAAACACACAAGAATTTCTAAAAAAAAAAAAAGAAAAAAAAAAAGAAAAAGATTGTGGAGCCCTATTGTTCAAAATGTTAAAACATAGTTTTGGACTTATTTTTCCACTGAAATGAATGTTTTCGTTACTACACAAAGTAGGCTAAAGTACTGCGAAAAAAAAGTAACGTGGTTACATGGTTTAATAATTTTTTGTTATTAAAATTGAAAAATTGAAGTTTAAAAGTTTACAGATAGATGGCTAATTCGTATGCCATTGATATGTTCAGTGTTCATGTAATCTGTTTAATAAACACTTCTGGCACTTTTTTCGAGTCTCTTCATTAGTTTTGTTTTCCCTGTAAATGATTCAATAAATACCGTACCGTGCCATTCATACCGAGGTATTACCGTACCGTGAAGTTTTGATACCGTTACATCCCTACATTTTACATAAAAAAAAATTGTAGCAAACTTTAAATAAATATGGCATTAGATTATTCTACTGTGATTGATTGACAAGAAACAACCATCTTATGTAAAAACAGGTCAAGATATGCGGTAAACTTGAATTGTTCTCATGCTTATGAAATACACGGCAGACAACAAAATAGATGAGAATATAAAAACCATCACCGTTTGGCAAAAAACTATTTAGAAGATTTAAGAAGACTTACACATGCAGCTCTGACAGAAATATGTTAAGTTTGAAAAAGTTTCACAGATTACAAAATAATTAGCTCATAATAAGCAGTGTTTTAATAAAATTAAGAGGAAAAACTTGTTTCAGGTAATGATTTAAAACCGTTACTCATCTTAGACAGTGTACAAACAAAAGAAACAGCACTGTTAATGCGATCAATGTAGCTGCATATAGCTGTATAGACTTTAACGGTAGAAGTTCACTTACGTGAAGAGCACTGTTCGCACTGGAAAAAAGAAACCTTGAATTTCATTACCTGATACTGACAGGGTGCCAATTGTCCAAAGTTTCCCTATTAAACAAAACTAAGCTGTGTAAAATCTAAAGGCATTCTGAGTCTGTCAACATGACATCTTAAGTGTACTGCTTCAGATCTGATTTAGTCCTAACACATAAGGTCAGTCCTAGCATTAGTAAATTTTGACACAAAAAAACCAACCTATTTTCAACTGACAGATGAAATAATGAATCCTGAGAGTAACTGTGAAAATGATATTGACAGCACAAAAATGGCTTGCTTGCATCAGTGTCTGTGTTAGATATTACAAAAGTAACAGCACAGTTGTGTTTGGCAGAGCTACAAACAGTTCATGTCATTCATAGCAGGTGACAGTACCTAAATAAATCCTTTTTACTCTCCAATGTAAGGCTTTGCACTCAGTCAAACAAAGGCATGCATTTGCAACATTTGGCCCACTTGCTTTGTTTCTTGGCCTCCCGGGGCCCGCCGTCCAACAGACCATCCATATAGTGTCCATACTCCTCGATGGCATCTTCCACACGGGTGATATAAAGCCAGGTAAAGATCACGCCAAAAAACTAAGAAGAAAAAAACTTTTACTTTAGAAAATGAAAAGTTGTGATATTAAAGTGGTTTATTGCATGTATTGCAAGCACCCCAAAGTATTTTAAATGGATTAAGATCTGAACTTTGACTTTTTCCTTCCAAAACACTCAACAGATGACCATTTTGCACAATTTGTGCAGCCTGTTTTTTAATGCTTGCCTAATGCACTCTTAATTAACTTGATTAACTGTTGCCATGCCTGCAAATCTACTGATGGCGCCAATTGGGTTCTTTGGGACTTCCTGATGTATTTGCTCTTGGGGTAAATTTGGTGAAACGGTCTTGTCTGGACATATTCTCCATTTAGTTTTTTTACAATAGCTTAAAAACTACATGATCTGATGAAAACTGTGCGAGAAGCAAAATATGTACCAATAAGTACATACCACTGCAGTTTCTAACAGAAATGAACACTAGAGGTGGTATAACAGCAAGCACTTGTAATCGCTTTCATACACAGTTATGATTATAGCTCTATAAGTTTTGCTTTCCAGACGTAACAAGCATGCTCTGTAGCTCAGCCAGCATGGAATTGGACTTAGGATGCAGAATCCTTGGGTACGAATCCCATCAAAAACATGACTCACGATGAAAGAGTTGAAAGATGAGAGGTCGAAAAAACAATTTAAACCAGCATGCTTGCAATTGCATTTTTACACTACATTTGTCAAGACTAAAAAGCTACATGTCAAGACATTATTTTATGGTACATTATTTTAAAACGTCACGGAGCATTAGCGTTACAGCACCCCTCAACATATGTGCGTTCATTTGTTCTAGGGAAAAATAACGAACACCCTTTTAGCACCTCTCATTGGATATTTCACACTGAATGTCATCACAAAACTTACATGGCAGTACGCATTTCGCATCTTGCAAAAACGTTCCCACAGGTACGTTTTCGTCATGAGATCAGGTTGCTTAAAAATGGCTTTCAATTCCATTTCAGATGCATATCCTTCAACGGTCCTCCTTTAAGGCTCAAGCGGCTCTTTTAGTCTTGACATTTATGGTACCATGTACTTCAGAGCTTATGGCCAAACCAGAGGTTTATATAAGGTGTGGTGAGGTTGCCATGCCTGCATAAAAATACTAGTCAAATGGCCAATGAAAAATAGCTCAAAACTAGCCTAATGAGAAACATAATGAAATGTATCGTTCACGCTCGTCCATATAGTAGCAGTGAATAGTGACCAGCATCAAGCTTTTACAATAAGATGCAAAAATGTGTTTTATATTCCAAGTGTCTTAGGGGTATATC
This sequence comes from Garra rufa, assembly GCF_049309525.1. Classification (NCBI taxonomy): domain Eukaryota; kingdom Metazoa; phylum Chordata; class Actinopteri; order Cypriniformes; family Cyprinidae; genus Garra; species Garra rufa. Next base: position 26,787,853 of record NC_133362.1, on the reverse strand, counting down.
ATAGGGTTTGGTAAAAAAAATTAATAAAAAAAGAGATTTAATGGATTATTTATTGAAAATCCTGATCTTGGCTGTCACAGTCATGAGACTCTATTAACACAAGAGTTCACTACGAAGCATGCAATTAAGATTGTGAAAAATCCATGGAAAATAAAATACTGATACGATGACCATAGCTGCATATAAGCGTAGACTTAAACCAAATGGCGTACCATCAATTATCCCGTCTAAACGCCCCTGGATATTGAGAGAAATCCGTGCTGAGAAACTCCTTTAGTGGCTGTAGCATCATGACAAGACTCATGTTTACATCCTGCCAGGATGGCATCTAGCATTTCTTGTCTCTGCCATTTGTAAGCTTTTTTAAAAGCTGTGGTCTACTAAAAGCCTCAAAAGCACAAGGGATAAAGTGGAGAGAACAAAGATGCGGGTCTTTAGGAAGTTTTATTCATCCATAGGCATCATCCCATTCTTTTCTCCTCTTCTTATTGCTAGGGAAGCAACTTCCCTTGTTGCCATTTGACTGAAAATTACAGCCTAAAGCTGCACAAAGTGGCATTGTATCAGTATTTTTTTTTTCTGAGTAGTATTGCGGTAAAAATAGCAACAGGTAACGGCAGTAGCTCACCAAGTGAAGCCATTTCACATTAACGAAATAATGGCGTCCCCCATAGTCTAGAATACGTATAAAACGATGTGCGTTTTTAAAAATAACCTGTCTTTCATGGGTATTCTATTACATTTTTTAGTTAGAGACATAATTTACGTTATATATAGCCATTCAAATCTTACCGGGGTTCCCTTTAATAGTTTGATGCTGGCTAAAAAAAAGGGCATATGGCATTAGAACAACACAAGGGTGAGTAAATGATTACTACATTTTTATTTTTGTGTGAACCTTCATTTTAGTCTGCATACTTCATACTGCAGCTATACAATTTGTACAGCAAAATAAATCTTGTAATAAACATCTGGGATGGTTCACAGTGTAGGCAGACTGACTAATGACTTTCCTCAACTGTGAATCGCCATTTACGGACAAACTATGAAACTAATTATGAAAGCTTCTCGGCCTCAAGAATTTTCTTGAAAAAAAAAACAAGTTCCACCGCTTGTTTCCACTAGCGTAAATATAAACAAAAATCAGACTGGAAATCAGTTCAGATCGAAACACTATAATCAAATCTGATGTGAATGTTGAAGTCACTGTTGGCAATGCTATGTTAAAGTCTCTCAACAATACCTGTGCTTATCACAGATGAAGCTCTATATCTTCTGCCATCATTTCCTGTGAAACAGCCTACAGATAGAGGACTGTCAGACCTAATAGAAACTTAGCCCTGTTCCCAGCACCTTTAATGTACTGGAGCCTTTATAAGAAAGAATTAAATTACATTTGGTGTTCATGTGCTTTCAGTGTTGGTGGGTTATTGAAGTTGCAGCATTTTTGAAATTACTACAAAATGAATTCAAAATTAATGTGATTATGATAATCTACATCTGTGACAGCGCTGTGGTGTTCTTCAGTGCATCAAGGCACCTCTTTAACACTGGTTAAAGTGGTAGGACACACAGAAACAGCTGAACATTAGAGGCTGCTTTTGAAAGTGAATCGGATTTCCAGACTGCTAATTTGCTGAAAACCTGTCTACTCATGGTACTCTTTTGAGAAATATTTTAATTCATTCAAACCATGTCTCTCTCACCGCCCACCTCTTAAACAGTGTAAAAAACACTTAATGAGGGGTTATTTTATAAAAAGCATTCTTAATTACACTGAATTTATGAGTCGGCACAGATAATGATGAAACCTGAATAAAGAGTAAATGAAGTCTCCACATAAAGTCAAATTCTTGGTCTTTTGATGAGAAAAATGATTGGAATTTTTTTGTTTTGGCATGTTTTGTAAATATGTGAATATGAATATTAGCATTTCCAAAAAACTTTCCTAGCAAGCTTACAGACTTTTAATTATAAATGATAACAGCATGTACAGTTGTAGTCAAAAGTTTACATACACCTTGCAAAATCTGCTATATTTATTTTACCAAAATAAGAGGGATCATACAAAATGCATGTTATTTTTTTTTTTTTAGTACTGACCTGAATAAGATATTTCACATAAAAGATATTTACATATAGTCCACAAGAGAAAATAATAGTTGAATTTATAAAAATGACCCTGTTCAAAAGTTTACATACGCTTGATTCTTAATTCTGTGCTGTTACCTGAATGATTTTTTGTTTTTGTTTAATGATAGCTCTTCATGAGTCCCTTGTTTATCCTGAACAGTTAAACTGCCCGCTGTCCTTCAGCAAAGTCCTTCAGGTCCCACAGATTCTTTGGTTTTTCAGCATTTTTGTGTATTTGAACCCTTTCCAACAATGACTGTATGATTTAGAGATTCACCTTTTCACACTGAGGACAACTGAGGGACTCGTATGCAACTATTACAGAAGGTTCAAATGCTCACTGAAGCTTCAAAAGGAAACACGATGCATTAAGAGCCAGGGGTGTAAACTTTTGAACAGAATGAAAATGTGTACATTTTTCTTATTTTGCCTAAATATATATTTTTTTCATTTAGTACTGCCCTTCAGAAGCTACAGAAGACCAAACAAAAAAACACAGCTGTGGATCATTCAGGTAACAACACAGTATTAAGAACCAAGTGTATGTAAACTTTTGAACAGGGTCATTTTTATAAATGCAACTGTTATTTTCTCTCGTGGACTATATGTAAATGTCTTTTATGTGAAATATCTTATTCGGGTCTTATTCAGTATGTTTTATGTAAAGTAGATTTTTTGTAGAATTAAAAATATAAGAATGAATCTCACCTGAGGAACTAAGATGCCCAGAAGAATTCCAGCCATGATTTTATAGTTGTCCATGAACCAAATGAAGACGGCGTTCGTGCAACCACGGGTGTAGATCTGTTCTATATTTTCTAGCCTCTGTGGGCAAAGGTCAGGCAATAGATATATTATTACATTATTTATTACATCGCAGAGTCAAAAAACTGCCATCACTGCATGTCTCATTAACAACCAGTGTTATGAAGTCATTGATTGAAAATGTACTGAGGGATAAGTGGAGGCAATTATAAGGCAGATCATCATTCATCTGTGGTGCTGCATATCCTCACAGCCTGTTAAAATTCAAAGGTGGTTCTCATTGCTCTTCTCAGATGATCAGACCTTTGACCTCTCCAAACGACCGTATTTATACTAGGTGGGTCGACACAGTAGCACATAGCACTTTTCAAATATCAGAATGCACTTATAAGCTACTTCAACTTTAAAAGCAGATATGGGCAGATAGAGAGGTGAACAGGGCACTTACCTCTTTCTCCAGGGCCTTGTATCCACACATCGTATTAACAACTTCAGAAGGCTGTAACAGATAAGCAAGTGCAGTCTTAATATTTTCATAAAGGTAAAACACCTAGATGCATACAGTAGCTAAACTTTTTATCTTGTATTTCTCACTCAACTGTGAGATTATGTAAAAGTACTGATTTGGAAAACAGCAAAACCTCAGGGAAAAAAAGACATTTAACATTCCCAACCCGCTGGATCATAGGTATGAAATTTCACTTGGTGCTGATTAATGACTAGCTTACTCTCGTAACAGGTTTCCATTACACTAGCTTTGATCCCCATTTTGTCATTCTAAGATATAGATGAGATGTACTAAGCTTTTTAAATGATGCTGGAATCAGAGATAGCTGAAGGTAGGACTGCTTGGTTATTTAAAGGGACTGTAGTAATTGGATAGGGAGAGTGGTTGGATAGGGAGTGATTGCTGATGATGAATTGGCCGTGTTAATTATCTGCGCGAGCTCCTCCTGAAATTTGTTAATGAAACATCACTAAAGGTAATGTCATCAGATTAGATTCTGATATTTGATTTTAGACAAAACTTTATGATATAATCTTCATATATAGACAGAATTGCTTTGTCTTAGACTAAAGTAGTGATGAGGTAATGCTTGTCCATAGGTAATCTGCACACAGCTGGATGTCAGCAAACAGGCTCTGTGCTTTTTCCAAAACAAATGAAAAATTAATGTCCTTTGACTGTAAGACCTGCATTAGTATCGCACTTTAGAGGACCTATTTTTAAACTGTCCTATGCAACTCCAAAAATGGGCTCAATTAATATTCAGCTAAATGTAATTTCAAGATGGGTCTTGACTCTTGTGTTGAAAATGACAAAAATCAATGTTGTCTTTATCGCCAAATAGTGTAATAAATATCTTCTGAACTAAAACTTCTGCAGATGGGATAAGCAGTACATTTTCAAGTCCTCATCATATGTCATAATGAACTTCATAATACACAGATTTTATTTGATTTGTGGAACACACACACATATATATATTTACTTATATATATATTCTATTCAATGAAAATGTAAATTATGACAGAATTAACAAACATTTTTAGGTGAACTATGCCTCTAATTAACAAAAGTCAGGTTCCTTCCAACATTGTAGTTTTTGGCACAACAACAGCAGCACAAATATTCCAGCTTTAATTGACACTCATGTAAGCGAACTCTCAATCCCTCACTAAGAAATGGCTAGCTCTAGCTCTTTATTTCCATCCTGTTAGACGTCTTGTTCATGTTATTGCCACTGTGTAAATAATCAAGCTATAAATCAATGCTTCACCAGAGCATATTTTCGAAAGTCTGGTCTCCCTTTTATAGACATACTACTTAAAATAAAACAAGAATAACAGAAGATTATTCACTTTTAGCAGTTATAGATTTCAAAAGGTATACACAGCACAGGAATAACCCAGATAATGCAGGATCATTATGAGCTCGGCGTTTCCATAAATGAACAAAAAGTAAAGCAAAGCAACTGGGTATTATAAAAACTGGAAAGCCTGAGCAGAAAAACACTTCATGCATCATTTCACAAACGTGACGTGTGGACAACGTTCTTCCCCAGTTCACTAGATGCAATGCCATTGTTTTTGCACCTGTAAAATTTAGAATGTGCCAGGTAATTGTGAAACCGAAAGCAGATATGAGCAAGCTTGAATGGGACAAAACTAAACTAACAGTGGAATGCTGAAACACAAAGTGACCATTTATGCTTTTCATCTGCCCACATTTCTCCCTTTAGTCTCTTTTCAAGTGAGCAAACAGTAACCTCATGAAAGACTCAATCACAAAGGCAATAAATGCGTCAAGTCTTGGCAAGTAAAACAGGGCTGATTTAAATTTAGAATTTAAGTATTTTCTCCCATTTAGTTTATGAGTTAACACTTAAAATGCACTTAAAATGGCTAGGATTATATTTCTTAGTTAACATAAGGTTTGTATATTTAGGTTTTTCGACAGCTGACAGCAACGACTCTGCCAAAGTTTACAGACATACAGCAATATTTGTTTATGAAACATTTGCAAAAAGATCCTGGAGATAAGAGGACTGTGGGAAACATGCTTAACCCTTGTGCATTCAAAAAAAAAGTTACACATGGGTGCAAAATGGACAAAAATGTCCATGTCCAAAAACTGTCATAAAAATATGATTTATTAATATTTTTTCCACTTTCACTGATGTTGATTTTTTAACCAGCATCTGTTCTATCCATAGATACCAAACATTTATTAATTTTCAGAATTGTAAACCTTTAAATGCTGGTTTGTTTACATAATGCCACAGGTGTTTTTTTTATGAAAAAATTAAAAACAGTAGTTAATTTCCATATACTAAATGCTAAGCGGGATGATTTTTTTTTTTTTTTTTTTTTGCTTATTAGCTTCTTGGGTGTGTCAGTAAAGAACAACTTCATTCATTTTGTGTCAAATAAAAAAATTTTTTTTTAAAAACTAACACTTAGGTCCATAATGAGCTTCCTCTGCTGAGTAACGTCTCTTCATCTTGCAAGCAATGAAATGCCCAAGCCCTCAAGCACCAAATATGTATAGGTTTGGCCGTGCAAACACCTGTTTGGCTGTGCAAACACTCAAACTTTGTATAAAATCTACCAGACTAAACAATCAGCATTTTCTTGTGGTTAAAACAAAAACAATGTGTTTAGGGGCTGAACTTCTACATCAAATTCAAGCTCACCTTTTATCTCTGTACAAAAACAATAACAAATGAAAAAGTGCAATCATAGATTAAGATGTGTGTTTGGATGAAAAAGAAAAATCCTCAAAGCTCATTAACCTTCTTTGACCTTATTCATAGTTTTGAGGACATGGCCCTATGACCCTGCAACGGGTGTGACTCATATACATAGAGTAGGATTTTTGATTGCCAGTACAATATCATTTCTTTTTTAAACTAATTACACACATAAGACATAACATTTTCAGTAAACACATGCAAACCACACTCTGACATCCTTACCAACATACCCACACAATTATAGCTGCATTATTTTTACAATTGACTATAATAGACTATAATATGCATAAGCAGTATTTAGTATAGAGTATTTATTTTATATGCCAAATTTGAAAAAAATGGCACAATCTAGTAAAAAATGTTAAAAATTTAAAATTTGAAGCCTTGCCGATAGAATGAATGCATATTAGCAAATATTGCATCATTGTATAGTCAAATGGCCCTGGGTCAAAAAAATTGCAGCTAAAATAGGTTTCAATGTGGACATTTTTGTCCTTAAGGTCCTGAGTGTGAGTATTTTTTGTACGGAGGGTAAAATTGATTTTTTGAAGGAAATGAGGGTGAAATATTAAAATTTTAATAAAAACACACACCTGAGCCAAGATTTATGCAGTTGGCATTAACACAGACACACATATAACAAAAAACAAAACTGAAATGGACAAAAATGTCCATAAGGTCGCACAAGGGTTAAGCATGATTCTTTTAACCAGCTTCAGACACTTAGAGTAGTTTAAATATTTGATCTAATGTGTACACTAGATTTTTTTTTTTTTTTTTTTAGAAAGTAGTGTCTGTAATATTGTGAAATATTAAAAAACAAACAGCTGATTTTTATTTCATTACATTTTTTGTGTATTTTATTTCTGTGATGGTTTAGCAAAATTTTTAGCAGCCATTACTTCAGTCTTCAGTGTCACATGATTCTTTAGAAACCATTCTAATATTCTGATTTGCTACTCTTGTGGAAATTGTAATACATTTTTCTTTGATGAATAGAAAGTTCAAAAGAACAGCATTTATTTAAAACCTTTATGTAACAATGCAAAAAGTCTTAAATGTCAATGTTAATCAATTTAATGTGTCCTTACTGAATGAAAGTATTAATTTCTTTAAAAACAAGCACACACAAAAAACCTTGTATTGTGCATGTGCTTTATGACAAATTGGAGTGATATAAATGTGACACTTTTTTCAAAAGGTGCGTTAAATGGTTAGTTCACACACACAAAAAAAATCTGTCATTAATTACTCACCCTTATGTTGTTAAAAACCTGTAAGACCTTCGTTCACCTTCTGAACACAAATTAAGATACTTTTGATGAAATCTGAGAGCTTTTTAACCTACTATAGACAGCAAGGGTTGTTCCATGTACACGGTCCAGAGGGGTATCAAGAACATCAACAAAATAGTCCATGTGACATCAGTGGTTGTGGTGCATTCTCGAAGCTTCATAAATTCTGAACCACTGAATGTCACATGGACTATTTTGTTGATGTTCTTGGTACCTGTCTGGACCTTGAAGGTGGAGTACCCTTGCTGTCTATGGAGGGTCAGACAGCTCTCGGATTTCATCAAAAGTATCATAATTTGTGTAGGTCTTACGGGTTTGGAATGACATGAGGGTGAGTAACTTATAACAGAATTTTCATTTTTGGGTGAAGTTACAGTTTGTACAGCATAAAAACCATTACACCTATGTAATGTCCCCATAAAACATGGAAACCCAACGTGTGTGTGTGTGTGTGTGTGTGTGTGTGTGCACGTGCACACTGCAAAAGGAATGAAAAATATTCATAGACAAACCTTGCTCACACAACAGGTGTAAGGCACTGCACACGCTAGTGGACCAGGAGCAGAGCAGTTATGATACATGTTCACCTTCCAGTCTGCGAAGTCATTTCCCCCACAGCATTTGAACTAGAAAAACAAGAATTAAAGCTGAAAAGATTATTTGCTTATAGACTTATTATTTGGAAAAGATGGCTGTCTTCTCATCTGGCACTACTGTAGACAGTGATGTACAAGACAACTGGAAGGATATTTGTATATTGCATTTTTAAAAACAACATTTGGGTAATGTGCAAATGGTGGGATACGAGTTGAACTTGCTAGTGTCATCAGCTAAATTGCAGCTAGGTTGACAGGGCATGAAACGTGAGAGGTGAAATGAATAATCTGAGCTGCTCTGTATTCATTTATTGAGCCAAAACTTTTTTATGAATAAATATTAGGCTTCTGTCTTCCCTCAATGAATGACATAATTCATATTCCTTCCCCCTTAGCTCATTTAAATGGCAGTGAATAACATTAGAGGTAATTACTTAAGCAATTGCTTGATTCTCTTATAAGAAACCCATCTCATACTGATGTACAAGAAAGAATTATATGAACAAAGAGCATAATTGTTTGATGACGTCCTACTGCAGAAAGCATGCAGCGTGGGATGTCGGTCACAAAACAAATAAATGAGGAATGACCAGAACACCATTGGGAATGGAGTTCCAGACAAAGAGAAAACAGAAAACACTAACTATGTTCTGATTCACAGTGCCCTGCACAGTGTTCACTGCTCTCTACAATACTGAGATTAGGATATCTGTAAAAATACACTTCACTTAAAGGGATAGTTTACCCAAAAATTAAAGTTCTCTCATTAATTACTCATCTTTATGTCATTCCAAACCCATAAGACCCTCATTTATCTTTGTTATTTTTGTTTTCTTCCAAAGATGAAAGAAGGTCTTATAGGTTAGGAACGACATGAGGGTGAGTAATTATTGACATAATTTTCATTTTTAGGTCAATTAACCTTAATCACAAAGGTTGCTCATTTGGAACGTAATCCAATGCTCCCCGATATAGACAATTCCTGATCCACAAATACTAGTGCAATGTGGAAACTATGTTAGAGATTATTTAAGATGAAAGGAATAACAGAATTACTTTTCATTACTTATTTTAGCCAAAATTTGTGATGTACTGTGGGGGTATATATACAAAATGACTGTCAGGTTTCTTTCTTTCTCGAAATCTTGTAAATTGATATTCCAATGTAGACTTGCTCCCGGTGATGTTTTCATTGTCCTTCAGACTGAACACATATGCCCTATGATCTGCAATCTCATTAAAGATAATTATCCTGTGAAGTAGAAACAACAAATTCCTATTGTGTCATGTTGAGCTTATTGGGATACTGTTTGACACAAGCCCTTTGCATTTGCAAAAAAAATCTAGTTTAAAAAAAGGCACTAAAGGTTGTTTAAACAGAAAAATAATCCCTTTATTTTAACAATGGACCAAACAGAATGTGCTAAACCTTTTTCTTTCGACCATCACAGTGTGAGGAATGATTATTTGAAAGTGACTGTTCTTAGAGGCGCCACTGTACTTTGTTTCTTTAAAGTCAAGGCAGAAAGGAGCTTGTTAAAAGAATTAAATTGCTGTAATATTTCTGTACATAATTGAGCGCTGCTGAAACAGCTCACTGTAATTACTTAAATTTAACAGGTACATGCAGATGCTCTGGGTGAGGTTGTGCAGCCGGTGGACTGGCACAGAGTCATTCTCATTCAGCTGAATGCATCTCAGAACTACAGCGCTCTCTGAGAGTGTTGCCATTGAAATGTCTGAGCATTGAAATGTAGTAGATGTGTCTGCTGGGTGCCTAACATTTTAGACTTCAAGCAGTGCTCTTTAAATGGACTCGTCCAAAATAAACACAAATGTGTTTTTAATTGTTTGTTTTAATGTTATTTCTGGATACACTCTAAAGTTGTTGTACCTAATTAATGGTCATAAAATACATGAACAACAACAAGAAAAACTGTAATTTGAGTTACATCTGATTATAGGGCCTAATGGTTTTTTTAGTGATGTGAAAAACACAGACCGAATTTCATTATCCAGTCATTAAAACAGAATTTATAAAGCAGAATGTGATGGAATTTGGAAAATGTTAAGTCAAAAGTATAGAATAAAAAAATTAACTATATGAGGACATCTACATGAACTTTATCTCCAGATGCTCTGAGATTTCACTTCACTAACATTTTACCATTGTTTGTTGTAAAAAGGAACTGTGCTACCTGATCTCATGATGAAAACGTACCTGTCGCAATTTTTTCGGGAGATGCGTAATACGTAGCAATAAGTACATATCACTGCAGTTTTCAACAGAAATGAACAGAAGTGGTAAAACATCGAGCACTTGTAATCGTTTTCATACACAGTTATGATTACAGCTCCATTATGTTTTGCTTTCGCTTTTTTTCCAAGTCAAGTCATAAAACTTACCATATGTATGTTCATCTGTTTTAGGGGGAAAAACGAACACTCTTTTAGCACCACTCAATGGACATTTCACATCGAACACGTCACAAAATGTACATGGCAGTGTATTGCGCATCTTGCGGAAAAGTTCCCACAGGTACATTTTCGTCAAGAGATCGAACCAGTTGGAACTGTTCTATTTTCATTTTATTACAATCTTTAAAAGACTAAATAAATTAATACATTTTTACAATAAATGTTAAATTATTAAATTCAAATGCTTTTTAATGATAAACAACGAAAACCTTAGAAACAAAGTTAACAGATGCCTTCAATGCAATCTTAAAAAATCTGCATATTAAATCTGTACCCTTCATGTGTCCATGATAAATCTCTTACCGTTTTCTGAACAAAGTCCATTATGTTTTTGAAATCAAGGTCATCATAGTAATTGACGATGCCTTTACGGATGTTTTTGTTGAGAAGGTCCTCTGTCTGTTTGACAAAGAAAGTCAGTGTTATAACAGGAAGATGCAATGTTACAAGTATGATTTTTTTTAAACATAGGATGTAATGCTTTGTTGTTCCTTTCATTTATTTTGAAGCAGTTAGAAATAAGATAAAAAAAACAAACTGTAATATCTGAAGACTGGTGCAGTTAGTTGCTTAAAAATATGACTGAAAATAAGTATACAATGGTAATTATGCTCTGGCATCAAAATTATTTTGTTAATGATTGTTGAAGTGTCAAGAAGCCAAACTAATTTCCACACCCAGCTGATGTTGAAATACAATCTAATCAGAAAACAGTCATGTCCCAGCAACCATGTAACGTTACTCATAATTATCTTTTTCAAATTAGCAGGGATCCCATTAGCCTGAAGAAATGAATAACAAAGAAACTGACAACAATTATTGTCACAATGCATGGCTACTGACTAGAAAATACTGCAATACTGAATTCTGTATGTATACATTTATTTCTGTGACCCATATCACAGTCTACCACTTGAAAATGTACATCGAAAAACAGACTTATTATGAAGCACGGGATTTGTCAAGAATCTGTCATTATACATGAAACAAGAAGAAAGATAAAAATGACTGTACCTGTCTCCTAAAGATCAAAGCAACAATCCCACCAATGAGCTCCAAAATGAGACAGAGAGCCAGCATGTAAAGAAACTGCAAGGCAACAGTAAACAGTGGATCTTAAGTGGAAGAGACATGCATACATTACAGAAACAAATGAAACAACAGAAACGCCTACATGGGCAGTGAGTCTGTCTATGCATGTACAGCACCCAGTGACATTTTCACAAGGCAGATGGACCAGTGAATACAAATAGCTCATAACGGGATTCAATTCCCATCAGCTTTTTTTCTAGCTAGTGTGTGATTACGGAGTTGTATATGTAGAGGATGCTCTGAAACAGGATGCACTCTTAGTACTGTTTGTCATTTTCAATCCGGTTGATCATAATTGCACTTTAGGAATTTAATATGACAGCGGTCTAACAGTTCTAATGGCATTCGAGCAAACCATGCTAACTGTTCTGTTGTTGGCTGCACAAACGAGCATAGGACACCATTTAGAGTCCCAGCCTCAGAGGAGAGCAGAGCAGTGAATCTATTGATTTATTTACTGTATATTACACTGCTGCCATACAGATCTAATGTAAACATGCGATTTCTTTCCCAGCTGTTTACCTTCACAGACATAAAAGACTGTTTTTGTAACTCCTGTGTGTTTTTAACATAAACTGTTTGACAGTTTAAGCACAATAAGACATGAAAGTGTGCTCAGGAACCATATATCAGAAGTTTAAACTAATATGGCTTTAAACAGACAGTTCACCCAGGGCATCCAAGATGTAGGTGACTTTGTTTCTTCGGCAGAACACAAACACAGATTTTTAACTCAAACCGTTGCAGTCTGTCAGTCATATAATGTCAGTCAATGGGATTCACAGCTTTCAGAGTAAAAAAAACAAACATACACAGACCGGCTAATCTTTTAGTTTTTAAATCGGTTGCAACAATTAGGATAAGCACAAGTAATTACCATTTTGAGTAGCCGTCTTACTCACATCTCTCTGTGTAAACAACGAGTGACGAGTTTGTTAAGATCTCAATGTATCGTCAAGTTGCAGGGTTTAATTTGGTTTTGTCTGTGTATATTTTTTACTCTCAAAGCCTTGGATCCAATTGACTTCCATTATATGACTGACAGACTTCAATGGTTTGAGTTAAAAATCTTTGTTTGTGTTCTACTGAAGAAACAAAGTCACCTACATCTTCGATGCCCTGCGGGACATAATAATCCAATCCAAACAGATGTTCTTTTGGCACAGTTCCTGAGATACAAGCTATAAAGGCACAGCGCTATTCTGCAAAATGGGGCATTTAAAAAAACTCAAAACTTATTATATCAAAATGATATAATAAATGATATGTGGTGTTTTTTGAGCTGAAACATCACAAACACATTCTGGGGACACCTGAGACTTATATTACATATTGTAAAAAAGGGGCATAATAGGTCTTCTTAAAGTAAGAATGTTTTCCACTTTCTACTGTTGACCCCCTTTCAGCCTTTATTCTTTCTGTGGAACACAGAAGATGTTTTGAAAAGCGGTTTTGTCCATATAATTATAGTCATTGGGGACCATATCAACACTAGGTATGTGTGTGGCAAAAACAAATTATTTGTTGCGCTCCCCTGAAAAACTAAAATCATACAGGTTTGGAACAACATGAAAGGGTGACTAAATAATGACAGGATTTTCATGTTTGGGTGAACTATTACTGATATTTATGTTTGATTCCTTCAAAAAGCATCAAAGAACAGAATATGAAGTGTTGTGTACAGAAAATCAATTTGGTTTACATAGTTAGTGTTATGCTGAAGTATAGTATTTGTGTTGTAGAGGACACTACTATATGCAAGAGTCTGATGGAAAAATGAAAACTTACCACTTTGAGAAGGCACAAGTTGTCTCTGAGAGATGCCAGAACCCCGATGAAGGAGACGATGAACATGACCACACCGAGCACAATGAGGATAATGGCAGGAGCAAGGAATACTCCTTGCAATGTTTTGTACTGTTGCCTCTCAACCTCCGCATAAATGCCAATAGCCAAAATAAGGCCCCCTATCAGCTGAAACAAATCACACAAATCAGACCATTTGGGTTTAATGCAAAAATCACATTACAGGATAATTATCACTATTTTAGTGATTTTTAGTATCTTAAAAAACATTCAGGACCTCAATAAGTGACAAAAATGGACATTATTGAACCTAAAAGTATATTCTTCAGTTTGTTTTTCATATTTAAAGGTATTATGGTTAAAACAAGACCCAAGCAGAGCAATGTGAAACTGTGACCTCCTGAGTTAATGCATTCTAACCTTGAATATTAATGGCTCCCCAATGCGCAGAGTGTGATTTCCATTTGGAAATATTCTACATGATTATCATACTGTACTGATCAAAGCTATGGTTGACTAATTAAAGAATTAAAGCATGTGCTGTGAACCCCAAAGCATTCTGTCAAGATGAAGAATAGTAGTAGATAAGGGATTCAGATAAAGTTCAGATGCAAAACTGACATAGAAGAGCAAAGCACTTCTGTAACCCTGAGAAACAAACACTGAGCTCCAGTGACATGGCTTAATGGCATAATCAAATAATAACCGTCATAATGCTGCCCTGGTAATTGCAGTAAAACCACTCCACGCCTGTTAACTCGTGTGTGTGTGTGTGTGTGTGTGTGTGTGTGTGTGTGTGTGTGTGTGTGTGTGTGTGTGTGTGTGTGTGTGTGTGTGTGTGTGTGTGCATGTCTGTGTGCATATGGGCTTTACAACACATTTGTTGTGGTAATGCATTCCTTTCTCATTCAATACCACACCAGCATGTAATCTGTATGGACAAGTTGTAATCTTTTTCCTCAAAAAGAATGATTGGTATGTACTGGGAAGTTTCTCAAAATTAATTAGATGAGAAAATAAATATTACGTAAATATTTTAAACTCAGTGCGTAAGTTGCTCATTTTTCTAAAACGATACTGTACTGTTCAACAGTTAAATTAGTGTGTCAAGTTTCAGAGGGAGGCAGTTAAATTGTATGTTAAATGTGAAGGGGTGTCAACTGGTCAAACTGGTGGAAATGAATGGATAATTACAGAGTAAACGACCCACCCACTCAGACCACTTTTAGTCTTGTTTAAATTTAAATAAACTTGAAACATGAAATGATCTGTGGGCGATCTGGATGAAATGAAGGTCATTAAGTTTGGTTAAATTAAAGGTCCACCTCTGTATATCGTCATCATTAGTTTACAGAGGGTTTGTTGACTGATGGGTTTAAAAAAAGAAGGTGGCTATTCATATCAGTAAACAACGTGTAGTAGTGTTTAAGAAAAACAAATGCATGTTACAGTATTTTTTTTTTATTATGAAACTATATAAAACTATTAACATGTATTGAAAAGTCTTACTTAAACTACCATACACTACCAGTCAAAAGATTTTAAACAGTAATATTTTTAATGTTTTTTTTTTTTAAAAAGAAGTCTCTTCTGCTCACCAAGCCTGTATTTATTTGATTCAAAGTACAGCAAAAACAGTAAAATTCTGAAATATTTGTACTATTTAAATAACTGTTTTCTATTTGAATATTATAAATGTAACTTATTCCTGGATTGTTTAGCATCATTACTCCAGTCACTTGATCCTTCAGAAATTCATTCTAATATCCTAATTTGCTGCTAAAAAATAATTTATTATTATTGTTGAAAACAGCTGAGCAGATTTTTTTCAGGTTTCTTTGATGAATAGAAAGTTCAGAAGAACAGCATTTATCAGAAATAGAAATCTTTTGTAACATTATAAATGTCTTTATCATCACTTTTGATCCAATTTAAAGCATCCTTGCTAAATATAAAAGTATTAATTTCAATCATTAAAAAAAATAAAATTATACTGACTCCAAGCTTTTGAATGGTATAGTGCATAACGTTACAAAAGATTTTATGATTTTTGGATCTTTCTATTCATCAAAGAATCCTGAAAATAAATAAATAAATAATAATAATAATAAATACATGTTTCTTGAAAAGCAATTCAGCATATTAGAATTCAGAAGGATCATGTGACTGGTGTAATGATGCTGAAAATTTAGCTTTGATTTGATGGAATAAATTATCAATTATATATATTTAAATTGTAAAAATCAAAATTGTATTGTTTTTGCTGTCCTTTGGATCAAATAAATGCAGGCTTTGTGAGCAGAAGAGACGTCTTTAAAAACACTAAAAATCTTACTGTTCAAAAACTTTTGACTGGTAGTGAAATTAAAATAAAAATCTTTTTTAATAAAGTATTTTATGCTTACCAAGACTGTATTAATTTGATTTAAAAAAAAACATAATACATTTATTAATATTTATACAATTTAAAATAACTGTTTTGTATTTTAATATATTTTCCAATGTAATTTATTCCTGTGATGCCAAGCAGAATTTTCATTAATCCTTCAGAAACCATTCTAATATGCAGATTTTCTGCTCAAGAAACATTTCTTATTATTACAAAAGTTGAAAACATATATTCTGCTTAATACTATAATAGTAATTTTGAATAAAGTAAAGTAAGTTAATGAAAATTTGATGACTTGCCTTTTAAAGGACAACAACAAGCCCTTTAGATATTGAAAGACTGGGGAAAATAAAGAATAGATAAACAGAAACAAGAAATGCTTTTATGTTTAGATTCTTCAATAAGATTTTCAAAAGCTACATGGGAAATTGGTTGGAAAGTGTCAACCAGATTTATGACCTTTGGCAGACTATAAAGACTAACGGCATAAATGTTGATAGAGTCCAAGACCACTACCACCTAATTTCAACACAAATTCTCTCAGGCTGAATCTGGCTCCATCTGGGTAGTCATATCTACAACACATTTTCAAGCACCTTTATGTTAAACTACATTGCTTAAACCTTTTTAAAAAGTAAATAAAAAACAAAGAGCATCTTGACAGCAATCTACAAAACCTCTACCACATATTTCTGCAAATATACACAATTCAAAACTATTTCTAAACATCCAAAACCGCCATTATGCCAGTCTATAAAGTTAGCACAAGTCAAGCAAGTTGTACGAAATTGTGAATTGCAAGTTGTAAGAAAGTGCACTTCAGAATGCCTTTTACCAATCACCATGAGTGCATGAGAACAGATGTACTCCCTTGCCTTCATGAGCAGAATAGCCATCCACACATAATAACTCAGCCTTGCAGCCCTATTTGAGGCACATGTTCCTGGTCTCTTGTGAAACCTGTGATGAAAGCAGCACAAAGTGTGCGCTGGGTCAGCCAGTACTGTAATACGGTGCCAATGGGCCACCAAGAGCCTTGGCTGGTGGCATAATGGTCTGAAATAGGGTCGTATGGGGCCCATTGTTTACGCTGTCAGTGTGATGGGTTTAACAGGTGCAGACCTGCTCTTGACCGAAAACAGGAAGAGAAGCACAATGGTGCAGTCCGTAATATTTCAAACCTCTGGCTCTGGAGTCCCAAAGTAGCTTTGACACCAGCCTTTTACTCACAGTAATCTTTTTCAAATGTCAATAACAGATGAGAATAAAGATAACTATAGAATGTCATAGTCTCTACAGCATGACAACACCTCAAACTTGAATAACACTTTTATGAAAAGCGTTATTTGCATATTAAACAATATAAATAATCCATTAATGGCACAATTGTAAAATGTACACTACCTGTCAAAAGTTTTTGAACAGTAAGATTTTAAATGTTTTTAAATCAAGTCTTTCAGAAATTTATTTGATTTAAAGTAAAACAAAAACTGAAAAATCTTGAAATATTTTTACTAGAAATCTATTTTAATATATATTTTAAAATGTAATTTATTCCTGTGATCAAATCTAAATTTTCAGAATCATAATTCTTGTCAGTCTTCAGTGTTACATGATCCTTCAGCAATCATTCTAATATGCTGATTTGCTGTTCAAGAAACATTATTATTATTATTATTATTAACAATATTTAAAACAGTTGAGAACATGTTTTCAGGATTCTTTGATGAATAAATAGATCTAAAGATCAGCATTTATCCAAAATAAAAAGCTTTTGTAACAATATACATTATACCAGTCAATATATTTATGTATTTATTTTTAGGAAATAAATGATAGAAATTAATACCTTTATTTAGCAAAGATGCTTCCTAAATTGATCAAAAGTGATGATAAAGACATTTATAATGTTACAAAAGATTTCGATTTCAGATAAATGCTGTTATTCTGAACTTTCCATTCATCAAAGAAACCTGAAAAAATTCTACTCAGCTGTTTTCAACAATAAATAATCAATGTTTTTGTTTGTTTTTTTGAGCAGCAAATCAGAATGATTTCCGAAGGATCATGTGACTGGAGAACGATGCTAAAAATTCAGCTTTGAAATTAGGAATAAATTACATTTTAAAATATGTTCAAATAGAAAACAGTTACAAAAAAAAATTAAAAATACACATATTTCAAAATTATTCTTACTAAATGCAGGCTTGGTGAGCAGAAGAGACTTATAAAAACATTAAAAATCTTACTGTCCAAAAACTTTTGCCTGGTATAAAAAATGATTATTATAAGAGTTTATAAAAAAGATGATGCAAAAATAATTTATTCAGTAGAAAACTGTATAAAAGAAAATGAAAAAAAAAATGAAACTGAAAAAAACCCCACAAACATTGCATAGTAATTATAATCTGGATTTCAGTTTAGGATTTTAAATTAGATCTGAGTTTGAACTGTTGAAGGAGTTTAAAACATCAAATATCAGTG
Source organism: Garra rufa (assembly GCF_049309525.1). Classification (NCBI taxonomy): domain Eukaryota; kingdom Metazoa; phylum Chordata; class Actinopteri; order Cypriniformes; family Cyprinidae; genus Garra; species Garra rufa. The sequence goes on along the minus strand of NC_133362.1, from coordinate 26,769,558 downwards.
CTTATATAACCCCAAATGACTGTAGTTTATTTTTGGTAAGTCACAGGCTGACAACAGTAAATAAGAGTATTAGGTAACTTGGGAACTATATACAGAAATACATGCTTGATCATGTTTTGAATTAAAAGCACTGGAAGATTCACCAAAGTACAGTAAAGTACAGTACAATTACATGTTTATATATATTCATTTCTTACCTAAGGTACAAAACCTAAAAGGTTAATCTTTGTACTTTATTTACCCCTAAATGATACATATTAGTACTGTAAAGGTACATATTAGTACTTTAAAAGTAAATATTAGCACCTAATGTGTACATACTAGTAACAATCGAAAGGACTTAAGCAAAGGTTTTTTTCTAAGTGTGTAGAGCTATGAGTTTGAACATACCATACATATCAATCAAACTGCATTTGCCTCAAGAAATCATTGTAATCCTGGTTTCAAACAAGTTTGACATTATAAATAGAGGTCTTTATAAATAGCAAACTAATTTCATACTAAAGGCAAAAGATAAAGGTTCATAAAGATGAGAAAAAAGATTCTTAACACAAATTCAACACTCTTGAACTGAGTAATAATGATTATGTGCAAATGAAATATGAATGATTGTTTTAATGCTCTTTGACTGCATGCTAGATAAGAGTTAAAGCTGACCACACAGTATTTTTGTCATCTGATTATCATGCAATCAATAACAGAAGCAAAATAACCACTCACCACTAAAAAAAGCCTGTTTCAGTTTCTATCTGCCTCTTGTATAACTATATACAATGTATTTATTGTTGCACAAATTCACACATGCACTTAACAATGAAGTGTTTTCATTAGCCTACCTACTGTTTAATTTACCATTTCCCTTAATATTTTCTACAGCGTCGTCAGATATTTATTAATACATCAACTTATAAACATTTGCAATGTAAAAAAAACATTTGACTTGTTTAACCCATAAGCCCACAGTACAGAAGAAGAGGAGGGTGGGGTCAAGAGCACTGGAACAGGTATATGAGTGACATAATAACATAATTAAAAATACATAAACATAAAAGCAAATGTTACTGCTAACAGACGCGTGATATTCTACTAACGTTATTTTATTTCCTTTCTCTCTGTTCTTTCCGACTTTTAACACAGCACTTGTCTACATTTGCTGACAACCTCACAGACTTGTCCCATCGATTTTTTAAATGATAAAAATCACACTCACCCAGAAAATTGATGCATATACGATTAACGAGAACTTGAGAAAGAGGTACGAGCACCTGTCGCAATATCGGACTTCATTTGACATGTTTAAAAATATAAATAACACGAAATACGTTCGCGCAGACACTTCCTGGTTTGTTTGTAACGTCTACCTGAATGAGCCGAGCACGCGCTCCATTATCACACAAGCCAATATGAATCGCAATGTTTTGATTGATGGGTGGTTTGTCCAATGAGAGAGCGGGATTTCACATGGCTATTGTAGGCTATTTGTATTTCAGGAGTTCATGGTTTCAGAGCTCATATTTTTAAAGGACATTATTACTTTTGGATTTAACATTACAATTCGCTCGAGAATGTTATATATGAATGTATATTAATGGTATATAAAGATATTGAATATAATAATTAGACTTATATATCTAAATAGATTTTACATAGGTTTTTAATGTGAACACCACTGATTTAACATCTTTTCTGACTGCTGACAGTTTCCTATACTTCCTTTTTCATTTTGGTCAGAAGAGAAGAACCTCAACGGCAAGAGGATACAGAACTGCATACAGAAAGAGATCTATTACAGAAAGTAATAATAGCTTTTGATATACTCTACCAGTCAAAAGTAATAGCTTTTGATATACACTACCAGTCAAAAGTTTTTGAACAGTAAAATTGTTCTGCTCACCAAGTCGGCATTTATTTTATCCAAAGTACAGCAAAAACTGTACAATTTTGAAATATTTTTACTATTTAAAATAACTGTTTTCTTTTTGAATATATTTTAAAATGCTTTATTTCTGTGATTTCAAAGCTGATTTTTAGCATCTTTACTCCAGTCACATGATCCTTCAGAAATCATTCTAATATTCTGATTTGCTGCTCAAAAACATTTATTATTATTATGTTGAAAAAAAGTTGAATTCGTTCAGGTTTCTTTGATGAATAGAAAGTTCAGAAGAACAGCATTTATCTGAAATAGAAATCTTTTGTAACATTATACATGTCTTTTTTTATTACTTTTGATCAATTTAAAGCATGTTTCTTGAACAGCAAATCAGCATGTTAGAAGTAATGATGCTAAAAATTTTGCTTTGATGAAGAATAAATTGCATTTTAAAATATATTCAGATAGAAGATACTTCTTTAAAACATTACAAATGTCACTGTTAAAAAACTTTTAACTGGTAGTGTAATTATTATGAATATTTTAATTTTTAAGTGTCATTAATGTACCATACTAAAATAACTATACTGTTTAATATTTTATTTGGATAATTTAGATTTAAAAAAAAGCATAATCCAAATAAAAGAGATTCATCTATGAACTTTACAAATTACATATTTAATTGTCCATTAAAAAGTAAAGATAAGTCTTAATAGCAACACTATGAATGCAAATTTATGATTTCACTCGGCTAACCTAAAGATGTCTGAAATGTACTGACATGTGTATGAAAATATTTCATAATATCCAGACTGATTACAATAAATATTTAATTTAAAAATAATAACACTGGTAACAACATGCAACTTGAGTCTTTCTGTACCAATTCTTTTTCATTTTAAGGGTCTAATTTCGAGGGTTTATTTTCTCAGAGACACAAAATAAAAAATAGCGTAGCCATTAAAGGAGAAGTTCACTTCCAGAATGAAAACTTCCTGATAATTTATTCACCCCAATGTCATTCAAGATGGTAATGTCTTTCTTTCTTCAGTCGAAAAGAAGGTTTTTGAGGAAAACATTCTATTATTTTTATCCATAGTGGACTTCAATGGTGACCAATGGATTGAAGGTCCAAATTACATTTTCAATTCAGCTTCAAAGGGCTCCACACAATCCCAGCTGAGGAACTTATCTAGCCAAACGATCAGCCATTTTCTAAGAAAAATACAAACTTATAAACTTTTTAACTACAAATGCTGTACCGACCTATAGTGTACAAAGTGAACGTGCAAATAAAGTCAAACACCTTTTACAAAAAAAGGTAAAGCAACAATGTCAGATGGTTTTGAAGTTGGAGGTGAACATTTTTCACCCTACCCTACCTTTTTTAACTGAAGTTCACAGATAAATAAACTAACTGGACATGACTTTTCCAATGTAATTACATAATGAGTGTAGACATTGTGGCGAGGCGTCTGCCTCCCCCCCTAATTATCATCACCACCCCGTCCCTTATTCGCCGCCCTGTCACGATCTGGGCTGACCGTTCCGGACGCGGCGGTGACCGCGCCCTCTGTCCCGGACGCGGCGGTGACCGCGCCCTCTGTCCCGGACGCGGCGGTGACCGTTCTCTCTGTCCCGGACGCGGCGGTGACCGCGCCCTCTGTCCCGGACGCGGCGGTGACCGTTCTCTCTGTCCCGGACGCGGCGGTGACCGTTCTCTCTGTTCCGGACGCGGCGGTGACTGCGCCCTCTGTTCCGGACGCGGCGGTGACTGCGCCCTCTGTTCCTGACGTGGCGGTGACTGCGCCCTCTGTTCCGGACGCGGCGGTGACCGTTCTCTCTGTCCCGGACGCGGCGGTGACCGCGCCCTCTGTCCCGGACGCGGCGGTGACCGTTCTCTCTGTCCCGGACGCGGCGGTGACCGTTCTCTCTGTTCCGGACGCGGCGGTGACTGCGCCCTCTGTTCCGGACGCGGCGGTGACTGCGCCCTCTGTTCCTGACGTGGCGGTGACTGCGCCCTCTGTTCCGGACGCGGCGGTGACCGCGCTCTCTGTTCCGGACGCGGCAATGACAGCGGACGTTCCATTGGCGGCGAGGCCAGCTCACGTTCCCTTGGCTGTGGTGCCCGCGGACGTTCCTCTGGCGGCTAGGCCAACTAACGTTCCCCTGGCGGCGATGCCCACGGACGTTTTTCCTGGGTCCGGTCGTGCCCTGCCCAAGTTCTCATGCCCTGCGCTGGTTTTGCCCAGCCTCCCAGAACATTCTTCTCCGGGGCTGCTGCAACTGCACGGGCCTGGCCCCCCATCCCTCCCCCTGATTCACCTTCCCCCGTTCCTCCTCCCTCCAGACTGTTTTTGGCCTCAGGGAACGTCTGGGAGCCGTTCCGTAGGGGAGGGGTAGTGTCACGATCTGGGCTGTGGGGTTTTCCCTCAGCCACCTGAGGTCGCTGTTTCCCCTTTTCCCTTCCTCTCGCACTTCCCTCCTGATCTCGTACACCTGTCTCATCACTCACACCCACAGCTGACCCTCATTATCACAGACTTTATAATCTCCACTCTTTCCCCACTCTGTGAGTCTGCATTGTTTCCTGTTGGTTTGTATTTTGTGTCCCTTGAACTCTTGCTCCAGTCTTGCTCTTGTTTTTCGTGTCGTGTTGTGCCGTGTTGGCCTTTTGTTTGTTTGTTTGTTTGTTTATTGTTCATTAAAAATTACTAACCTGCATCTGGACCCAGACCTCCCTGTTTGAACCGTGACACGCCCTTCTCCAGGCTCCCGACGGGAGTGGGTGTGTAGGGGAGAGGAGGGGCGTGTAATCGGCTCGGGCTGGCGGCGTGTGATGGGGACACCTGAAGTAAATGAAGCCTCATCACCGCCGCTGTTTAAATCCCGAGCGCGCCTCTCCTCGGGAGACCGGTCTCTTTCCCCCGTGCATGCACGCTGGTGTCCTCGCGGGTCCAGGAAGGGGTGAAGAGGGAATCCCGCGCCACAAGGACATTGGAGAGCCGCCGGACCCGCGGTCCGGCCGAGGCCGCCAGAAGCCGCCGCCCCAGCGCCGGACAGCTCGAGAGGGATGAGCCTGCCGGAGATGCCGCCGCCCTAGCACCCCGGCGCCAGTATGGGAAGCGCCCGCGGCCGCCGGACTCCGCCCCTCTCCTGAACCCTTCCCCTTCGAACACTACCTTTCCGTCACGCTGCCCCAGCACCCGAGGACACCAGATTCCCCTTTTATTTTGGACACTGTTTTCCTTTATGGCCACGTTTTCCCCTTATTTTCTGTTTAATAAAAGCCTCTCCGAGGCCTGACGCCACACCCACTGTGTCTGTCGTGTGCCCCTCCCGCCACAACATGTATTGTAGAGCTAGTGCAAGACAAGCATTTGTGGTTAAAAAGTACATATATTTTTACTTTTTTTAAGAAAAAAAAAATTATCGTTTCGCTAGATAAGACCCTTATTCTTGGGCTGGGATCGTGTAGAGACATTTGAAGCTGAATTGAAATGGCAATTTGCACCTTCAACCCGTTGACCACCACTGAAGTCTATTATATGAAGAAAATTCCTAATGTTTTCCTCAGAAAACTTAATTTCTTCGCGACTGAAGAAAGAAACACATGAACATCTTGGATGACATTGGGGTAAGTAAATTTTCAGGAAAAAATCATTCTGAAAGTTAACCTCTTCAGTGGAGGGGATCCATTCCATTTTACCCTAATCGCACAATAATGAAAAAGACAGATCTTCGGACATCAACCTGAAACAGCCTATACACTTGAAGTGTCTAAGAGTAATGTAGCCTACACTAACTCACAATCCATTTTCTCCACCTGCTGCCCAGACACCTGTCTCGCTGCTCTGACAAAATGAACAAATATCACCTCATACAACTAGATAAATGAGGGGTATCTAAGCAACCTCTCAGCAGAACAAGTACAGCAGACTTCACACTTGCTCTAAACTGTGACATTTTCCATTAGTGTACGCTATAGGGGTTTGGCAATTATTAATGACAGCAAGCTGTCCACGGTTAACGCGTCAATTGCATGCCAATTAAATATTTTGTTTATCGCCAGCTTTCTAGTACAAGAAGAGCAGGATGCTGCTGTGCGTCACACTGCGTGCTGGCCAAAGTGTGTTATATTCAACGTCACCACATTGGACCTGACACACCTCCAACACTTGGCACACATTCCATCAGTTTTTTAGTGCTATCATCCCTGCAGGCGCAATAACGCGCTTCAGGAGGCAGGTTGGACACGAGGCGGCACGAGGCGCACTGACCACTCACTCACACTTTGGAAAATGAACTGCAGCAAATACCTAAAATACACAAGTTTACCATGTCGTAGCGAAAGCAGAGTGAGTCACTCACTGGAATAAGCATACAGATTGATTTATCACCTGTGACTGCAGACAACTGAAATGGATACCACTTTGGATCCCCTTTCAGCATCTGTTCTCTACGACGAGGAAGATGGAAACGAAACCTCCACCAATTTATTCGAGCAGCCGGATTGGAAGGTGGCACTATGGGCGATTGCATATTCTTTGATCGTAATTGTGTCCATCATTGGCAATGTCACCGTTATTTGGATCATTCTGGCACATAAACGCATGAGGACAGTGACCAACTACTTCATTGTAAACCTCGCCTTTTCTGATGCGTCTATGGCAACTTTCAACACTGTCTTTAATTTCGTGTATGCTTTACACAATGACTGGTATTTTGGTTTGGGATACTGTAAATTTCAAAACTTCTTTCCGATAACAGCAATGTTCTCAAGCATTTATTCAATGGCGGCTATTGCTGTTGACAGGTAAGCAGACAACAAAGCACTTCATTGAAAATCATTGCAGTTAATTTACAACAGTACAATTCATAAATTGCAATTAATAATCTAAAGATTTTTAGTTCTTTTTAACTTTACCATAGCATGTTCCCATGGATTAAGATGATTAATCATCATACTATTATGATAACATGACATTAACCATGTCATAAATCAGTTACAGCCTGCAAGTTCCTGAAAGCCTAATTGTAGCTGTGACAAAACATACATGAGGTTATATATGATATTTTACCATTATGATGGCAGCTGGTTTGACATGTTAATTTACTGGTCATATGTGACCCTGGACCACAAAACCAGTCTTAAGTAGCGTTGGTGTATTTGTAAAATGATTGATTTTTCTTTTATGCCAATAAGATAGGATATTAAGTAAAGATCATAGTATTTTCAAGATATTTTGTAAATTTCCCACTTTAAATATACTAAAACTTAATTTTTAAATAGTAATATGCATAGCTAAGAACTTCATTTGGACAACTTTAAAGGCGATTTTCTCAATATTTAGATTTATTTGCACCCTCAGATTGCAGATTTTCTTGGTCAAATATTGTCCTATCCTAATAAACCATACATCAATGGAAAGCAGATGATGTATAAATCTCACTTTCAAAAAATTGTGGTCCAGGGTCACATACATGGTTAAGACTAAGCTTGTCCAAGCTGATCTAGATGATGAATCAGGTGTACCGACACCTAGACCTTGATGAAGCTATTAGAGCTATTCTTCCCCAGCAGGGATATAAACCTAATTCGACCAAATTGTAGATTTGTCACTGTACACAAAGGAAAATAGCTGTAAATGCATCAACTCAAAGGCTGAAGTATGAAGCTTTTATCTGTGATCCACCATTTACCACAGATGTTGAAAAGTAGATAGGCTACCATTGAAAGAAATCATAGAACAATATTCATGTTTGTCCCTTTTAATGATAAATAACTGATATTTTTTGTGTTATATAGGCTAGTAATTGTCTTTAGCAATTGTCATGGTTACCTGAAAGTGTTGTGAAAAGCGCAAAATGTGCTCATGTAAAATTGTGAAGTGATTAGGACCGACACTTCAATAGGTCTAAATGAGAACCTGTGCGCACGTAGTTCGGGCGCGCAACGTGTCCGAAAATGTCAAATATGTAATTTACCTGCGCGTACCCATTCAGTTTTCCTGTGGCTTACGTAATGAAAGTGCATTTCCTGCGCGCAAATCATGCATTTTTGATATTCCTGGATAATCGATTCCAGCTGACCTGGTGACTCATGCGTAAAATGGGTAGGAAGGAACACTTCGCGCAGTGTGGATCGCTTTTCCACATTGTGTCCTGACGATATAAATAAAAGGTCTGATTTAGTGTCCAACAAGTAGATGATAATAATTACGCATGGGAAATAACGCATCCAATCAATTCTCTCTTTTTGGATGTGCTCCAGTGATACATTATATATGCAGTAAATTCCGTTCAAAAAAGCGCTGTAATGCAATGAATGGCACTAGAAGGGAGCATCAACAAAGTGGTATTGGCAGCCTTTTGCATTATGTTATTCATCAAATTTATGGTAGCCTATCATTTAAAGGTATACGTTCAATTTCATTAAGATGTTGTTGGCTGAAATCCGCAGATATATGGCTATAATTCACCCGCTGAAGCCCAGGCTGTCCTCTACTACTACTAAAGTTCTGATCGGGGTCATCTGGACTGTGGCTTTTTCACTGGCCTTTCCTCAATGTTATTATGCCAGCACCAAGTTCTACTTTCCTCGGACTGTTTGTATGGTGGAATGGCCTGACGATTATGGAGGAAAACATCAGCTCTCGTAAGAAAAGTCGACAAAAATATATCAATAATCCATTTATTATGCAGTAATTCCTATAGTTGAAATATTAAGGAGTGTCCAACATTTCTTCCAGTTAGAACAGGCGCGGCCATATAATTTTTATGGGTCTGGCTTCTGGTCTCATCAGCATCCAGCTATTTTTAGCTGTACAAAACAGCTTGTTTTGCTGATTGATATTGCAAATTAATGTGTCTTACTATATTATTTTAAAGGTTGTATCAGCGATTTCTAGCCTGAAACATAAAGTGTCAAATTCAGCTGAGCTGGGGCAGGCAGCGAGCGGATCGTGAAGAAAGGTCAGCTGAAATTGACACTTTATGTTTTAGGCTAGAAATCGCTGATACAACCTTTAATGTATTATCTTAATTATGAGCACACTGGATTGTAGTGCAAACCGTTTTACCACGTAAAACTGCACGTTGTTATTCTTCTCCATATATAGCGGACAATGAACCGGAAGTCTCACCCATAGGCTTACTTCTGCATTAAAGAAAAAGGTGGATATTTGTATGGAAGCCCGCTTTCGCCACTAAATTAATAAAAAAAAAAAAAAATAAAAAAAAAAGTTATTGCGACTTATCTCACAATTCTGACTTTTTCCTACAATTGTGTGATACAAACTGTAAATTCAGACTTTTTTTTTACAGAATTGTGAGATAGGCCTATAAACTCGAAATTGCGAGTTATAAAGTCAGAATTGCATGATATTAACTCGCAATTGCAAAAAGTCAGAATTGTGAGATAAGTCGCAATTGCCAGTTCCAAACTTCAGAATTGTGTGATATAAACTCGCAGCCTTTTTTTCCCCTCAGAAATAGACAATTCTGAGAAAAAAAATCTGACTTTATTTCTCGCAATTCTGACTTTTTCCTCAGAACTGTGAGATATGAACTCACAATTGCGACTTATAGTCAGAATTGCTAGATATAAAGTCACTTTTTAATTTTTTATTCAGTGACAGAAATGGGCTTCCATATATTTGCTATTTTTTGCAACTCGAAAAACATTTATATGAGGTTAAACATTGATGGTAATTTTGTACTTCTCAAAGATTTTATTGCCCATCAAAGGCTTAACACAGAATTATTAAAAAATATTTATACCTAAAAGTTCGCATTTATGTACATTTGACTCATGAAGTGATGCTTGATCTCACTAGGTATCAGATAGCTGTGATTATCCTGATTTACTTGCTCCCTCTGCTGGTGATGTTGGTGACCTACAGCCTGGTGGGACGGAGGCTGTGGGGCAGCGAGATCCCTGGAGAAGCATCAGACCACTACCAGAACCAGATGCAGGCGAAACGCAAAGTCAGTGATGCTAATATTTACTCATTTCATTTTGTTATTTATTGCAGTTTCGCTGCATAGTCACCTAACAAACTAAGCTATGCGTCCAAATGCACATTTAGATGAAGACAGTTCTCGTGTTTTCTAAACTCTATAAAGATACATATCATTAATAGCTACATCTGAGAAAAAAAAAAGTATTATTATGATCAAATGTATTTAAGTTCCATAAAATCTTTCAGAATCAATGGTAAGACCTTCCCTCGAGACAGAACTCTTTTTTTTTTTTTTTTTTGGCAGAACAGGAAATCAGCTTTTTCATTCCTTTCACATTTTCTTTCTTGTGTCCTTAATAATAATACGCCTCTCACCAGAAGGATTTTTTATTGGTGGCAGCAGCTATTTATGGTTTTTGATTATAGTTCGTAGGGTTGAAAGCAAAAAAGATTAATGCCATTTTCACAATTTTATAAAGGTTGTGAAGATGATGATAGTGGTGGTGACGACATTTGCAATATGTTGGCTTCCCTACCATATCTACTTCATCCTGGGGAGCTTCAACAGGGACATATACAAGCAGCATTACATCCAACAGGTCTATCTGTCCATCTTCTGGCTTGCCATGAGTTCTACTATGTACAACCCCATCATTTACTGCTGTCTAAACCAAAGGTAAATGCAAATTACATCTTAGGAAAGAGAAAACAAATAGATTTACACTACCAGTCAAGAGTTTTTGAACAGTAAGATTTATAATGTTTTTTAAAGAAGTCTCTTCTGCTCACCAAGCCTGCATTTATTTGATCCAAAATACAGCAAAAGCAGTACAATTTTGAAATAATTTTATTATTCAAAATAACTGCTTTCTATTTGAATATATTTTAAAAGATGATTTATTCCTGCGAACAAAGCAAAATTTTCAGCATCCTTACTCCAGTCTTCAGTGTCACATGATTCTTCAGAAATAATTAATAATTAAATATGCAAGACACATTTTTAGTGATTTTTTTTTTTCAGGATTCTTTGATCAATAGAATGATCTAAAGATCAGCATTTAAAAGCTTGGAGTCAGTATATTTATTTATTTACTTATTTATTTTGGGAAACAAATTATAAAGATTAATACTTTTATTTAGCAAGGATGCTTTAAATTGATCAAAAGTGATGATAAAGACATTTATAATGTTACAAAACATTTCTATTTCAGATAAATAGTGTCCTCCCTAACTTTCTATTCATCAAAGAAACCTGAAAAACTTCTACTCAGCTGTTTTCAACATAGAATGATTTCCGAAGGATCATGTGACTGGAGTAATGATGCTAAACATTCAGCTTTAAAATCAGAAATAATTTACATTTTAAATTATATTCTCATAGAAAACAGTTACTTTAAATAGTCAAAATATTTCAAATTTGTACTGTTTTAGCTGTACTTTGGATCAAATAAATGCAATAAATGCAGAAAAATCTTACTGTTCAAAAACTTTTGACTGGTAGTGTATAGCCTACACATTAACACAAATATTTAGCATTTGCATTAATGTCTTTATTATTGTATTTATTCTTCAAGAAGTCATATTCATTCTTCACTCACAGGACGTTTACATCTAGCATCTGCTTGTCATTCTTTAGATTCCGTTCAGGTTTTCGCAAAGCGTTCCAGTGGTGCCCCCTCATCAAGATTTCTGAGGAGGACAACATGGAACTGCAGCACATGAGAACCTTCCACATGAGACGCAGTTATCGCACTGAGACCACCAGCGTGGTGGTCCGTAATCACGTCGGTGAACCAGAAGACACCACATCCAAACTAATCAAAGCCTGAATCTAAAAAAAACACCTGTTGGCTATACAGGGCCACACTTTGCATTTAATACCTCACATCAGAAATAGATTTTCCCTCCTGTTGTTCTGTATAGTGGATTTAGTGGGCTTTACAGGTGGAGTATTAATCTACTCCTATGGCATAAACATTTATTTCTGTGTTGCTGCTTGAAGTACTAGTCCTAGTATGTGTATAGATCAGTTCATTTTGTATATACTGTATACACTACTTTTAAAAGGTTTGTGGGCAGAAAGTATATAGATACAGGGGCGGAGTGGCAATCGGGACTTTCCGGTCGGCCGGCCGAAGGATTTACACAGCGGATCAAAAATTTAATAACATCTTTTAAGTTTTATCTTGAACTCTAAAATCTATTGATCTATTAACCATACTTGTTCCCGCTGTAGTTTTGTTACTCTAAATTTAGTCTGAATCATTTAAGCTCTTTTTTGGCATCAGCTTGTCAGATGTTTGGTCCAGTTATTACTGTCAATCATAGCAATGAATCGCGCATATTTAGCCGAATTACTCTATTTTTTTTTAAACTGGCATCTGTCATTCTTGAAACGGTATTCATGGACGTTTGGTCCTCTTAGACAAACAACACTTTTCTTCGATTGTGAGTGGATTATGTAGAGAAAACGAACAAAGTACGCTCATATTACGCCACAGTACAGTTGACCAGAAATGACTAAACAAGTAATCCGATATGGTAAATTAATAGCGAAATTAGAAGAAATTAAAATATGTTTCAATTTAGTAGATATACTTCGGGAAGGGTCAACAGATGGTTATAGGGTGTTATTTCAATTCCTTAGAGAAATTAATGTATTTGAGCACAGAGGACCCAGACTGCTGTTTCGCGTGTCACTAAGATCGGGAGTGAGAATCAGAAATAACTGTGAACATTATTATCTTAAATAAATAACAGTGAAATTCATTCATGTGTCATAAATGTTTGTATTTATAAACAACTCTGATGTTTAACAACACTTTTCTATTTATTAATTTAATAACATAAGGATAGTGGACACTCTTTCTGATAATTTTCCACATTTATGTATCTTATTAACAATTAAGACAATAATAAAAAAAAGCTGTAAATAAACACCACTGGTTAACATTGCATAACATGCTTGTAAATGTATGTAACCTTGGACCACAAACCAGTCATAAGCGTACGTTTTAATTGAGATTTGTACACATCTGAAAGCTGAATAAATAAGCAAAAGGATTCAGCGTTTATATTAAACGTATAATTCATACAAGTATAGTTTCCAACTGCATTTGGCGTCAATCCATTTCACTAACCAATGAGATGAGTTGTGGGAGGGATGTTGCGTCGACGTCATTAATTTACCTACTAGCAATGAGAAGGCATGTGGGCGGGGCGACACGTGCAGCTCCACCCCAGATTCAGCCCCGCCTCGATCTGCAGGCTGCAGACAGGTGCACTTGCATTAAAGTGAGGCACTGACAAATGACGGTCATTGCGACATTGCCAAGTGATGGCGCTATGGAGCCATGTGCTTTTTAAAAACATTTTAATAGGTTTAACATTAGTTTATTAGCTCGGAATATACCCTAATTTGACTAGAAACAATGCAGACCGGAAATGCAAAGCATTCTTTCAGTTAAGAGTCGGACTTACTTCCGTGTTCAGGAAAATCGTCTATAGTTCCTTACAGGCCCGGCTCCACGGCCACCCAATCAGAAGCTTGGCCCACCCGACCCGAGCCCCACACTACATAGCCAATCACAAAATTGGCGCGATATTTAGTTGAGCTCCATATTTTTTTCTTATCGGCGCACCCGCAAATATTCTAATATTGTATATAATTTTCGTACTTTCAATATGCAGGGTATAGAAATCGCTTTTAAATGAGTGCTCGCGCTGTTTACTTTTACCTTCGATTTTGCGATAACGCACACTCTGTGTAAAGGGAGCAGCACATCTTACAATAGATATTTGTCGGTGAGTACAAGATTGCAGCAAATCCTCCAGTCTATTTTTGTCATCTCTCTTTACTTTCGACCCGTGATCATTCAAAATTAAAAAGTCATTGTACACTGAGTCCGATTTTCGTATGCGTTTTTTTAGTTTTCTCATATTCGCCATCCTTATCAAAATGCTTATTATGGATGCGAAAATGCAGAAAATCAAACACGATCCGAATTTTTTTATGACGGACGAAAGTTTCAGAGGCAGTGTGTAAACTCGTTTAACATAACCTGTATTTATTTTAACGTGCAAAAATCTCGGACGAAAATTTCGTACTCATGTGTGCAATGAGTTTGTTTGAACAATGTTTGTTTTTGCTGTGGAAAGGTTGGTAGTGCCGATTGTTTTTTTGGCATATCTCGGACCCTAGGCTGACCAGAGAGACGCGGTTTTTTCACAGACAATTTATGGGGCAGGCAGCGAGCGGATCGTGATGAAAGATCAGCTGAATTTTACACTTTATGTTTCAGGCTAGAAATCGCTGATACAACCTTTAACTCCAGCAGCTCGTGTTGGATGCAGGGTTGCCAAGAATTGGTCTACTTTTAAACTGTTGCCATGGGTTGATTTCCCCCAGTTATTTAAAGGTTTTAAATATTGCAGAAATTAAATTTCAATAAAATGCCTGTATTTAAATATTTTGCGTTCTACCTATGATAAAACAGTACTGGATATTAGGTTTTGTGAAGGCCTTTGAGCTGTGCTTATGATTAATGTGCACAACTGTAAAATGTGTATTTTAGATATGGAAATTACATATATAAGTTTTGATATTTGCGATATGGTCAGTGCGCTATTTTAGGTTGTTCTTGACTGGCAATTGGGCTAGTTATGTCATACAGACCTGGTAACCCTGTTGTCAGATTCTTTCAGTTTAGAATTGTAGCTTACATTTTCCAACTGCAGTAAATGATTTTTATTTCTATAAAAATGCCAAATGACAGTGAAGGTGCTGCAGCGATGGTTGAGTAATGTAATCAGCATAGAACCAAAGACAGTGTAACACCAACTACCCCAAATGGAAAAAATGTGCACTTCCATAATGCACTTAAATAATACTTTGTTTTCACACAGTAATTATATACTTAATATACAAAAAATTATTTAGTACTTCGTAAGATAATAGTGTATAGTGTACTATAGTGTACTAATCTATAGTGTACTAAATTTTGAGACAATAATTTTTTGAATTAAAATATTCTTTTACCTCTCTTTAAAATAATAAAATAATGTAACTACCCCCTCATATCTGGAGCCGGGCCTGGTTCCTTACAAAAATATTGAAAGTGCTGTGGTTTTCCAGTGGTTGAATGGCTTGTTGTATTAGATAGATAGATAGATAGATAGATAGATAGATAGATAGATGATAGATAGATAGATAGATAGATAGATAGATAGATAGATAGATAGATACTTTATTGATACCCAAAGGGAAATTCATCCAACTATCCATAGTTCCTTTCCCCAAATGTATACAAATGTTATATTTCAGCTTCTGTTTATTAATGGAAAACCCATAAAAACCCATAAAATATATATATTATTTCAAATAAATACTAATCTTTAGAACTTTCTATTCATCAAATAATCCTGAAAAATGTATCAGTTTCCACAAAATTAGCTGTTTTTGACATTAACAATAATAAGAAATGTTCTGAAGGATCATGTGAAATAGACTGGTGTAACAAATGCAGAAAATTCAGCTTTTTACTGTATTCTTGATCGAATAAATGCAGACTTGTTGAGCATAAGATACTTTCAAAAACATTACCAACCATAAACCTAAACGGCAGTTTACCATGTTAATTATTGCACCACTATAGAGCTGTAAATATTGGTTAAATGTCAAATTGGCAAATTTAAATGTAAAAACAGAACTGCAAAATCAACATTAAATACACACAGTTAAATGTAAGCAGGACAATGCTTGTTAGGTTGAACTGCAGTGATGGAAAAAGAAAGACAAAATTAGGTGAGAAAAATGTGTTGCCTAATTATCAATAGTGGTCGAGGACATTCTGTATATATTGTATATATTTATAGGCAGGCTAAAATATGAACAAAACCAAATACTTGCAGTCGTACTGTATATACACAAGCAAGCTCACATTTTCTCTGTGTACTCAATGTTTACATCATGTATACATCTGCATGTATATCCATACATTTGATTGATTAAAGAGAAATTAGTTTTAGCCCTGAGACAAAGAGATATTTCAATTCCAATAATATGTATTTTTTTTCTTTCAAGTACAACATCCAACTAATCTAATTCCAAGATGTAGTTGAGTAATAATGTCACATATAATGGCAGTGGGTAATTGATATTTTTATTGATTTTGCTGGTAATTTTGTTCTTTTTTGCATGGTTGTATGATCTACCATCTGTGTAATTGTATGATTATGTGTTCTGTGTTTAAATCTAAGTAAAGGATATTCTACGTTTACTGCATTACTAGTGCATTACATTACCAGTGTTGGGGGTAATGCATTGCAAGTAACGTGAGTTACGTAATCAAATTACTTTTTTTCAAGTAACTAGTAAAGTAACATATTACTTTTTAATTTACAGGAAAATACCCATTATTAACCAGTGTCTTTGCTGCTGACTTTCGATGATCCAATTCAACCATACTAATAAGCAAAAATTACTCAAGATAATCTAACATTTGTTCTTCTTTTTTTATTGCTTGAGAGTGTTGAACTGACTTCTTCTGTGTTTTACTGAACAGACGTGAATTTACTTTTCCTTAAAGAGATAATTCACCCAAAAATGAAAATTTGATGATTATCTGCTTACCCCCATGGCATCCAAGATGACTTTGTTTCTTCAGCAGAACACAAAGAAAGATTTTTAAAGTAACTTTTCCCAACATTGTACTTTACTAATTTTTTTGTCAAATACAAAAATGTAAAATAGAACAGATGTATTGAGATGTACTCTAATAAGACAACCCAGGTATGTATAGTAGGCAGTATGCAGTAGGCTGAAAAATCGGACAAGTTATCTGACTTTACAGCTTGAAGCTTTCAATCAAAAAAAGGCTCACATTTGACTCCCTTAGGATAAAGTTTAAATCTTTATTTATTTGTGATTTTGTGAAATCAGTAACCCATAGGATTTATGTGTAAATAAAAAATATAGCAAAAAAAAACAAAACAATAAAAAACAGAATTTTCAGTGTAACGGTAGGAAATATGTAGCCTGTGTGATTGAACAATCATTTTAAATTGTAACAATTTTGTTCAGGTGTGGTTATTACGCATCACCTGGCAAATCAACTGTTCATTCCAGATCGATATAAAAGGAATTTTTTTATTGCACAAACAAATTTAACATAAGATGTAAATTTGAGGAAAAAAAAAAAAAAAAAAACGCTACAGTGTTTGGGCAACCACGAAGGACACCACAGAACACGAATTGAGTTGATCAAAATATTTTTATGGTTTTCTCCTATAGGGTTTTCCAGGAACATCTATTCATATAGTGCAACTATGAAATAGTACAAAATTAGTGGATGCTAGACCTCGGTAACCAAATAAGGCATGCACTCATCAGAAGATCTCTGAGCCACTAGACAGATTCACCCACATCAACTACACAGGATCACTCACAAATAACCAGCCATGGCACACAGAAGGACATTTACTGGCAATCAGTACCGATAACCCGCAAATCTGCATACACACACACAGCAAAAAGCTGACTAAAGCAACACGCATGATACAATCCGCTAAATTCTTCGGGAATGAGAGGATAAGACTATTTCAGAGAAAGTGGATATGCAAAGGCAATAGGTTTCCTGTCCTTGTTCATTTATATGGCGACCGGGGGCTTGTATTACGCAGGAAGGCAGTTGTGACTGCGAGACTGGACTTGCATGTCTTCCTCACTTCAACATTGACCAATGAGGAGGCTGTTATGATTAGTGAACGCTTCCCCAATGTTTCGCAATATTCACACCACAAGCTGCCACACAGACAAATGACACTACGCAGAGGTTTGGAAATAGCTTGGCATATCCGCAACAAATTACCTTCATCCCCTCAGGTATCCACTCCTGTTACGTCCTACCATCAAATATAAAAATAAAATAAATAATATCTTCATATACTTGGTCAAATATCTTAACTTTAATGTTTGTAATGTGTTTACATTTCTTCCCTTTTTCCAATATACATCCATAAATACTTTAACAACAGTTTAACATCTTTATATAGCTTGGGTGGACACAGATAGACCAACCCCTAATAACACACATAGACATACACAGAGAAAGGCTGAACATGTAGGAGTGAAATACAAAGCAAAAGGGTCAAATCACAGCAGTAGAATGTGCCGGATCATGGTGGATGAGAGCTGAGTCACAGCTGCTAGTGGAAATGTATACGCCCTTGAGAGAGCCGGAGAAGGAGCTGAGGGCTTGTTCGATGCTTGTTCAGCTCTTTTGTTCTTGCTGCCGCAGGCGGCACCCAACGGCCGTGATCAAGGCGGCGCCTTTTCCGCTTCCGTCTTCAGAGAGAAGGAAGTTGACGTTGCATTTGGGGGCAAGCTCCTTCACAGTCTGATGCATTATCCGTGAGAAACTGAAGAGAAGATTTGGGATTAGTTAGGGACCACATCTATGCCCATCACTTTTGAAAAATATGTTCTGTACCTACTAGGGGTGAGCAATATGGCCAAAATCTATCACAAGATGAGTAATTTAATTTGAAGATAACAATATATATCACTATATAGTTATTCTTGCTTTGAAAATAGATTGTATGAAGTAATTAAATGTATAAAGAGACTGCATATTCTTCACTGTGTACATTAAATACATATTTATTAATCTTTTGTTGTTTAATTAACAGAAATGACAGACAGCAGAAATATTAGACTGCTGTCACTTTAAGAGCTGCCCAGATCCAATATACTGTTACGCATGTGTTTTCTTTCTCAGCTGTTTCACTTAAGACCTAATATACTGTGTTTACTGTTGTGTTAAAGCCTATAAAAAGGCAAAAACAGCGGAAACAGTCAGCGCGCGCATATAGGGAAATGAGTTCTCTCTCGCTGCAGATTGTTTCATTTGCTTAAAATCACTTGTTTTTAAATTGCATTGCTTATAGGAGAAGTTCCCTTCCAGAACAAATTTACAGATATTTTACTCTCCCCCTTGTTTTTTATACTTTTTAACCTCAAATGCTTGTCTTGTCTAGCTCTGTGTGTACTCTTTGTATTCCGGTTCAAGACAGTTAGGGTATGTCGAAAAACTCCCCAAATTTTCTCCTCCAACTTTAAAATCGCCCTACATGGCTATTTGACCTTTTTTTTGAAGGGCGTTTGATCTTATTTGCACATTTACTTTGTAAACACTTAGTCGGTACTTCTGCAGCGATGTAGGATGATTTTGACGTTGGAGGAGTTTTTCGACCTACCCCTAACTGTCTTGAACCAGAATACACAGAGTTCAAGCAGAGCTAGACAAAACGAGCATTTGAGGTTAAAAAGTATATAAACTGTAATTATTTTTTTTTTTAAATAACCAAATGTTTTGCTAGATAAGATTCTTCTTCCTCGGCTGGGATCATTTAGAGCTGTTTGAAGCTGCACTTAAACTGCATTTTGGAAGTTCAAACTCGGGGGCACCATAGAAGTCCATTATTTGGAGAGAAATCCTAACATGTTTTCCTCAAAAAACTATTTCTTTATTACTGACGAATGAAAAGACATGAACATCATGGATGACAAGGAGGTGAGTAAATTATCTGTAATTTTTTGTGCTGGAAGTGAACTTTTCACAGTGGTCATGAAAATGCAAAGAATACATTTTCATGACCACGTAGCACAGCAACGTCACATGAGCGTGTAACTGTAATAGACATTATAGTCCAAACTCTCAGTTAATCATGTCTACCAGTATATCATCCACCCCTTGTATGTACATCACAAAAGCAATTAAAAAATACATTTATTCTGCATGTACTTACTGTGGATGGAGCTTATACAGAGTGCCATCCACCCCAACGGTGATGTCCAGATGGTCCAGGCCACGGTTCTCACGGATTTTGTCTACAACTGCGGCCATTCCTGCTCCACAGAGCTGGGCAGCTCGGCGGGAAACAGCTCCACACACTTCCTTGACGATAATACTGTCATCGCATGTGCTGTCAAGTCCCAGATGCTGCAGAATGGACCTGACCTGCAGTAGCGCCAAACGGTCACTAGAGGGAAGAAAGAACATTTTAGTCCATGACCATCAAGCAGTTTGAAATGTTTCTAAACAGGATGTAATTTAGCTGTTCAGAGTTTTTGTGATGAAATGTGGCAATGTAATCTGAAAGTACCTCTCAATTTGGGAAAGGAACTTGGTTTCAAAGATACCCCTGGTCTTCAGGGTCTCAGAGATCTGTCCTCTGAAGAGGAAGCCACGCTTGGTCAAGTCAATCAAGATGTTCCGGACAATCTCACCCAGGTACATGCCGCTGCACATCTTCTCATACCTAAAAGTGAAAAAACAAACTTTTTTTGAGCTCAAATATGCCAAAACATTATAAACAATAAAAATTATTATATCTAAATATTATGGGTTGATAAAATTTTTGGTAAGACTTTACAATGAGGTTTATTAGTTACCATGAACTAAAAATGAACAATACTTCTACTGCATTTATTAATCTTAGTTAATGTTAATTTTAGAAAAAACAATTAACAACTGTATTTTTATTAACTAATATAACACAGATTAAGAAGTGCTCTTATAAATGTATTGTTCATTGTTCGTTCATGATAGTAAATACATTAATTAATGTTAACAAATGACACCTTATTGTAAAGTGTTACTGATTTTTTTTATAATTTTAAGACATTTCTTATGCACACCATAATGCTGCATCTATTTAATAAAAAATACATAAACTATAATAAATAATGTTATAGTTGATAAAATTGTAAAAAGAATATAAAGTAACACTATAAATATCTAGAGTATCTGCATTTACATTCTTAATGTTGGTACAAACACAGGACTCCTTCTAGGCATCTGATCAATTCTTCCAAACTTGCTTTCTTACGTTAAAACATTTGTATCAATTTATTTCCAAAATGTTTTTCTTTTCATCACACTCGAGTTGATAAAACTGCTCACCTTTGTTTGCCGGCATTGAGGGATAAATCATCCACAGCATTATCATACTGAGTCCTGATGTCATCCAGGCAGCCATTATCTCCAAACGCTCCCCACTCCATGTTCACACACATCCTGCCTTCCACTCCATCCACTGTCTCAATATTTCGCATTTCCTCCATGTAGCAGGCATTGCTACCGGTTCCTAAAAGCACACGTCAATGACTTCTTAACTCAAATGTGTTTATAACAGTCTTTAAAATTTAGAGATACAATTTAATTAAATGTTGTCACATTTGATATATTGATTTGTATCGTATTTACCTGCAATCAGCCCAACCTCACATGTGGGTTCCTCATATGCACAGGTCATCATTGTACCCACTGTGTCATTCACTACTGCTACGACGTCCAAATCAAACTCCTGTACATAATATAGCATGCACAAAACATTCATCAAACAAGGATCAAGATTTAAAAATGAATCACACTATCAAAGCTTCTATCATCTTGTCACATGTGACAGTACAGTATGCCATAACTCACCTCTCTCCTTTTGATCGCCTCTCTCAGGAGGCCCACAACATCTTCTCCTTCACAGTCTGTGGCTTTGAAGCCCTTTGTCCAAGTTACCAGAATTCCCTGTATCCATTAAAGCATAAAAATCATCAAGATTTATTCAATGGATGAACAAATGAAGCGAAAAGAAAAAGCAAACAGGCAGCTCACCGCATCCAGACTAGTTTGTCTGCAGGGGAAGGAAAAGGTAAAGCCCAGAGGCAGGCGGGCGTTCTTCATCCCCATGTAGTCCAGGAAGTCAGATATGCAGTACACAATGTGATCAAATAGCTGTAGGAGATGTGAAACAGCAATTTCAATCATTTAGTGTTGCAATATTAAGAGATGCAAATCCGTTACTAACAAATAAAAAAGACTTCTTAGACTTAATTTTTTTCACTTTTACTTTTTATACACTTGTGTAGTTGTATCATATATACATTGAAAAGTTTAAAACTTTGGGGTCAGTAAGATTAAAGTCTCTTATGCCCAGAAAGGCTGCATTAATTTGATTAAAAATACATTTTTCAACACAGTAATTGTGAAATTTTCAGCAGTGTTTGAGGATTCTCTGATAAATAGAAAGCTTTTTTTTTAACCTTCCTGACCTTAAACATTTGAAAAGCAGTGCATAATGCATATAACTATATAAAATATTTTGTTTAAGTCTAGTAAGGTGCAAATATGTCACAATGACCACACACCTCTTCTCCGGTTCCTTGCATTACTTCTATGGGAATGGCGTAGATTTTATTATGCATCTCCACAGTTCGCCTCTTGCCGCTGCGAATCTTTACCAAAAGCACCCTGAAGTTTGTACCTCCAAGATCCAGAGCCAAAAAGTCACCATTTTCTGTATAAAAAGAAAATACATAAATACAAAAAAAGTCATGAATCCTGCATACAAAAATGTATTACATAATGACATAATTTATAATTTAGGATAACAATGAGAGGACTTCAAACAGCATAAAGTTCCTGTGCCATTGTTTAATTTTATTTCTCTATTTGTGAATTGAGAAAGTTTTGAATTCTCTGCAGATTTGCTCAGTGTTGATATTTGTTGAATGGTAAAAACACATCTGTATACACTATTCTTAGTCAGTAAATCCTTTACCTTAAATAACCATCAGCGATACAATACAATGTCATGTGCCTGTATTGAGTAAGGGATTATACTGTGATGCAATTCGACAGGGATAAAGAGAATTTAATTTGGATTTCAGTCTGAAATTTTCAGACATGAACGCATTCCGATTAATGTAATCATGACACTTCATTTTCAGTGAAGGAATGGCAGATTGTGTGTGGGTTATTATTGAATATCTAGGATTCTTTGACTTTTTTTTTACCAAAATACATAGCTGTAGATCTTTTACCTGATCCATCCGGGGTACTCCGCACATAGGTGGGCAGCATCTTGACAGTGGCTGTGTTTTGGGTACTTTTGCTCAGTCCATTCTGGATCTCAGTTCTCATCCTCTTTTTCACCTCCAGCAGTTGGTCTTTGGTCAGTCGGAACTCTTCCAGTGTCTCGGCAATCTGACGTGTCTGATCGGCCAACCGGGAAGCCCAGGCTGTTACCATTGCAGCTCCTTTGCCACTTCCACTCTCAGAGAGCAAAAAGCGAACATCAGACTCCGGCACCAGACGACGCACAGTTTTGTGCAACCGACGGGCATACCTGGGAGAAACAGAGGGATGAACATAATTCATGAAATGTAATTTGTTCCTATATTATTGCAGTAAAATGTAATTTATTCCTATGATCAAAGCTAGATTTTCAGCATTCTTCAGAAATCATCCTAATATGCTGATTTTCTGTTCAAGAAATATTTATTATTATTATTATTATCAATATTTAAAACAGTTGAGTACATTTTTTTCAGGATTCTTTGATGAATAGAAAGATCTAAAAAAAATGGCATTTTTTCTGGAATAAAAAGCTTTTGTAACTGTTATTATACACTACATACCATATATGCCTATATACCACTGTATGGGGGGGGGGGGTTATAGAAATTAATACTTTTAGTTAGCAAGGATACATTAAATTGATTAAAAGTGACGAATTCGTCATTAACGTTAGAAAAGATTTTTATTTCAGATGTTCTTCTGAACTTTCTATTCGTCAAAGACACCTTTTAAGAATTATATTCAGCTGTTTTCAACATAATAATAAATGTTCTTTTGAGCAGCAAATCAGAATGTTAGAATGATTTCTGAAGGATCATGTGACTGAAGTAATGACTCTAAAATTCAGCTGTGAAATCACAGAAATATTTTAAAATATATTCAAATAGAAACCAGTTATTTTAAATATTAAAAACATCAAATAAATACAGGTTTGCTGAGCAGAAGGGACTTCTTAAAAAACCTTAAAAATCTTACTGTTCAAAAACGTTTGACTTGTGTTGCTCGAAGACGGTTAATTTGGCTATGTACAGAACCATATTCGTTGGAGGAGCAAACACAAAGTAACTGACGTATCTAAAATGTAGCCTAAGTTACGCAATATTATTTTCTCCATTATTTAATTGTTTTATACATATCACGCGTGTTATTGAGATATTTCCTAAATAGAACCTAAAACGTCATACTGGTTGTCAGAAACCTGTTGTTTACCGGTCATTATAGGCCTACCATTTGACCTTATAGCACGTTTATGCGCTTAAAAACGCAAAGGAAAAATGCCGATAGGTAATTTTCTATGTAAACATTGCTAGGTGGACATGTTGACCGTTGCGCTCCCCTCTTAAGTCTTTTGCAGCTTCTGGAACGGGTTACACGGCGTTCCTAGAATGCTATCCTCAGGTAAGTTTACTTTTTGAAACGAATTGAGACGCTTTTCAATGGAAAAGAATGCGTTCTTTGTGAATGACCCCTAATTTGTTGAAATACCGCGTTTTTAGAATTCTGCATCACGGAATGAGTCACGGTGAAGAAAAACAATGAAAAGCGTTCTGTGTCAACGGTTACTTCGAATGCAGAGACCTATCGAATCTAGTATTCCAAAGCGTCATGTAATAATTGAATATGTCAGACAAAGCATTATTTGAACAGTTTACCCTGCTGAAAAAAACAATAGAAACCATCACAGAAATTTGAATGGTTTCCACTATCAAATCAATTACAAACCATCAACTTTTAAACATTAAAACCAATTAAAAATGGTATTCTGTAGTGTGTTTTGGGACATATTCCATTAGCGTTTGGTGGTTTTAACAAGCCACCAACAGAAAGCAACCAATTATCAGTAGAAAGAAACCCACAGGGTCTAATACAGTTTCCATTAAAACCAATTGAAGTCTCTTTATAACCAGTAAACTATTACACATTTTGTGATGCTGTCTATTTTTTTTTTAGCAGGTTAGCGTGTGAGGCTTTTGAATGAAATATAATTCCCCTCATGTTCAGCTTATGGCTTTTATTATTAAGGACAGTGTTCTTGCACAACACAGCCATATCTCTTTCACAGTACAGAGCACTGCTATGTCTTTCATGTTTATTTAAAGACTTACTGTCTATTCTGACATTCAAAGATGCCTGTAAATTGTTGGTGAAAATAGGTGGCATGAATAGTATGACACAGAAATTTGATATCAGTTCTAATTTAATTTTCTACTTTTTTTATTTTTCCAGCGAATCTCCCTGTAAGCTCCAATTTATGTCCAATTTAGTACCCAGATATAAGGTGATTGAGTAGAGTGTCACAGCAAATAGAGGTGCAGCTGCTCCTATGGAAAACTACTCAGTGTGTATTAATAGAGCTCGCCTTTGTCTGAAGAGCCCTCAAGAGGGTTCAGCGCCACTCAGGGTGTCACGTGCACCTGCAGATGTTTTCCCCAAACCCTCCGTGATGACTTACTAAGCATGCGGGGTCCATACTATTACTGATTTGTCATGTTTTAGTCTGATTTGATGATTTAAATATAATACTCACTGTGGGTGCATCTTGTAGAGGGAGCCATCGATGCCCACTGTGGTGCGGGGGCGTGGGGAGTTCTTATTGTCCTTGAGACGTGTGAGGATTGCACCCAGAGTGGCAGCAATTAGATTTGCAGAGCGAAAAGAGACAATAGCACAAACATGCTGCACAGCAATGCAGTCGTCTTCAGATGGCTCTACACCCAAGCGTGTCAAAATCTCCTTCGCTTTGGTACGTCCCTCTTTGCTCCTAAAGAAACAAAGTGGTACTGTTATAAGATTGGAAAATCATGATTTTTAGAGTCACAAAGGATCATCTATATCATTTATTAATAATGACCATAATGAAACAAATCAACAGATAACTTACTTCTCAATTGCAGAAACATGCTTGGTTTCAATTTTTCCTTTTGTAAGCAGTTCTGGAGTGATGCGGCCCTCAAACAGCAGGCCTTCTTTAGCCATTTTGACAAGGATCAGCCTCACCAACTCTCCCATGTACATCCCGCTGACCATCTTCTCAAATCTGAAAAGAATCCAACATTTACCTTTATCTCTTCAAACGTTATGATAGATAGATTTTTGAGAGCTTTTAATATTCTGTGACGTACAATTGCTTTCCAGGGTTGAGGGACCCGCGATCAATCTCCCTGTCAAACTCAGTTCGGATATCCTCCAGTGTGCCGTCGTCTCCAAAAGCCCCCCATTCAGTATTAATACACATCCTGCCTTCATCTCCTTCCACCAGGTCGATGTGTCTGAGCTCCTCCATGTAACATGCATTAGTACCAGTACCTGAGGGATCACAGCAGCATATGCCATCGCACATGTTCAAGAATCCAGAAGCTTTGATTGAGCATGTTTAGAATATCAAATATGTGACCCTGGACCACAAAACCAGTATATAGTAAATATTTGTAGCTAAAACCAAAAATACATTGTATGGGTCAAAATGATAGATTTTTTGCCAAAAATCATTAGGATATTAAGTAAAGATAATGTTCCATGAAGATATTTTGTAAATTTCCTACATTAAATATATCAAAACTTAATTTTTGAGTAATAATATGCATTGCTAAGAACTTAATTTGGGCAACTTTAAAGGTGGTTTTCTGATATTATTTAGTTTTTTACACCCTCAGATTCCAGATTTTCAATCTCAGCCAAAAACTGTCCTATTCTAACAAACCATACATCAATGGAAAGATATATGTCTTTTAAAAAAGACATATATTTATATAAGGGTCACATATATTTGTGGTATTCACCATTCATCTGTACACTGTTCATTTACAGTGCCTTGCGAAATTATTCATACCCCTTCATTTTTTTCACATTTTGTTATGTTGCTGGTTATGTTAAACTACTTTAAATTACTTTTTTCAATAATGGCAAAGCAAAAAATAGTTTTTTTAACATTTGTGCAAATTTATTAAAAATAAAAAAACTGAAAAGATCCCGTTGCATAAGTATTCATATGTATTTCTGGGACACTCGAAATTTAGCTCAGGAGCATTCAGATTGCTTCTAGATGTTACTACACTTCGAGTGGAGTTAAACTGTGGCAAAGTCATTTGAATGAGTATGATTTAGAAAGGCACACAGCTCTAAGAAAAGGTCTAACAGCTGAAAATGCATATCAGAGCAAAAAACAAGTCCTGAGGTCAAGATAACTGCCTGTAGAGCTCAGTGACAGTCTTGCGCTAAGGCAATGATCTAGGGAAGAGTTCAGAAAAAAAATCTGCTGCATTGAAGGTTCACAGAAGCATGTAGCCTCCATTATCCATAATGGAAGACGATTGGAAACAACTAGGACTCTAGAAAATGTCTGCCAGCCCCTATCCAAGCTGACAGAGCTTGAGAGGTGAAAAGGTGAGGCAAAGAATGGCAGATAATTGCCAAATGCAGATGTGCAAAGCATCATACCCAAAAAGACTTGAGGCTATAAAGGTGCTTCAACTATGTACTGAGTTAAGGGTATGAATACTTATGCAATGTACTTATTTCAGTGTTTTATTTTTAATAAATTTGTAAAATTTGCAAATCTGGTTTTTGCTTTGTCATTATTATGGTGTATGGAGTGTAAATTGATGTGGGGAAAACTAATTTAAAGCAGTTTAACATAGTGCTGCAACAAAACAAAATGTGAAAAAATGAAGTGTATGAATACATTTGCAAGGCACTGTATGTGAATCAAATGGGCATCGCAACTGTACAATTCTAATTTTAAACTCATTATCAGAGTTTGATAAAATACATAAAATAAAGAAAGATTAGATTTTTTTTCTTACCAATAATAATGCCGACTTCACAGCGCTGGTCATCAAAGCCACAGGTCATCATAGTTCCCACAGTGTCATTGACGACAGCCATGATATCTGCATCATAGTCCTGTAAGTGAATTATTAAACCATTAAATCCCTTAGTAAAAAATTAATATCTACCTGTATACCGTCCACAAAAAAAATTGTTTATCAGACTTACCCCACGTTTTTTGATGGCTTTATTTAGAAGCTTTACTACATCCATTCCTTCAACCCCACTGGCCTTAAAGCGCTTCGTCCATGTTAGCAAAACAGCCTGCAAAAATACAATAGTAAAAAATATTTTCACAAGCGTGTAGGCAGAATTCAATACAAAATCGAAATCTCAGTTGTGTAAACTAGATCTGTGACACACAGTTAGCAGAACTATATAAAATGTAATTGTCATAATTTCTTGGCAAACCATATTGAATCTAATGCTCTTACCTCATCCAGTTTAGTGTGTGCACAAGGGAATGAGAACGTGAATCCTATGGGAAGCTTCTTGTCTTTAATTTTTTGTTTCTCCATGAAGTCTCCAAGACATTCTGCAACATGGTCAAATAACTGCAAGAAATAATAATAATATGAATGTACAAAATGGAGACAATTAAGATTGTAGACAAAAGCTGAATGGCTTAGACAGAAGATCAGAACAGAATTTCTATAATAGCATGGTAATGTATATGAATGTATTTGGTTTTGGTGGAATAGATCTGCCACGCTGCTGCTGCTGTTGGTTAGTTCTATTGTTGTAGATTATTGCTGCTGAAATAATAATAATATAATACCCCATAGCAAATCTATACAGGTGGAGCTGGGGAGGTGGAGGGTTTCAGAGGAACTCTCAGAGTGTGCTTTGAAATGCTCTTGTGAATGCTAACCAGCCATTTAAATCTAAAGCAGCAAGCTCATTGATTGCTTATGCAACATGAACCAATCAGCTTGTGACAAGTAGTTTATATGTTAAAAATAAGCTTTCCGTTTATGTATTAAATGACAATATTTGGCCAAGATACAACTGTTTGAAAAATTAGAATCTGATGGGTGCAAAAAAATAAAAATATAGAGAAAATTGCCTTTAGTTGTGAAGTTGTTGAAGTTCTTAGCAATGCATATTACTAATCAAAAATTAAGTTTTGATATATTTATGGTAGGAAACTTACAAACTATCTTCATGGAACATTATCTTTACTATATATCCTAATGATTTTTGGCATTATAAAAAAATCTATAATTTTGACCTATACAATGTATTTTTGTCTATTGCTACAAATATACCCGTGCTACTTGCAACTAGTTTTGTGGTCCAGGGTCACATATCATCAGTTTTTGTTAATGACCCATCAGCATGTGCCATCTAGAGTTTCATGACAGAACATGGTATTTAAACTGTCTAATGTAAAGTAGGCACAGTGTTTGTAAACATAAAACATATTGGCTATTCAGACAACTATGTTCAATATTCGTTTATATACTTTATTCCACACATATTTTCAAAAAAATTGCTTGTTTATGATTTCAGGTGGATGAAGAACTGGTCATGTACCCGTGATCCGCTGCCGTGGATGATGTCCTCTGGAGTCTCGTAATTCTGACTTTCCATCTGCACTGTCTGTTTCTTCTCATGCGACACTTTGACACGCAGAATACGGAAATTAGAGCCACCCAGATCCAGGGCAATGAAATCTCCCTTCTCTGTAAGTGAATTAAAGAAATCATTAATATTACAAGTATTTTTCTACTATCAGGAGTTCATAAGTTAACACTCAAAATGACTTATGGGTGTATAAATGATGACAGCATTGCCATTTTTTGGGGAAGTGGCCCTTTAATGATACTTAAAAACATGTAACATTAAACCAGCTAGAACGTTCCCCTTCTGGAAGTTGCTTTATTAAGCTACCTAAAGGACACTGCTGCTTATCCTTATGACAACATGTCATAAAGTTGACTGGGTATAGTGGACCATTCTTGTAATGGTGAGACAGTGCATCAGAATTTATTTTGGTCGTGACCAAGGGGGCTTAATCAGGAATGCTTTTTTTACTGAGCTGGCCAAAGACACAGACAGATCACCCCAGGCAGCTCTCTCACAGTGAGAAAACGTGGATTCTTACCAACAGAGTCTTCAGAAAATGTTTGTAGTAAAATGGTGATTAACAAATCTGTTTATGCCATAGATTAAACAGAGAAAGAGTAATGCCAAGAGACGTTAGTGTTAGGTCAAAAATGCTCTCTGTAACTGTCTTTTTTGCTTCCTGAGGCTCCTCGACGTGTCCAGATTGTCGATATCATGTGCAGTGCTTGTTGCCAAGCAACACTGGAAATCAAATGCCTTTCTTTTTTTCTTACTGTCTTCTGTTTCTAGGTTGGAAATCAGGTGTCTGGGAGTGTGAAGATTTTTAATACTGTACACTCAGCATCAGCTGGAAAGGTCAGGTAACTGGAATTGCAAACTATTACAGTAAAATGTTATTCGCATGAACAGGATACTGTACATAACAACAGTTTGAACAACCTGAATGTATTCTTTAATGGCTAGCAAACTTAATATGTGATTTAACAACATATTAAAACCATTCCAGGAAAACTTTATTATTTAAATGATAGATGAGTACAAATATAAAGGGTAGTATAACTAAAAGTGTAGTTTATACAAGAAGTGACCTGGCGAAATTTAAACTATTATGTTATGTAACATCTAAATTCACATCAAACCACTAGAAATTAGATTTATTTGTTTTAATGCAGGTAAGCGGTCACTGCTGTAGTACAGACTTGCTGCACACACTTTTATCATTGGGATGTTAATAGGTCAGAATCTATATATAGAATGTTTATGCTGTAGTGTCCAGCACTTTAGGACTAGAGAGCTGCCCTTGACAAGCTATTCTGAACTTGATGGATGTATGCTATGTTACATATTCCAGTGATGAATGGATTATTGATGTAGGCACAAAATCAATCAGATTTGTCTACATTGTTACAATTGTTTTGAATTACTTTGTTGCTACATGAGCAATAAATCTGCCATTATTAATTAGAACGAAACTGCCCTGCAGAGCACTGAATTCAACTTTCACATGCCAATCTGACTGGGATTACAGCTCATATAATCTATGATGTAACCCAATGAGTTTGGTTGGATGCTGCAGGGCATGTAGAAAGGCATGAGCACATGTCAATGCAGCTCTCAATGTGTTGTGGTGGGGGGGGGGGGATTGGTTCAATATTGTGAACACTCAGTAGTAGGTTCACTCCATTCTATATTATGGTAAGATTGGCATAGTAAATACATTCGGAAGCAGGCAAATGTTATTATTTTAAACGCCATTTAAAAGAATATAACCAGATGTAACCATTATTTAAATTAATAAAATATGCAGAAAATGCATTTAAAAATGGATTAACAAACAGTTACAATGAAAACTCAACAGATTGCCAAAACTTTTTTTCTACACTTGCAGAAAAACCGTTTAAACTAGTTTTCTTCACAGCTTGTAAACAGCTTTTAATGAATGCCTTCTAAGGTTGTAATTTTTTTTTCTTTTACCTAATGAAATGCAAAGGTATCTTTGACTCTTAAGGATTTTTATTCACTTTCAGAATAAGAACTTCCTGATAATTTACTCATCTTCATGTCATCCAAGATGTTCATGTCTTTCTTTCAGTTGAAAAAAATTA
Organism: Garra rufa; assembly: GCF_049309525.1. Lineage (NCBI taxonomy): Eukaryota > Metazoa > Chordata > Actinopteri > Cypriniformes > Cyprinidae > Garra > Garra rufa. Next base: position 26,738,303 of record NC_133362.1, on the reverse strand, counting down.
AGGTTTTTGAGTAAAACATTTCGGGAAACATTTTTCTCTTCAGTGGTGGCCAATGGGTTGAAGGACCAAACTGCAGTTTCAATGCAGCTTAAAAAGGGCTCTGCACAAGCTGTACTTCGGTTCAAATAGGTAGGGTAGGGTGAAAAACGTCTCATTTTCTCCTCCAACTTCAAAATTGTCCGACATCTTTGTTTTACCTTTTTTGTAAAGGGTGTCTGACTTTCTTTGCACGTTCGCTTTGTAAACACTGAGTTGGTACTTCCACATTATGTAATGCGTGAGGTCATTTGTGGTTAAAAAGTATATACATTTGTTTTGTTTTTTAGAAAATGACCAATTGTTTCACTAAATAACACCCTTATTCTTTGCCTGGCGTCGTGTAAAGCCCTTTAAAACTGCACTGAAACTTCAATTTGGGCCTTTGAGGTCCACTATATGGAAAAAAATCCTGGAACGTTTTCCTCAAAAACCTTATTTTCCTTTCGACTGAAGAAAGAAAGACATAAACATATTGGATGACATGGGGGTGAGTACTGTAAATTATCTTGAAATTTCCATTTTGGAAGTGAACAATTTCTTTAAATAGTTAATTGTAAGCATCTCACCTCTTCGATTCAGAAAAAAATATTGTTCTTTCTTTAGTCAAAGCATTTAAAAGAAGTACAATGAAGAAAGCTTACTTCTCTTATTTGAGACTGATTTGCCCTGATGGACGTTCCTGCAGACTCCACAGTTTGCTTGACACTAATTTATGAGGAAAGCCCTGCTGATTTTTATTTTTATATACTTTGTATTCCTATCTCAGTTACTTCCAAAGCAAGCTTTTGTGATTATTTAGTATTAAGTATTCTGTTTGCATTCCGTGTACATTTTATTTAATATAAAGCATTAATTTTTGATTTGCGGCCATAAAATTTATAAGCTCACCTGATCCATCGGGAATGGACCTTACAAAGGTGGGCAGCATCTTGACGGTAGCTGTAGGGTTAGTGTCTCGTCCCAGTCCGTTCTCCATTTCCCGTCGGAAGCGGGCCATGACGTCGCGCAGCGTCTCGTCAGAGAACCGCATGGCGTACAAGTATTTGTCAATCTACAAAAATGGACACACAATAAACAAACAAATTACATTGTGCCTCTCTTTTTTCTAAAGCACCCAGGTGTTTATTAGTAATCACTATTGATGAACAGTCGAGTCATTGCCTGTCAGTTGATAGGTCAGTGTGTCCTTGAAATATATGGCCAGTGGCCTAGACTATGCAGACATACAAGAAATCTATGGGCAATTGCATTTATAAACAGACGATGTTAATCAGGAAAATGGCTAGTGAAAGATATTTCACTGAAGTCTAATGCCACAAAAGTGAATTAATACTGTAAACATAAGCACCTGCTCTTGCATATGCTGACTCATGATTAAGTCTTTAACTCTAGTCTAGAGTGAGCACAAGAGAGATTCGCCTTAAATCTGTGTATGATGCGAAATCTGTGTATGCAAAGTGTTGTTCATTACGTGCTGTAAGACAATATTATGATATAATTTTAGTTAGAAATTATTTTTCAATCAGATATGTGACCCTGGACCACAAAACCACTCTTAAGTAGCACAGTATATTTGTAGCAATAGCCAACAACACATTTTATTGGTCAAAATTATCTATTTTTCTTTTTTATGCAAAAAAATCATTAGGATATTAAGCATAGATCATGTTCCATTAAGATATTTTGTAAATTTCCTAACTTAAATATATTAAAACTTAATGTGGACAACTTTAAAGGCAATTTTCTCAATATTTAGATTTTTTTTTCACCCTCAGATTCCAGATAGTGCCAAATATTGTCCTCTCCTAACAAACCATACATTAATAGAAAGCTTATTTATTCGGCTTTATTGATGTATACATCTCAATTTCAAAACCCTTATGGTTTTGTGGTCCAGAGTCACATATAGTTCTGTACATTATGTAATCTTACCAACCGTAGGGAAATGTTATTTTAATGAATTTATTACTTTTTACAAATACCACACACACGTAAGGAAAAGTATATATGTGCTTTCATGATGACATTTCTGCACTGCAATCTCTTTCAATTTGTTGGATTTGTTTCGTTAAAAAAAGGAGAGTGTGTAAAATGGGTCATTGCGTAACCAGTATGAGTAACATCCAACTTCCTCGTAAAAACATGAGAGCAGTGGTAAAGCTGCCAAAACCGTCTCAATGAGGTGAATGGTGGCATTATCTTCAACTATGCTAACAGCACTGACTAGTTCTTCTGACTGTGTGATTTGTTTGCAAATGCTATGTCATGTACACTATGCTTCACCACTGTTTAAACGCTTATTCACGAACTTCCTGTCACAATAGCAACGAATAACTGTTCAACTAATCAAATTATATGTATGGCATCTATGGGTCATAAAACTCTTATCAGGAGAGAGAAGCTTGCAGGTGCACAACTGAATCACACAGGATGGATTTCATTTCATGTTGTTATAGTAACCATGTTACACAATACAACTGTTGCTTCTTACTTTGAAGTGTAAACATGCTTCTGTGGAAAAGTGTTGTTCCTGTTAACTTAAACAGTTAAAAAGTTGTTTACTGAAATCTGAAATAAAATAATAAAGTATTAGAGGAAAAACTGAAAGGAATAGTTCCCTCAAAAACTAAAATTACTTACCCTAAGGTTGTTCCAAACCTGTAAGACTCTTTGTTCATCTTCAGAACACAAATTAAGACATTTCTGAAAAAAATCGGGAGCTTTCTGACCCTGCGTAGACAGCAACACAACTGACACATTCAAGAGCCAGAAAGGTAGTAAGGACATTGATAAAATAGTCCATGGTACATCAGTGGTTCAACCTTAATGATATGAAGCTATAAGAATAGTTTTTGTGCACAAAGAAAACACAAAATAACCACATTTTTCAACCATTTCTTCTCTTCCGTGTCAGTTTTTAACAAAGACCTTACTATGTTGCATTGCTGTCTATACAGGGTCAGAAAGCTGTCTAATTTGATCAAAAATATATTAATTTGTGTTCCGAAGATGAACAAAGGTTTTATGGGCTTGGAACGACATAAGGGTGGGGAATTAATGAAAGAATTTTCATTTTTGGGTGAACTATCCCTTTGAACTTAAACCAAAATTGCTTTGGCAATTAACTGCAATAAATTGAATTGCTACTAAATGACTTTAATTACTAAAAAAGAAATGAAAATAAATTCAAGCTAAATTATTAAAAAAAAGACAAAAGCACATAAAAATACTAAAACTAAAATGAAAATATAAAACAAAAGCTTATTATAAATATTATTAAATGCTAAAATAGTATACAAATAGCACTGTGGAAATTAATGATGAGGCCTATAAAATATCTAACATGGATCCAAGCCATCATTGCCAGAGAAAGTGGCACACAAATTAAATCTAAAAGTTTGAGACAAAATCTGGTTAATTAATTTTGTGCAAATGTTTTCAATATACTACTCTATAAGAATTCAGCGCAATATAAGATAATAATAATTAAAGAATTAAATTATGTATTTTTTTTAATCAGATTATTAAAAATGTGTGGATTTGGTATCTGATCATATTCATGGATATATACTGTATATAATCAAATATTTTAATATTTAAGGAAATCTTATCTTATAAATGAATACGTATATATTAACATCTTAATCCATGTGTTTATATTACAGCATTTCTTCTTTTTTTTTACTAACACAGTTAAAACATAAAGACTGCGTATTCTTAAAGCGAGACACACAGTCATGTGCCTACATGCAGTCCTGCTCTGTTTACACATTTGTCCCTCCCTCCACAAATGCATTTAAACACTGTCAAAACTCTACGGTAAAGGCATGCCGTTCGTCAGCTGTTGTAACCCGACACTCTTCCTCCGGGGGAGGGGGGTTGATGCTCACGACCACCTTCCCCCACTCAGAGACGTACTCTCCAATAAGCACGTTCACACAGAGACACTGAAGAAGAAAAAAATCGTTCCTCTCCTCATGGCAGCTCCATAATGCCCCACATCCTGCTTTCAAGGACATTGCAGCATGAACCCGACAACCTATGGCGACGACGTTGTGTCGTCATCTGCAAGGGTATACCTCGTCCTCTCATCCTCGCCGTCGCACTTCGTGTGACGTAGAAGCTGCAGATGGAGGACGTGAGATGAGGCGCATCTCACGACTCGCAGCTCTAAAACGCAAGCCTGTGTCACCTGTTGTTACACGCCCGGAAAAGCTTGCAAGGGCAGTTCTGGTTAACGACAAATGATCGAATGACGAAACTCACCTTTTTGACCTGGTCATCCTTCAGTTCAGTGAAGTAGTAGGCCAGAAGCTGTGCTGCTATCATCCTGCTTCACCTCTTTGGTGAAAAACCAACAGAAGAGAGAAAGAACAACCTTACGATCCTTCCCAGAGAGGCAGGCAAAACAATTTGAGCCCAGAAGCACAGTGGGTTAACTGTAAAACGAGAAGCCGGCACGTAGGGGTGTTCCCTCCCAGCGCTACGGCAATGTCTGACTCTTGTCGGCCTAGGAAGTCAAGCTGCATATAATGCGCTTGCATGAGATGCAGCAGAGGCTAGGATGGGGAACGGCTAAAGCCCTGCCCACTCTCTCTGCTCCTATTGGCTGAGCTTTATGGGCAGGCTTCTGAGGCAGAGCACAGCTGACAGGCCCCCCTCCTCTGGCTCTCCTTGCTTCTTCCCTCTCAGATCCCACCCCTCCTTCTTCCATTCTATCCATTCAGTCCCGTTCATTCTTCCTTCTTCCTCATTCTCATCCACTTTGAGTAAAGGAAAGAGGGGATTCACCTAAGAGGCACGTAGTGCACGTCCTCAACACGTCACAGTACAAAAGCCTCGCCGATTGAGTTTTTAAAAGCGGTTAGGTTGGTAGATTTGGGTGGAGAAGTGAAAATGCTGAGTAATGCTATGCCAAAGTGCCAAAGTCATATCAGCACAGAGATGTGTGTTTCCTGCTTCTGGAGTTCAGCGACAGGACCGTTATAAATGGGTTACGCTGGAGGAAATAAGGAGACTTGTGACATTATTTTGGGGGATGGTCAAAACAATGGAGGCCAAAATGTCATCAGGGGGTCAGTCTGGAAAGGCCTGGCCTATAATGTGTGAACAGCTGGGGATGATTTACGTTTGAAAACAAGAGAGGATGCGCATAACGTGGTGATGACGATATACACATAATGACACAATGCAAAGGAAATGAACTCCTTGTCTTACAATATCCATGTCATTATGTGATTTAATTGACATGTTCATTACAGTCAGTGAGGCTCTTAAATACTCATTTTGCATCACCGATTTTATACGTGCACTTGTTAATTTTCTAAAAAGAACAGCAACACTTAAATCTTAAATAATAAACATTAGACTAATGTTATAATTATTTAAAAAGTAAATAAAAATGTATATTTAATATTTAACAATTATTACCCTTTGATATGTGATGAATACTAAAATGCTTATGTATTAAAAAATAAATGCTAATATAATAAAAGAAAAGAAAAATATTCCCTGTGATATTAGCTGGTTATAAAATGCTTATGAATTTATAAAATAAGAAAAATAAAACAAATGGTATCCTATAATATACACTACCAGTCAAAAGTTTTTGAACAGTAAGATTTTTAATGTTTTTTTAAAGGAGTCTCTTCTGCTCACCAAGCTTGCATTGATTTGATCCAAAAACAGCAGTAAAAATTTTAAATATTTTTACTATTTAAAATAAATGTTTTCTATTTGAAATATTTTAAAATGTAATTTATTCCTGTGATTTCAAAGCTGAATTTTTAGCATCATTACTCCAGTCACATGATTCTTCAGAAATTATTCTAATATTCTGTTTTGCTGCTCAAAAAGCATTTATTATTATGCTGAAAACAGCTGAGTAGAATGTTTTCGGGTTTCTTTGATGAATAGAAAGTTCAGAAGAACAGCAATTATCTGGAATAGAAATCTTTTGTATTCATTTCTATAATTTCTTTCTTAAGGCTGATTGAAATGTCTGGCTGTTAATTTCTCTGTTGAAAAAGAGTCAAATAAATTGAAAGTGAGTAAGAAGATTAAGCAAGTGTGGATCCCTTACTTGAATATCACCCCCCCCCCCCAAAATAAATAAATAAATTAAATAAATTATACTGACTCCAAGTTTTTAAACGGTATAGTGTATAATGTTACAAAATGTACTCAGCTGTTTTAAATATTGATAATAATAATAATAATAATAATAATAATAATAATAAATGTTACATAAACAGCAAATCAGCATATTACAATGATTTCTTCAGGATCATGTGACACTGAAGATGAAAATGATGAAAATTTAGCCTTGATCACAGGAATAATGTACATAATGTACACAAATACATTTTAAAATATATTCAAATGACTGCTGCACTTTGGATCAAATAAATGCAGGCTTGGTGAACAGAAGAGACTTCTTTAAAAAAGAAAAAAAATTACTATTCAAAAACTTTTGACTGGTAGTGTATACTGGACATATTAAATGCTGATGTGAGGAAGTAATATTAAATCTGATTTAGCTTAAACTGTAGGAGTTCATTTTACAGGGTCCCAGGGGAATGTCACGGTGGAAAACATTCAAGGTAATTGGAAAATCCATGGAAGCGGGTGAGGTGATAGCAACACAGGCCAGATGAGCTTACTGTGGGTCGTGCTTTAAGGCACGCGCCCATCCTCCCCCTCTCAGAAGCATGTGAATGTGAGAGCCTAACATCCTCTTTCTGAACACAGCCAATCACGGCAGAATTACACTGAGATACGTCACTGAAGCATCACAAATTACAGATTTGATTCATTCATATATTTAAACATAGAGCACATATATCTTGAATATGTGCATATTATTGTACTGAAACAAGGAATGCAATATTATAAAGCAAATAAAACAGTTAGGTTAAGATGTTTATGTTCTTTTATATCAGTACACACATTGACTATATTCAGTCCCCAAGTATGCTTGGAGACATTTCGATTATCTTGCTGCAATTTATTTTTAGTGATAGACAGTGGCATTCTAGAAACATCAAAGTCCTTTATGACCGTAATATATGAAGGTGACTCAAAGTGAGATAAGGTTTCCTGGAACAGAGCTGTTTATTTTGTACAGGACATGCATCATACTGGCAAAAAAGTCACCGCTTGGCACACATTCAAATGTCTCTCATTCCTGAAAGTTTATTTACAAGGGGACCAATGCCCTGTCAGTTAAGTACTTTGCATAGTAGAACAATGTCACTTCTTGGCCGAAGTACTAAAGGAAATTAATTTCTTGTCTCATAAGATCAATGTCACTATTTGACTAAATTATCATTTAAAATGTTCATTACAAAGACTCTAAAATACAAATTTCGCATTACATCGATTTGAATATTCTTTACAAATTAAAGTTTGCATAGTAAAGCAATGACTAACTTCCTGGCAGATTGTGTTTGGAGTGCTTGTGTTTGCTTAGTGTCTGTGAAAGCAGAAATATGACATAATACATAATGTCTGGCATTTTCACAAATGACCTTCCCAGTAGACCTACAGCTAAATATTCATGCATGAATGAGCAGACAGATACCATGACAGAGGTCAGTTTTTTTTTTTTCAAGGACACTGGCCAGTTCTTAACCAATTTAAAGAATTAGTTCACTTCCAGAGTACAAATTTCAAAATAATTTACTAACCCTGATGTCATCCAAGATGTTTGTGTCTGTTTTTCTTCAGTTGAAAAGAAATGAAGGTTTTTGAGGAAAATATTCCATGATTTTTCTCCATATAGTGGACTTCAATGGGAGCCAATGGGTTGAAAGTCCAAATTGTAGTTTCAATGCAGCTTCAAATGACTCTACACGATCCCAGCCAAGAAATAAGGATTATATCTAGCACATTTTCTAAAAACAAACAATTTATATACTTTTTAACCACAAATGCTTGTCTTGCACTAGCTCAACCTCAAACATTACATAATCATGTTGGAAGGGTCACACGTGACATAGGCAGGAGTACCGACCCAGTGTTTACAAAGGGAATGTGCAAAGAAAGTCAAATGCCCTTTACAAAATAGGTAAAACAACAATGTCGGTTGATTTTGAAGTTAGAGAAGAAAACGAGATGGAATCCTACTTTTTTTTAACTGAAATACACCAAGAAAGAACTAACTTAGCATGACTTTTCCAATGTGATTACATAACGTGTAAAGATGCGCATTGCAGAGCTAGTGCAAGATGAGCATTTGTGGTTAAAAAGTATATAATTTTATTTATTTTTTTTTGTAGAAAATGACCAATCGTTTTGCTAGATAAGACCCTAATTCCTCAGCTGGGATCGTGTAGAGCCCTTTGAAGCTGCAGTGAAACAGGACTTTGGACCTTCAACCTGTTGGGCACCATTGAAGTCCACTATACGGAGAAAATTCCTGGAATGTTTTTCTCAAAAACCTTAATTTCTTTTCGACTGGTGAAAAAGAAACAAGCACATCTGGACATATTCATAGACCATTCCATAAAGAGGAATGGTTGATCCAGATCAGTAAAAGCAGTGAATTTCATAAATAAGTTCATCTCATTTTGCTTTAAGGTCCTGTGTGAAAAAAAAAAACTGTGACTAAAAAAATAAGACATAAATGAAAAATATTTTCCTAGTATTTTTTAATTTTAAGGTTATTTTGGTCATGACTAACCCATGAATAACAACACTAAAGTACTCATGACAGGGATTAGCTTATCAAGGCAGTCCAGTGGAACTATAAATTTGAGATGCATAATTAAAGACATTTTAAGGAAAAAAGGTATTCTTAATGTTTACCAGCTGCTTTCTAAAATGCTGTAAGAAGTAGGCTAATTATACCATGTCCTCAACAGAACATCTAGAAGAACAGGAATAAACTCTACTGAATGTGTGTCTTGTTCTAACTAGTCTTTAGTTTACTGAGGCAGAGCGAAACATCCTCTACAAGGGGTAAGAGAAATGCTCTAGATTTACGCTAACATAAAATGCATCAGGCCTAATATAATTAGGTCATTAATCCGTCTGGAATTTGCACTGTGGACCTGGATAATGATTTGTCATTTGACCGTATACTTGTATATGGCAGAAATGACAAATAAACTTAATGTATAACCTAATACTATATTAACATAAGGCTTTTGCAGAACCTGGGAGAGCATTTTAAGGAAATAAACACTACAAAATGTCAGCCTCTTTTCTAAACATGGCTATTTGAACAGATAAAGGATGTAGGATGTAAGTTTTTGTTACCTTATCACTTTCCATAAATGAAGGCAGGTGGGTTACTCTTAAAAAAATAGGATAGAGAATCTCACCGTCAGCTGAACTAGTTGGCTCCTTCAGATCAAGTCGGATTAAACACATGCTCTTGCATAACCCAGCAATGAGAAGGCTTCTATTGTAAGGACTGTTACTGAACTAGTCCTTTGATAATTATTGATATGGAACTAATAACAAACAGTGCTAAACAATGCTGGGTTTTCCCTGTATCGAGTTTGATTACAAAGGTAAACTATATGCCACTGAACGCAGTTATTTTATCAAGACTGCCCGTCTTTTTACTGTCTAACTTAGTTAACCTTAAAAGTGTATTTTTACAAAGTGAGCATGACGTGCTGGAAAGCATGGCTGCTAGCTTCAGCTACTATTGTTCAGCAGTGAAGCTAGTTAGCATTAGCAGGAAGGATTACGATGAGCAAACTTTTCCCTTCCTGCTCCATGAGGATTTGTGAGCAGGAGCTGGCCTGGTTGAACTGCTTTGTTAAATCCCTTAGGAGCTTAAATTAGTGAACACAAAAGGGAAATGTGCTAATGTTATTCCAAATAGATCTATTAAATCTTTGAAAAGCAGTCAAATACGAATATAGTAACCGTTCAGTTTGGGGATGGTACGATTTTTTTAAATGTTTTTGAAAAAAACGTTTTTTATGTTCGCCAAGGCTGCATTTATTTGGTTAATATATATTTAAATCAGTGACGTTGTAAAATATTATTACAATTTAAAGTGATTGTTTTATATTTTAATATATTTTAAAATGTAATTTATATCTGTGATGGCAAAGCTGAACTTTCAGCATCATTATTCTAGTTTTCAGTGTCACATGATCCTTTAGAAATCATTCTGATTTGCTGTTCAAGAAACAAGAAAACAGTTGTCCAGCATAACATTTTTGTGGAAACCATGATACTTTGTCAGCATTCTTTGATGAATATAAAGTTCAGAAGAACAACATTTATTTGAAATAAAAATAATTTGTAACAATCATTGTCACATTTGATCAATTTAATGCGTCACTATTTTTCATAAAATTACAGATTACAATGAATGTGAAAGTATCATAAATGTACAGTAAATGATAAAGTAAATGATTACTTTTTTGGTAAAATCAGCTTAAAATAAAATCTTATAAGTTATTTTTCACAATACAGCAAAAAACAGCTCTTCAGTCTTAAAAATAAAGGTTATTTATTGGCATTGATGGTTCCATGAAGAACATCAATGGAATCTTTAAAATGCAGAAAAGGTTCTTTATAGTATTCTTCAGATTTTTAAAATGTTCTTCTAAATGGTTCTTCTGTGGCATCACTGCAAAAACGCCCCTTTGGAACCTCTACTATTCAGTGTAATTTGCCTCTACTATTCACATAAATAAATAGCTTTTCGAAGTACAGTAGCAGTTCCTGAATTAATAAGGATGTTTGGTCTCCAAGCTTCTCAGACACTATCACAGAGCACTAGAGCAACATACTGTCATGACATTCCTCAGCACACAGCCATCGCCCCCTTTAGTTTGGCCTCTGTGAGCCTTTCACTCTGACTGCCCATGCAAACTGCTCACTGAGTCTGAACAAAAGGAAAGCAAGAAAAAAGGCCTTCAAAGAGGCAATGTACAGTGAGATTAAAACGACGATGCTTAACACGATGAGCATCAGTGCAGTCTTTATTGCACTCATTAATACATTCAAAATAATAATAATAATAAAAAGCAATCAATGAACACTTAAGGGTACTTAATGGCACATTTTTGTATGCAAAAAAATTGATATAATTTTTAGTGCAAACTGCAAAATGAGAATTTGTGAGCGTTGTTTTTTGATAAATCCATTTGATTACTTATAGAAACCTGAACAACAAAAACAACATATTAGCCCTGAAAAAAACAAAAAACAGTTTGAGCGTCTAGTGAGGTTCTTGTTTCTCTACATGATGCTGCCGTGCTACAGCTGTGATCAGGGCTGCCCCTTTCCCACTGCCATCTTCTGACAGGATGAACTCCACCTTACAGTTAGGCGCGAGATCTCTGACAGTGTCCTTTAAGATTGTGGAGAAGCTGTCATGAAAAGCAACGTGTAGTTTAGGATATGAATCCAACACTAATTAAATGTAAATGTAAATGTGAATGTTCCGCTAATCTTTACTTACTGTGGATGTAACTTGTAAAGGGTGCCATCCACTCCTACTGTAATCTCCAGACTGTCCAGACCACGGTTCTCTCTGATTTTGTCTACAATAGCAGCCATTCCTGCTCCACAGAGCTGAGCTGCTCGACGGGAAACGGCTCCGCACACTTCTTTCACAATAATACTGTCGTCACATGTGCTGTCCAAACCCAGACTCTGCAGAATAGACCTCACTTGCAGTAGTGCCAGACGGTCACTAGGTAAATAGAAGAAGCCAAAGCATAAGTCAAAATACATAATAATAACAACATAATAATACATAATATTGCATTTATTCACTTAGAAGTTAGAAAGAAAAAAATGGGAAAAAAAGGGGATGGCTCATCCAAAAATGAAAATTACCAAATGATTTACTCACCCTCAAGCCATCCTAGGTGTATATGACTTTCTTCTTTCAGATGAATACAATTGGAGTTATATTAAAAATGTCCTGGCTTTTCCCAGGTTTATAATGGCCATGAATGGGTGTTGAAAGTTTGAAGTCCAAAATAAAGTGCGTCCATCCATCATAAAAAGTACTCCACACGGCTCCGGGGTGTTAAAAAAAGGCCTTCTGAAGTGAATCGATGCATTTTTGTTAGAAAAATATCCATTTTAAAATTCTTAAAACCATAATATGTAGCTTTCGCTTACTGTCGTATGCATGTTCATGAGAGAGTGCCATTTCAGCAGATGACGTAGGTAAACGTGGTGATGAATGTGGAAATTACATACGCAGAAGCGCAGAGAAGAAAGCAAAACAACATTGGTCAAAACGAGGTACAAAACAAGAATCTGTAAAGAAAATGTTGAAGGATTTCGATATAAGCCAAGAGGACATTTTCAGTTGCTGTAAACAAAATTTGGTTCTCACAAGACTAGCATATTTTCATTGTAGCTTACGCTATGCCTACGTCATCCGCTGGAACACCACTCTCTCGTGAACACACGCATGACAGTTAACGGAAGCTAGAGATTACGGTTTATACGGTTATGGATGAAAAGTGGATATTTTTCTCACACAAATAGATAGATTCACTTTAGAAGGCCTTTAATAACAGTGTTGTTTTTGACAACCATCTTAGATTTAGTCTTAGTCTTAGTCTTTTGGACTAAAATGCTTATTAGTTTTAGTCAAATTTTTGTCACTTCTATATGTGATAGTTTTAGTCCAATTTTAGTCGACGAAAAGTCATAAAGGTTTTAGTCTAGTTTTAGTCAAAAAAAGGGGGAAAAGTAGTCTTTTAACAAATTAATGTAGGTCAGTAAGTATTTTGCTGTTGGGTAGTGTCACTTATAAGTTGTGAAAATAGCAGATCTATAGTTCAACTCAATTTGAGCTTCCGGATCGACTATTTTCACCAATAATTACAATAATGAAGGAATGGTTTTAGACATAAAAGACATATATTTGAAATAATGTGCAAACTGCCGCCATCATGGTTAATCGTCTGTCTGTCTGAGTGACAACAATGTAACATGTTGAGCAGGTTGTGCGCTGCACGCCAGGTGGTGGGCGTAACCAAACAAGGATAGAATGCTAAAAGGGCTTGCCATAGCCTACTAGTATGGCAAAGAGTATTTAATGCTAAAACGGCTTGCCATAGCCTACTAGTATGGCAAAGAGTATTTAATGCTAAAACGGCTTGCCATAGCGGCAGATACTTTTTAGGCATGCACAATAAGCAGAAATGTCGTGCATTTTAAACGTCTGACGGACCACCCACTAACATTTTCGTCTATTCTCGTCTCGTTAACGAAAACTCACACACGTCTCGTCATGTTTTAGTCATCAACGAGCCATTTTTATCTCGTCATCGTCTCGTTATTGTCATGAAAAAAAGATGCGTCAATGAAATGATTTCATCATCGTCATCGTTGATGAAAACAACACTGTTTAATAACCCCTGGAGCTGTATGGCGTAGTTTTTATGGTGGATGGACACACTTCATTGGACTTCAATTGGACACCCATTCACTGCAATTATAAAGCTAGAAAGAGCCAGGACATTAGTATCATATACTCACATATTGCTCATAAATAAGCAACTAGGTGCATACTAAATATGGCCTTCAGCTAAAGGTAAAATCTACAGAGTATGCTGAACAATATTGGCATGATATATCAAGAATATGCAAAAATATTTAGGGAGTTGGGGTCAGTCACATGACCAATATTTCTGTTGTAAATGGGTACTGTACCTCTCAATCTGTGAAAGGAACTTGGTCTCAAAGATGCCTCTGGTCTTCAGTCTCTCTGTGATGCGACCACGAAACAGAAGACCACGCTTTGTGAGATCAATGAGGATCTGTCTTACAATCTCTCCCAAATACATTCCACTGGTCATCTTTTCAAACCTGGAAATGAGAGATAACACATCAGATTATATTTTGAAAACTTGACACTTTGTATATAAAAAAAGAAAAGAAAAAAGAATTAATTTAATAATTTAATATAAATATATAATTAAATGATAATCTTAACATTAATAGCAAAGAAAGTAATTAATAAATATTTTAATGCGACTTATTTTTTGCCTTTTCGCCCTTAAAAGGCTATGTGTATTACAACAGGGTGCTAACATTGTTTTCATGCTGTTTGCATGAACTCCTGATCGTATACTGCCTCCATGTGGACTAATGCAGAAAACTTGGATTGCACTTGCACTGTTTAGATAACCATTGAAAAATAACATTGGTCATCTTTACCTTTGTTTTCCTGGATTGAGTGAGCCTTGGTCCACTTCTCTGTCATATCTAGTCCGGATGTCCTCAATATTATCATTCTCTCCAAATCCTCCCCATTCAGTGTTCACACACATCTGGCCTTCATCACCCTCCACAACCTCAATGTTCTTCATCTCTTCCATGTAACACACATTACTTCCCGTTCCTGCAGAGTTAAGAATCATAGAAGTGTTGACATGTTGCAAACATGGTTGTCAGTTACCATACAGCCTCACTGAAACACCACAGAAATGCATACCAGCAATAAGACCAATCTGACATTTAGGGTCCTCATATGCACATGTCATCATTGTGCCAACTGTGTCATTCACTATCGCAACGATATCAAGGTCAAATTCCTGAAAGGAACAAATTCATTCATGATCACACCAATACAAACATCAGCAGCACAAAATAGGCAAAACTAGAGTCTCATTCAAAAAAGATTATAAGCTACATTATAATCATTTATAAAAAAATAAGCATTTGGTTAAGTCTGAATACTCTGATTATTTGACAATTCAACATTAATTAACATTAATAATAAAAATAGTGCTTCTGTGTAAGTGGATGAGTGTGTCATGCATGCAAAAACAACTTAATGTTTGCTTCCTCTCACATTTCGTCTTTTGATGGCCTCTCTCAGCATATCCACAACATCAACCCCCTCGCAATCTGTTGCTTTGAAGCCTTTCGTCCAGCAGACCAGATCTCCCTAAACAAGTGGATGGCAAGAATTATGAATTGAGAGTATTGTTTGTCTGTGTGCTTTAACAGTTTGTTTTAAAGTGTTTAAGTCTTGTTATGAGAATTATATTGACAACTGAAGTGACCTCTGATAACCCAAAGTAGATGCTTGTTTACCTTATCAATACCTGTCTGATTGCATGGGAAAGAGAAGGTGAAGCCAAGTGGTAAGCGAGTGTTCTTCATCCCCATATAGTCCAAGAAATCCGAGATACACTGAACTATGTGGTCAAACAACTGAAATAATAAAAAACAACCTTTAAAAACAATCATTAAAATAGCTTAAAATATCTTGTGAAGGTTGTACTGATACATTTCTGGACCCTATATAGCACAATGACCTTAAATATGTGACCCTGTACCACAAGTCATAGAGGTACATTTTTTTAAACTGAAATTCATACATCATCTGAAAGCTAAATAAATAAGAATAATAGATGTATGGTTTGTTAGCATAGGACAATATTATCCGAGATACAACTATTTGAAAATCTGGAATCTGAGGGTGCAAAAAAAAATCTAAATAATGAGTAAATCGCCTTTAAAGTTGTCCAAATGAAGTTCTTGATAATGCATATTACTATCCAAAAATTAAGTTTTGATATTTTTACAGTAGGAAATTTACAAAATAACTTCATGGAACATGATCTTTATTTAATATCCCAATGATTTCTGGCATAAAAGAAAAATTGATAATTTTACATACAATGTATTGTTGGCAATTGCTACAAATATACTTGGCTACTTATGACTGGTTTTGTGGTCCAGGGTCACATATGTGATACTAATGTATTCATTTGGACTAATGTGATTTTGTTTCCTTGTTGATAGTGTTTACCTCTTCTCCTGTGCCTTGCATGATCTCCAGTGGAATGGCATAAATCTTGTTGTACATCCGAACTGAATTTCGCATACCGGTACGAATCTTAACCACCAACACACGGAAATTGGTTCCACCAAGATCCAAGGCAAGGTACTTTCCTCTTTCTATGAAATTAACAACATTCAATGACATAAAATATATGTTAATAAGTCAATTATCATTATGCTCAGACATTACATCTATTCGGTTTCCCACTGATTATACAAATAACATCAAAAAGAAAAAAAGAAAAACTATATAATCTGCAGCATCTCCTTACCTGTAAATATGACAAGAGGTTTGGAAAATGGATATTATATTAAATTATATAACAGGGCTAAAATAAATGATAACTCACAAAAAAAGAAGAAAAATTACTGATTTCTATGAGGAGTAGAGCTGCACCATTCTGGATAAATTGAGTATTTTTTTCCGATTTTTTTGTTTCAAACTGAGATCATGATTCTCCCACGATTTTCAACTAAGCTAAATATGATATAATTTACTAGAGGCTGTGACAAAATATTCATTGCCTTTTTCTTTTCAAAAATGTTTCAATAATTTGAATGAATCAGCATTTTTGAACAAATCTCTTGAATGAATGATTCAATGTCAAATCATTATTTAACAGTCAAAGCCTAGTGGTGAAACAATGTAATTAACAGTAGCATTTCCATTCAAATTGCGCAAATTGAAATTGAAAATATGCCCAATGGAAACATCCATACATTGCAAAAAGGTTTTTACACTCACATGAGGTGGTTTTAAGTATAAGGGTCTTTCCTTTGATTAAAAATAATGGCTAGAGCGGTGACTGCAATATATGTAAACCTATCAACATCTGTGGCTATGACTTATCTTGAGGAAAAAAAATGTTTTAGTCGCATAACATCAGTTGATCAAAACGCTATCAATTCGCAATAGGTTTTTTATCGTCATTTACAAAATATCACAAAAGCTTTGCACAAATCTGTAATGATTCACTGTAACCAAGAAATGTTATTTGAAGCTCCAATTCAAAGCAAAAATTACTTTCAAAAGATGATTTGCTTCATTTTGATCACTACCATATACATTTTTTCCCAATACTTCTTTGATAATATGAACAATTGTAAGACAGAAATAATACTATGTGGTTGAATAGACTAAACATGACAAACTCTCCTTGTCAGCAGCAGCGCAAACACAGATTTGAATGTTCTGATATGACTTTGACAAAGGTTTAATAGATTACGTGGGTGTTTGAATTGAGATTGCGATCTTTAAACAATTAATCGTGCAGCTTTAATGAGTAGACCGTTTCCTTTACCTGTCCCATCTGGAGTCCTGTAAACATATGTGGGCAGCATTTTGACTGAGGCAGTGGGATGGGAGTCTTTCTTCAAGCCTCGTTCCAACTCCACGCGCATCCTTGCCTTCACTTCCTGAAGCTGTGTGGGGCTCAAGGCAAAGGCTGCAAGAGTATCGTCAATCTCCTTCCGTTGGGACGCTAACCGCTGAGCTACTGCAGTGACCATGGCGGCACCTTTTGCACTGCCACTTTCAGACAGCACAAAACGGACATGACAGTCTGGCACCAGATGGCGGACCACCTTGTGGAGCCTCTTGGGGTACCTTTAAAATTCAAAACCAAGTTGTGGGTTTAAAAAAAAAAAAAACTTTTCATACAAAATCTTCTTGGGTTTTGTATGTGAAGGTGAATTGACGTACTGTGGATGTGTTCTGTAGACCATCCCATCCACTCCTACTGTGGTCCGAAGGGTCTTCATTTTCTTGTTTTCTCTGATCCGTGTGAGGATGGCAGCCAAAGCGGCAGCAACCAGATTAGCTGACCTAAAGGAGACGATGGTACAGACATGCTGGACAGCAATGCAATCCTCGTCACTGGGATTTAGCCCCAGGTCTTCCAGGATCTCCTTGGTGTTCTCCAAACCGCCTTTATACCTGGAAACATCCTCAGTTAGAATATGTACATTTAAACCCCTTCTTGACCAGCACTAACCGCCAAAAACCAAGCTGAGCTAGGGTGGAAATTCAAACTAATATAAGATAATCTATTCAGCAGGGGAAGTTCTCAGATAATCACTAAAACATGACGATTTAGAACTTAAAATCAATCATATCCACCTTATTCTTTACCACAGAAGTAAGACTATGTGCAAGACCTCCGGTTCATTAGTCGCTATAAAAATAATAATGACAAGAACCAGTGTGTTCAAATAAGATAATACATTAAAATAACATAGTAAGACACACCAATTTGCAATATGAAGCAGCAAAACGAGCTGTTTTGTACAGCTAAAAATTTTTGGATGGAGATAGGACCAGAAGCCAGACCTATAAAATTTACAAATGGCCACACCCACTCTTACAAGAAAAATATATTGCTTATTTTAACCCATTTTATATTAGTTTATATTTGTGAGTATGTAATCTTACTGTTCAATCAAGCAAATGTGGTTGGTCTGGAAAGTTCCCTTGGTTCGGAGAGCATCAGAGATTTGGCCACGAAAGAGTAGACCCTTTTTGGCCATCTTCAGCAGGATGAGTCTCACAAGCTCTCCCATGTACATCCCACTCACCATCTTTTCAAACCTGGGAATGACACAACCAGAGTTACAAAGGTGGTAATACATAGACTATAAAACTTGGTGAAACAATAGAGTTAAATGCACATATTTTGGGAATAACCTTAAATCAGAGGTGCCCAAACATTTTACTATAAAACTTAATTGAGGGTCAAATGATAAAGTAAATGTTGCATTATATCCAACTATATGGGCCACTATTTGGGCCACATTTGCCTGCAGTGTGAATGTAGCCTAAGAGTCAACTTTGCCCACAAGCCCTGATTTCGGCATCTCTGTGTTAAAGCAGTCTGATGACTTGCCTATTAATGAGCACTTACAGCTGTTTTCCTGGGTTAATTGAGGCGGCATCAATTTCACGGTCAAAGCTTGTGATGAAATCATTAAGCACACCATCATCTCCAAATGCCCCCCATTCAGTATTAATACACATCCTGCCTTCATCTCCTTCCACCAGATCAATGTGTCGCATTTCCTCCATGTAACACGCATTAGTGCCGGTACCTGAAGAAATGCAAAGAAAAGAAAATGAAACATTTATTTTTTCTTACCTTTGCATGATTCATATAAATTTAAAAGTTGTATTTCTTTTTAAACCTATTGTGAGAAAAGCATCCAGTGAGGCCTTACCTATAATAACCCCCACCTCACAGTTTTGATCATCATATCCACAGGTCATCATGGCCCCCACCGTATCATTGACCATAGCCAGGACATCCACGTCAATATCCTTCACACACAACAAAAAAATCTTTGCTTGAAAAACATGAACATGAATTACAAAGTCTACCAATGTAAATGATGAGAGAAGAAAATGGTATCCATACCTCAACTTTTTTAATGGCTTTCCGTAACAACTGCACCACATTGTTGCCTTGAACACCTCTAGCCTTGAAATTCTTTGACCATGACAGCAAGACACCCTGTTTCAACACAAACAAAACACGTCAGTGATGAGATCGACACTGATGATATGTGTATCTATTCTTCCATTTCACTAGTGTACTGAATCCATATTTCAATTACTTTAACACCATGATTCAATTTAAACAGGCTAAGTTAAGATTAAATTTTATATAGAGTTTATATACCTCATCTATTTTGGACTGTGCACATGGGAAAGAGAAGGTGAAGCCAAGAGGTTTTGTTGTGTGATTAATGTGTTTTTTCTGTAGAAAAGACTTCAAAGATTCCGCCACATGCTCAAAAAGCTGCAAGAGAAATGAATAAAACATATTTTAAATGAATATAATCTGACCCTTATTCATATCAAGGTCAGCTGATATTGTTTATTGCACTAGAGCAATGCATGAATAAATATATAATTGCTTTATCAGCATTGGTATTACAGGAAAGGATGTGACGTGAGGCCAAGTATGGTGACCCATTCTCGGAATTTGTGCTCTGCAATTAACCCATCCAAGTGCACACATACAGTAGTGGACACACACACACACACACCCGGAGAAGTGGGCAGCCATTGTTGCGGAGTTGGGGGAACGGTGCCTTGCTCAAGGGAAATTATCAAGGGATAAGTCGTGGTATTGAGGTTGGAGAGAGTGCTGTACATTCACAATCTCCACCTACAATCCCTGCCGGACCTGGGACTCGAAACTGCAACCTTTGGGTTACAAGTCCGACTATCTAACCATTAGGCCACGGCTGCCCCTAATTACAATTCACTGGAAACAGCTTGTAATCTGCAATGGTTTCCTTATTATAACAACTCATATTTGTGAAGCAATAATCACCTCACTTCCTCTGCCATTAAGGATCTCTTCAGGGATGGGGAAGGTTTCACTCTCCATTTCAACTTTCCCCTTGCCATCTTCTGAAACCTTAACCTGTAGCACCTTAAATTTCGAACCCCCCAGATCCAGTGCCAGAAACTCACCCTTTTCTGTGGGAGAAATATATGAAAGAGAACCATGTGACCCTGGACCACAAAACCAGTCATAAGTAGCACAGTTAAATTAGCAGCGACAGCCAACAATACATTGTATGGGTCAAAATTATTGATTAGTAAAGATCATGCTCCGTAAAGATAAATTGTGAATTTATTACCATAAATATACCAAAACTTAATTTTTGATTAGTAACATGCATTGCTAAGAACATCATTTAGACAACTTTAAAGGCAATTTTCTCAGATTCACCCTCAGATTCCAGATTTTCAAATAGTTGTATTTCAGCCAAATATTGTCCAATCCTAACAAACCATTCATCAATGGAAAGTTTATATATCCGCTTTCAGCTGATGTATGAATCTCAATTTCAAAACTTATGACTGGTTTTCTAGTCCAGGGTCACATATGGAAAGTTCTCATAAACATAGGATTTAATTATTCAATATTACTCAAATGAAGTGGTTTCGGCTTTTTCTTGTGCATGTGAAAAATTAGAATAGTAGCCTTGTAAATATCAGTGTACCTGAGCCATCAGGTGTTGAATAAACGTGAGTCGGCAGCATCTTTACTGCAGCTGTAGCATTGCTCTCGTTTGACAGTCCTTTCTCAATCTCCCGCCGAAACCGAGCTGATATGTCCTTCAGCTGATCATCTGACAGGCGCATTGCGTACAGATATCGGTCTACCTGTGGAGAAACACAATTATTTAACTCTTTGATTTCTCTTTTGATGGCCAGCTTTGTTTCCTTCACACGTTCTTATTTTGAAAGGATGGTTCACCCAAATATGAAAATTCTGTCATTAATTACTCACCTTCATGTCATTCCAAACCTGTAAGACCTTTGTTCATCTTCAAACTCTTTCTGACCCTGCATAGACAGCAATGCAACTGACATGTTTAAGGCCCAGAAAGGTAGTAAGGACATTGATAAAATGATCCATTTGACCACCATTCACAACAATACCATGATGCATGAACCACCGATGTCACATGGACTATTTTAAAAATGTCCTTACTAATACCAGAAAGCTCGCAGATTTCATTAAAAATATCTTCATGTTCTGAAGATGAACAAAGGTCTTACAGGTTTGGAAAGTGAGTAATTAATGACAGAATTTTCCTTTTTTTGTGAACTATCTCTTCAATACATTTAGTGAAACTAAATATTATGGAATACGTGGCTGAATAACAAGTTAAAACAAATGATTCAAAGACAAAGTACTGACAAAAAATAATATCAAGAATGATAAAATGTATTTCAACACTGTGGAGGAATGACAATATGTGTGACCAATGACCAAGCAAAAAGTAACACTAATACTATCGGTGACGTGCAATTATATGTCATATTGAAAGATAATGCAGGTGTGTTTCTGGAGATAAAAATGATACCTGTTGTAAAATGACATAGTCTAAACTATCAGTGAACACGTGGAGATACATTTCATCCAAATCTAAGCTCTCTATAGAGTTCTTTATGAATTTGTACATTTGATTTATATATTTACTGAACATGCATGAACAATTGTCCAGCGTATCTATGAACTCCTATAATACGGTTTAAAAAAAAACCCAGGATGTACCTTTGCTCCCTATATATTTCCCATCCTTCTATTTTGTGTTAGTTTATCACTTCAATGACTTAACTTTTATTATAAAATGGTAAAAACAGTAATAATAAAGAGCGAGTAGGCCTCTTTAACTGGTAAAGTATAACAGATACCTTCTTTGTAAACTACTGACAGAGAGAGAGAGATTAAATTGTAAAAAAAAAAAAAAAAATCATTGTTTACATTTTGGTTCACAAAAGGTGTTAACTTTTATGGAAATAAAAATCTGTTCAATAAATGCGGATGAGTAGGTCAAGGTCCTCTCTCTCCTCATGCAGTCAGTTATCTGCCCACAGAAAGCATTTGTGTGAAGAGTTAATGATTCCACAGGCTGCAGTAAAATCACATTCATCATGGACACCAGACTACATCTGACAATTCACCGAATTAAACACAAAATCACAAAACAGCAAAGAACTTCACAGACACCTTAACAAAGAGAACTGAATAAAAACAGATTTCACAATTGTTTTGTGAAAAACAATCATTAGTTTGTCTGAAAACAGTTACCTTCTTGATCTGATCCTCCTGAAGCTTTGAGAAGTAAAAGGATAGTAGATGAACCGCAAACATCTTGACTTCCTAACACAGGTGGCAACCTCAGATAAAATGTGATTTACTTATTGAAAGACCAAATGAATCATCAGATTTCAAAGTATGTCCCCCTGACTCCTCAGGAGCAATAGTATGACTGAGGTAAAGTTTTCCTCTGATCTTGTATTTCTCTATGCGAGAGTTCAGCACTTGCTTTTCCCTCCCCTTTCACGGCTAAATAATTAATATCTAAGCTTCGTCCGGCCCCTTTGCTCTCCAGCCTCTCCTAGCAATGTGTTTGGATTCACTCCAAACAGCAGGAGCACCTTAAAACAATCATGAGCGAAACAATAGATCAAAAAGAGTCCTTTCTGTTCGGTTCAAGTTCAGTATGTAAACATCCTTAGAGAGTAAGTGATAAAAACATTTTAAATGCAGAACGGCCTTATCTACATTCACCAGGACAGAGCTGACAAGATCAATGAGAGGGTATTTCTGCCCAGATGTTTTCTGGTCTTTGCTCCTCTGGGTTTGTAACTTTTGTAAGATATTAAATGTAATGTAAGTTCACAAGGGTTTAATGGGCTAAAACCAAAGAAAATGTTCAGGGATTAAGATGTTGCTCAGGCGTTCAGCTAATGCGGTTACCATAGGAGCAGGCAGAGATTAACCGGGGGCCTTTAGCAAACAGAGCAGGTTGATCTACCAAACATTTTTAACACTTCACTTCTTTGCTGAATTATTCATCCTGAAAAAATGACCCAGCATCATGATAAACGCTGTCAGCTGCTCCATTTTAGTTGATATTTACAATGGTGTAAAATGCAACTATAAAGGTGTTTTTCACAAATTACATACAAAAAAACGTGTGCTTAGTTTGACTTCCTGAATAATTTTCTAAAGGTTTAAAGGGATAGTTCACCTAAAAGTTAAAATACTGTCATTAATTACTCACCCTCATGTCGTTCCAAACCTGTCTTTCGGGTTTGGAATGACATAAGGGCGAGTAATTAACAGGGTTCGTACAGATACTGCAAAATAACATTTTGTTTTTGTTTTTTTAAGCACTACTTTTTTGATTTTCAAAGACTTCAATCAGAGATCTCACTTATCAAACAATGTCTTATCTTTCAAAAAAAATAAATAAATACAGAAATAAATAAATAAAAATACACAAAAAAATGGCAAAAATAAAGAGAAGCACATGTATTACTAAGTATTACTACTAGAGTATTACAAATTACTTCACTTTTTCTATAGGAAAACCACGGTTATTTTTCTTAAGGATACTGTATTTGTGTATATTTTATTTTTGTTTCGTAACTATACTGCTTTAATGGTTTGATGTTTTCTACTATTTAAGAAAAAAAATCTGAAAAAAAAATAGTTTCAAATCCTGATTTGAATCAAATGTTTCATGATCTGATCTTAATTTCACAATGATTTTTGGCATAAAAGAATCATTTTGACCCATACAATGTATTTTTGGCTATTACTTGTGCTACTTTGTGGTTTTGTGGTGCAGGGTCACATTTCAGATCAGGACTTTGATCGCATATCACAAATCATTTGACTAAGATCAGAACTTTGCGTATTGGGAATCATTTGATTTGAATATTTCAATAAGCAATAAATTCACAGACCCGTTCCGATCTAAAACAAATGATTCGCTCCGAAGTCCTGATTTGAATCAAACACTTATTATATAGCTACAATGACTTTCAATAATTCAAGCACTTTTCAAGTACCTCTTCAGGAATATTGCTATTTTTAAGGGTTTCCAGACCTTACATTTCAAAAAGTCAAATTCAAGCACTTTGTACAAATAACAAATTTAAATTTTTCGGTGAACTATCCCTTTAAGAACAATTTTGTGAAAAAAGAAAATTGACTTTTTTTCCTATTAGTAGATGGTACTATTAAAGTTATCGTTTAACATATGACAAGTTCTGATTTGCTCAGATTTTGAACTGACCCAGACACTACCCTCAACCGTACAAGGCTGTTGCAGTAAGTTGAACAATGTCTAAATCAATCCACATATCAGCTGTAGTATTTCATTGGTCGAGTAGAGTTCTTAAAATAACATCAGACTGCAGAACCATGCTAAAAATAGAAGAGGGTAAATACAAATTATTGGTTTTCAATGACAGGTTCAGTGGCCTGACAAGATCTAGTCTATAGGTCATTGTGCAACCTTGCGTTTTTTCGATCATGGGAACCTGAGGGTGTCCAAAATTATATCTTTTTTAGTTTTTCCAAACACAATTCTTCTATGGTTAGACAATGGAGTTATTAAAAATAGCAATATAATTTTATTGTCACATCTAATAGGGGGTGTTACAGGCCTCTTTTTGACACTCAGTTTAGAATTTCTATGAAAACTGTCATTTTATAGTAAGATAATGCTCCAGAAATGGAGAGGCAACCATTATGTCCAGTTCAGAACATCAGCGATACAGTTCTCTTGATCCTCTAAAAGTACAGAAAAGTCTATGTTGCGCAGGTTAGCGTTCAGGTTTTCTTTCTTTTCCCTTTATTTGCTGAATTGGAGTCGTCTCCACTTTGGCTTTGCTTTTGGACCCATTCTCTCTGCAGCTGCTGTAACAATTCTTTTGTCAGTAGTCCATCCCGCACCAACCTTGAGCTCAGTGAAGAGTCCGTCACCCTAGCCTCTGTTCTTTGAATCTTTGACCCTCGTCCCCTCCTCAGTGGCAGTCCGTCTAAAACAGGAAGTTTTACAGATGCATTGGTTTCTGCAGAGGCGGGTTGAGCCTCTGTGGCACGGATAAGCCGTGTGATGTTCCGCACGCCGATCTGAATGGTTCCGTCTAGTTCGTTTTGAATATCACGGATGAGATTAGCATCTGGGAACATGTCCATGAAGCGATAGCTGTGAGAGGGAAGCAGTCCAAGAGGTTAAACGTTATGGATGAAATGGGAAATGGGATTTTTTTAATTTTTATTATTGCTCTGTGGTTTAATGCTGCAATGTAGATAAATAGGTAGAGATGATTTGGGTTCAACTTTAATGTAAAAAAACAAAAGCAAAAAACATACCTGAGCCAAAGGTAAAGATCTAGCACATCATGGACAGCCTCCAGATGAACAAGGTCCTTGATGTTTTTGGGAGGGGCCAGGGGCCAATTCACATGTCGACACACCCAGTTAAACGTCAGAGGCTCATCTCTGCTGAACTGTCTGGCAAACTGTAGAGGACAGATTTTTACAGCATTTATTAACTAGATCAAAGTTCATTTATTAATATACTATTATACAACTACACCACTATAAACTATTAAAAATGGTTTACGATAACTGAAATACAGCTAAAATAATACTAAAATTACTAAAACTGAAATAACAACAAAATAATAATAATAATCAGTAAGACTTGTAATGTGTAGTCACTTAAGCTCATCAAGGCTGCATTTATTCAATCAAAAATACTGAAAAAAAAAAAAAACAGTCATATTGTGAAATGTTATTACAATATAAAATAATGGTTTCTATTTTAATACACTTTAAAATATAATTTATTCCTGTGATGCAAAGCTGAATTTTCATCATCTATTTCTACAGTCTTGATCCTTTAGAAACCATTCTATGTCACTGAATTATTATTAGATTTATCAATGTTGGAAACAGTTGTGCTGCCAAATATTTTTTTTGGAACCTGTGATACTTTTTTCAGGATTTTTTGATGAATAAAAAGTTAAGAACTGCATTTATTCAAAATATTAAACTTTTTTAGCAATAAGTCTTTGCTATTACTTTTTACCAATTTAACACATCCTTGCTAAATAAAAAGTATTAATTTCTTTCAAGAAAAGAAAGAATAAAAATGTACTGACCCCAAATGTTTGAACAATTGTTGTGTATTGTTAGAAAAAAAAATCTATTTCAAATAAAAAAAGTAACTTTTTTTGTTCATCAAAGAATCCTGAAAAAAGTATCACAGGTTCCAAAAAATAATTAAGCCGCACAACTCTTTCCAACATTGATAATAAATCAGCATATGAGAATGATTTCTAAATGATTTAGAAGGACACTGAAGACTGAAGTAATGATGCTGAAAATTCAGCTTTGCATCACAGGAATAAATTCTATTTTAAAGTATGTTACAATAGAAAAACACTATTTTAAATTACAATAATATTTCACAATATTACTGTTTTTCCTGTATTTTTATTTAAATAAAAACAGCCTTGATGAGCAGAAAAGATTTCTTAAAAAAATCTTACTGATCCCAAACCATGACAGGGTTCCTGCACCATTTGTCCAAACTCACAATAGCACAATTTATTTTTCAAATTTTCACATGCTACTTCCTTCTTGCATTGGAAATCATTTCTTAACTAAACCAAATTGAATGACTAAATGTTCATGGTCAAATGGCAAAATTCTATTATTTTCTATTAAATCTATTAAATAAAAAATTATTCAGGTTTTGAGCTCACAAGTGGTTCACTGACCTTGAGAAAGGATGTGCAAACAAATGGCTGTTTCTTATTAATGGGGGCTGTGCAGAACACATAGCGAGAACGCAAATTCAGAGGAATATGCTGAATCATATCCGCCAAGAATTTGAAGTCATCAATGTTGCAGACAAAGTAAAGTCCATCCACTTGTGCAAGACTCACAAATATATCCTGTACAGAGGAACAGAAAGGAAAGGCAGTGTTTTAAATGACGACAATTACTAGTCAATAATATATTTATGCGATAATGTTGAATATTTAGACCTACAATGAGGTTTGAGAGAGTCGCTTGGGGAAGATGGTAGGCAAACATCTCGATCTGCTCTGCTGTGGGATGTAATCCTGCTGTCTGAGATCAGGAATGGATGAGAAATGAACTAATAAATACGTTTTTCAAACAACATATTTACTTTAATAATAGATAAATGACTCTTACCTCAATAGGGTCAACAGACTTTCCCAAGATCTCCTTTAAAACAGGCAAGTCGTCCCTTTGCATAGTAGTGACCTCACCCTCTTTGAACACAGAGCTGAAGCGTCCCGCTCGGCCAGCGATCTGCAGCGCCTGCGAGGTGGAAATAGTGTCCAACTCCTTCTCCCCCTTCTCATTCACATTGGGTTTTACCAGAGAGTTAAAGATGATTCTCCTAATACTCCTAAAGAAAGCAAAGAACCAGTATTTTCCTTCAGATGCTGAATAAATCAAGCTCTGTTGTGCAAAATAAAACAACGTTTGTAACAAAGTTACTTACAGGTTCAGTCCCATTCCAATTGCATCTGTGGCAACAAGAATTTTGCAAGGGTCGTCTGGATCATTAAACTTCTTTGCTTGAGCCAGCTTGGTGCCTGTTGACCAATCAAAATGTTAGTTTAGTTTCCAGATAAAATTTACGACTGAATCATTGTGACGGAATGACGAGACGGCAATATGATGATAATACAGTAAGTTCAGCAAACTAGAACTAGATCATAAATGCATCATGTGGCCCTCACGATTACTCTTATGACACTTCTGAACCGATAGACTCAAGGACTCTTACCAGGGGGCAGACTGCCATAAATGACAGCACACTCCAGGCCACGAACTTCTATCTGTCGGCTGATTGAGTAGATGTCATTTTTGCTGAAGCACACGATGCAGTCGCCAGGCTTTAGGTTATCTAAGGATTCCACTGCATGATTCGAGACTGAAAAAGGGGTCAGCCTCTTATAATTATGTACCTTAAAGATAAAAAAGCATTTATGTCAAAGCATAATAATGGCCTCAGTATCTCAAACCATTAGGCGAACAATGAATTATTTTTATGTTCCAGACAAATTAACAAATAGTGAGCATCAACATAATAAAAAAAAAATGCATGTGCATTTATGTTGCAATAATCAACATTTTTTAATTAGAACTACTGAGACTCACCTCAACCTCTTCACCAGTGGTGTACATGAGCTCAGTGACAAAGTCCACTGCTGCAGCTTCACCACACACATGGATCTCTTCAGCACACAAACCTATTCAAAAAGAGTGACTTCATATTTGCATCTAAATATATCTTTAAAGTGATAGTTCACCCAAAAATTCTGTCATTGATTACTCACCCTCATGTTGTTCCAAACCCGTAAGACCTTTGTTCACTTTCGTAACACTAATTAAGATATTTTTGATGAGATTCGAGAGATTTCTGACCCTCCAAAAAGGTAGTAAGGACATTGTTAAAATAGTTCATGTGACATTAGTGGTTCAACCTTATGAGAATATTTTGTGCGCAAAAAAACAAACAAAAAAAAGAATGCATGCGTGTGGTGCTGCTGACAAAGAAGCTGGTGGTCTGGTATAGAAACTGACACGGAAAAGAAGAAATTGTTAATTTCATTATTTTTATTTCTTTGTGCGCAAAAAGTATTCTCGCAGCTTCATAACATTATGTTTGAACCACTGATGTCACATGGACCATTTTAACAATGTCCTTGCTACTTTTCTGGACCTTGAATGTGGCAGTTGTGTTGCCGTCTATGCAGGGTTAGAAACAGGGCTCTAGAGTGCGACCAATTTGGTCGCATGTGCGACCTAATTTCTCAATGGTGCGACTAAAAAAAATCAAAGGTTGCACCGGTGCGACCAGCCGTTCGAGGGGGAAAAAAACGAAACTCCGTCAATCTTAAAGTCTCCATGTTGCTCAACAACAGACACACATTAGACCCATATCGTGGTCTAAACCAATCAGAGATAAAGGACGGATCCCGCCCCCCCTCTGATTGAAATTTGAAAATGCATGTGATGCAGTCAGGATGTCTCTACCTTGTTAAGCGTTCACAATGCCTCCTCCGCAAAAACACGGACTGGATCGCGGACTCCATTCATAAAAACCGAATTTACTATGGCGCGGAATGCCACGTAACACGTTGATTTCTGGATTGATAAATCAAAAGTTGGTCTGTCACTTAATTCAAATCGCGATATGGACTAGTGTCTATGAAAACTGAAAGGCAAAAAGACCGTTTAAAATGAATCCTGCATGTTCCGTTTGCCTCTATGTATTAATGGTGGAGACGTATTTTTTTTAACTGCAAACGTATAGGCTACTGAAGCACGCGTGACGCTCCCGCTAATTTTTGGCATTTGCATCTCAAATGAACAGATAAACTCAATCTCCAAACCTACTGTGTCACTTTTACCGTTTCATTTGAGAAAGCATCATATCATACTGTACAAACAGAAACTTCACGGCAATCTGTCAAAATAAAAGGACGGTTTAACATGAAACAGAACAATATTAGTACTGTATTACTTTTGTACAGTATAATGTAGGTGTTTATATATTCCTATTTATAAATCATATATATGTTTGCCAAAAATTAAAAAGGTTTATTTTTCATTTGATTAAAAATAAATACATGTTTATGCTTTCATTTGATTATGAGAAAAATTCAAACAAGAATTTCGAAAAATAAACTAAAAAAAACAATTGTAGAGCCCTATTGTTCAAAATGTTAAAATAGAGAGTTTTGGACTTATTTTTTCACTGAAATGTTTTCGTTATTACACAAAGTAGGGTAAAGTACTGGGGAAAAAAATATGCTTCAAATAAAGAACTTTATATTGACCAGATTGTTAGTTAATCATTTACAAGTCAATATTGCCTATATGGACAGGGATTAAAAAATAAATAAAATAAAAAAGTAAAAAAAAAGTTAACTTGTAAAACTGCGGTGTTGAATGTGATGCGGTTGAAAATTTGGGTGCACCTAACTCTTGTGCTGGTGCACCTAAGAAAAAAAGTTAGGCGCACCAGTGCAACCAGTGCAAAAAGTTAGTCTAGAGCCCTGAGAAAGCTCTCAGATTTCATCAAAAATATCTTAATTTGTGTTTTGAAGATGAACAAAGGTCTTACGGGTTTGGAACAACATGAGGGTGAGTAATTAATAACAGAATTTTTATTTTTGGGTGAACTATCCCTTCAACATAACTCATTCAACATATTTACATAAAACCAAACTATGACACATGCATGCAGATGAAAAGTAGCATAGTCTGAGAGTTTAACATTTGCAAAGTAGTATTTAGAATGGCATCTAAATATTATTCATAAAAAAGAAAATAAATAAGGCCACTGATGAAAATGCTTTTAATTTGCAGTTTTACTGATGTAATGCATTTGTTTTCATTACAAATGATATTAATCAATATATAGCTTTAGGTGAAAAGAACTTTTTCTTATTAAATTTCAGAAATTTGCTAAAAATTAGTTAGTGACTTTATTTTATCTTTTTTATAAGTTTGCAAAGCTTGTTTTTCCTTGTTTTAATTTGTTTAAACTCTCAAATAATTCATATGCTCCCAAATATTTGAACCCTACTGTATATGTAAATAAATACCATTTCTGGTAACTTCCCAAAGCCAACTCACCAAGAAGAGCTCTCGTCCAAGCCCATCCTCTGGAAGGATCTTTGATCATTTGAATCTCATCAATGACAGCCACTTCATCTAAACAAAATATCCAAACAATAATAATATGTTTTAGTTACACAGTACCTTTCGTTAAGCTCAAAGTATCTTTACAGTCAATATTCGATTAAAGAACAATCAAGTTAAAAAAAATAAGAATGATTTTTAACATTTACTTCTATTTCATATATCTTTTTACTTATGCCTTTTCATTAGATAGTTTAAAGGGTTAGTTCACTCCAGAATTAAAATTCCCTTATAATTTAAGAAATGAAGGTTTCTGAGGAAAACATTCCATGATTTTTCTCCATATAGTGGACTTAAATGGTGCCCAACAGGTTAAAGGTCCAAATTGCAGTTTCAATGCAGCTTCAAAGGGCTTATTAATAAGGGCCGAGTAATAAGGGTCTTATTTAGCAAAACTGCATACTTTTTAACCACTAATGCTTGTCTTGCAGTAGCTCTATGTCCATGACTTCACGTTGAAAGGGTCATGCGTGACGTAGGTGAAATTACTGACCCTGTGTTTACAAAGCGAATGTGAAAAGTCAAACATCCTTTACAAAAAATGGTAAAACAACAATGTCGGACAATTTTGAAGTTGGAGAAGAAAATGAGATGGAGTTTTTCACCCTAACATACCTTTTGGAAGCGGAGTACATAGACAAAGAACTAACCACATGTGACTTTTCCAATGTGATATGTCAATTACAGATGTGCTACGCAGACCTAGTGCACAAGCATTTGTGGTTAAAATGTATGTATTTTTATTTTTAAGAAAATGGCCGATTGTTTGATCGCTAGATAATACCCCTATTCCTCGGCTGGGATTGTGTAGACTCCTTTGAAGCTGCATTGAGACAATTTGGACCTTCAACCCCGCTAAACACCACTGATGTCCACTATATGGAGAAAAATCCCAGAATGTTTTCCTCAGAAATCTTAAAGGACTAGTTCACTTTCAGAACAAATATTTACAGATAATGTAATCACCCCCTTGTCATCCAAGATGTTCATGTCTCTTTCTTCAGTCGTAAAGAAATTATATTTTCTAAAGGAAAACATTTCAGGATTTCTCTCTTTATAATGGACTTCTATGGTGCCCCAAGTTTGAACTTCCAAAATGCAGTTTAAATGCAGCTTTAAAGGGCTCTAAATGATCCCAGCCGAAGAAGAAGGGTCTTATCTAGCGAAACGATCGGTTATTTTCTAAAAACATTTACAATTTATATACTTTTTAATCTCTACACAGAGTACACACAGAGCTAGACATGACAAGCATTTGAGGTTAAAAAGTATATAAATTGTACTTTTTTTTAGAAAATAATGGCGCTTTTCCACTACACAGTACCAGCTTGCCTCGGCTCGACTCGACTCGACTCGGCTCTGTTTGGTTTTCCACTGTGTAAAAGTTGTACCTGTACCGGCTTCCAGGTACTTTTTTTCGTACCACCTCCGGCGAGGTTCCAAGCGAGCTGAGGCGAGCTGAGGCAATACTAAAATGTGACGTGAAAACACAGCAGACTGCTGATTGGTCAGAGAGAATCGTCACTATTCACTGCGTCATCATTGCACGCGCCAGCAATAGTATCCAGAATAACCCGCCATTTTTAAAAAGTTTGGCCAGAGATTGCGTGACATATCCAATCCATTACATATTATGGCAACTCAGAAGAATACGCCATGGTCAAACGAGGAGGTGCAGACAGCAGGTGTGTGTCGCGTAGAAGATTACGTCACGGCAGTTTCCTGCAGCGTCACTATGACAACCAGGTACTATTGTGGAGGTACAGGTACAACTTTTACACAGTGGAAAACCAAACAGAGCCGAGTTGAGTCGAGTCGAGCTGAGGTGAGCTGGTACTGTGTAGTGGAAAAGCGCCATAACTGATCGTTTCACTAGATTAGACCCTTTTTTTCCTCGGCTGTGATCGTTTAGAGCACAGACTGTAAAAAAAGATGGACGACGCATCTCCACTTCATTCCATATAAAAAAGTGAAGCCAAAGCGTCTCAATATGGCAGCTGCCATCTGGGGGAAATTACGTCATTTGGAGCCAGAGTTTGCGCATTAGAGGTTCGTTTGGAGCCAGTGTCTGCGCAGTAGTGTTGTGAGGCGGAGCGGCAGTATCAAAGTCCCGCCCAAACTCCTGCAAGATCACAATCATGACACTACACCCCGTTTTAATAGTATCAAATAACTACCTAAAAGTAAACTTTTTAGAAAAAGGAACACTTGAACATGAATCAGCATTATAAAAACTACCTTACATGATGGAAACCATCTTTGGAAATAAATTATTTGAAGTGTTATTCGATTATTTAGTTTGTCTCACGTCCCATTAGATTACATGGAGAGGGCGGGGTTTATGACCTATACTGCAGCCGGCCACCGGGGGGCTTCATTTTTCGGGACTCCTGCGGCACACTTGGTTTAGAGCCATTTGAAGCTGCATTTTGGAAGTTCAAACTCGGGGGGACCATAGAAGTCCATTATATGGAGAGAAATCCTGAAATGTTTTCCTCAAAAAAACAATTTCCTTACAACTTCCAGGGCTCTAGAGTGCGACCAATTTGGTCGCACGTGCGACCTAATTTCTCAATGGTGCGACTAAAAAAAATCAAAGGTTGCACCGGTGCGACCAGCCGTTCGAGGGGGAAAAAAACGAAACTCCGTCACTCTTAAAGTCTCCCTGTTGCTCAACAACAGACACACATTAGACCCATATCGTGGTCTAAACCAATCAGAGATGAAGGACGGATCCCGCCCCCCCTCTGATTGTCCGTGGTCCAGATATTCCTGTACGTGTGTACGTTTGAAAATGCATGTGATGCAGTCAGGATGTCTCTACATTGTCAAGCGTTTACAATGCCTCCTCCGCAAAAACACGGACTGGATCGCGGACTCCATTCATAAAAACCGAATTTACTATGGCGCGGAATGCCACGTAATACGTTGATTTCTGGATTGATTAATCAAAAGTTGGTCTGTCACTTAATTCAAATCGCGATATGGACTAGTGTCTATGAAAACTGAAAGGCAAAAAGACCGTTTAAAATAAATCCTGCATGTTCCGTTTGCCTCTATGTATTAATGGTGGAGACGTGTATTTTTTATTTTTTTTAACTACACGCGTATAGGCTACTGAAGCACGCGTGACGCTCCCGCTAATTTTTGGCATTTGCATCTCACATGAACAGATAAACTCAATCTCCAAACCTACTGTGTCACTTTTACCGTTTCATTTGAGAAAGCATCATATCATACTGTACACACATAAACTTCACGGCAATCTGTCAAAATAAAAGTACGGTTTAACATGAAACAGAACAATATTAGTCATGTATTACTTTTGTACAGTATAATGTAGGTGTTTATATATTCCTATTTATAAATCATATATATGTTTGCCAAAAATTAAAAAAAGTTTATTTTTCATTTGATTAAAAATAAATAAATGTTTATGCTTTCATTTGATTATGAGAAAAATTAAAACAAGAATTTCTAAAAAATAAAAAAATTTGTAGAGCCCTATTGTTCAAAATGTTAAAATAGAGAGTTTTGGACTTATTTTTTCACTGAAATGTTTTCGTTATTACACAAAGTAGGGTAAAGTACTGGGGAAAAAAATATGCTTCAAATAAAGAACTTTATATTGACCAGATTGTTAATTAATCATTTACAAGTCAATATTGCCTATATGGACAGGGATTAAAAAATAAATAAAAAAAAAAAGTAAAAAAAAAAGTGAACTTGTAAAACTACGGTGAAAAATGTGATGCAGCTGAAAATTTGGGTGCACCTAACTTTTGTGCTGGTGCACCTAAGAAAAAAAGTTAGGCGCACCAGTGCAACCAGTGCAAAAAGTTAGTCTAGAGCCCTGACTTCAGAAAGAAACATGACATCTTGGATGACAAGGGGGTGAGTACATTATCTGTAAATTTTTGTTCTGAAAGTGAACTACTCCTTTAATTTCTTGTTGACTGAAGAAAGACATGAACATCTTGGATGACTTGAGGGTGAATAAACTATCAGGAAATGTTTATTCTGGGGTGAACTAATCCTTTAAGATACTATCAGCACTCAACATAAACCCAGGTATCGTATATTGTTTTAACAGTTCATGTTCTTTATACTCACATGGAGTTGTGACGCTGCACATCTCTATCGTAGAGGCAATGTGGTTAGACTGTCTTCCATCTGGATTAACAAATATTCTTTCTTCTCCTGTGACCAGATCACATGGCACTCCCTATTAGAAAACCATACATAGTGGCTTTAACATTCACAACTAAGGTGTAATTACATTAAAAACCAAAACAACCTAGTCTGAGGAATGAAACTCACTGCGTCATTACTCTTTTCATAGATTTCATGGGCCAGCAGCTTTAGCGGTCCACAGTAAACTCCAGACTTGGCTGCAAGGAATCTCTGGATAGCGTGATAGGTTTTACCACTGTTGGTGGGTCCTGCGTGAAAAACTATCTTTCTCTGAATAGCCCTGGCCTCTGGATACCTGTAACACATTTATCACGTTAAAAAAAAAAAAAAAAACAGTATTGTGCAGATGAGAATGTAAAGATGATCTGAAACTCTCAGTACCAGTTTGCTGGGACCCGCAAGTCACTGATCTTGCGTAAATCATCCATACAGTCTAACATAGGGAAAATCTGTTTGGCATGTCTCATAAAGTATGGGAAAATGTCATCTATGTGACCTGGAAAGACGGGAAGAAATATTATGCACACAGGTTTTATGGATATTGTCATTGCAATATGTCTGATGTGAATACTTACCAGCTCCACAAATTATGTCATTAAGACTGATGTGCAAGTCAGCATTTAGTGAGTTCATTTCCAGCACAAATTTCCTAAAACTGACAAACGCTTGATGAAAGAGACGAGCTGTTGATAAACAAATAAACAACAATCACAAAAAGGCTTTGTAAAAATCTAAATACAGTAGTATTCCTGGCATACTTTAATGTGTACAGTTTTTAGATGGGTGTGTTGTCATAATAACAAAATGACTGACAAATAAAATGTTAATTATGTAAAATCACGTAATAATAATGGGTTCACGATTCTTACCATCAAGCCCTTGGTCAGCAGCCAGTTTTTGAATCTCTTTCCTTTTGTAGAACCTATTTAGCACCCTGAGAAGTTCACCTGTTAAACCGGGTAAATAAACAACGATCAGATGTATTTCTGATAATGGTTAACTGAATCAAGTAATATTTAATATTCCCATTTTAATCTGCATGGTTTATAAATATGTTGAATGAGGTATATTAAAGACGCATTCAGATGCAAATACGAATGTCTAGAACTTCAAGTGAGTCATTTATAAATCGATTACATAATATACTAATAGCATAACGCTAATAAACACAGTCTTTACTTTTGTCCAGCGGTTGCGTCAACTCCTCGCCGACTGCCCCGTCTCCGCCTTCATCACTTTTGACGGTGAGCGGTACAAACAGTGATGTGTCTAGGGGTCTGGATGAACTGTTTGAGGATGAATGTCTACTTAATAATTTTTCAAATGTCCTTCTCGTTGGATGCAGTAAAGTGTTGTTTGCTACAGCAGCAGTGCTAGCACATACCCGGTTTCGGATATGAGAGCGCGACAATAAGTAAACACAGCGATTTACCGACATTTTAAGCTTCTGTTAACCATGTACAATTGGTTAAACAGAATAATAAAAATTAACAGTCGCGGTCGCACAATTTATATTATAAATTTCATGTTACGTTTATACGTATACTCTATTTAGCTTCAGCAGCAGTGCCACCTCCTATGATGACAAGAGGTCAAGTTCCTCTCAGTAACAACGTGCTGAAGGACCCAATAATTTTTGGTGCCCGAAGTAATGCCTGTCTTTCTATTTCACTATTGAGTCAAATGCTAAAGTCAAGATTTGACAAATTTATTAAATAGATTACGAGTGAGTTCTAAATGTGATATCAAGAGAATACGTTCACTATAACATGTGCAATCTTAAAGGTTAATATTTTTTTTAAAAGTGGCACAAACGGAAACTGCTTGCGAGGTATTACACTAGACATGTGGTACAAACAGTTGTAACCAGTTGACTTCAGCGCAAACGAAACTAACTCGTTTGAATGACGTTATTTTCTTAAAGCTCACTTTTATGCTATAATCTTAAAGCAACAATAGCAAATAAATTATGACAACATGGAAGCAAAACTGAGCACTTTTTTATTTCCATTAATATTTTATTTCAAGAAAAGAAAGGTTTCCAGAATTTCCATGACCCCAATATATCTCTTCTGAATAATTCAATCACAAATCAAATATATTCAAGGCTTGAAAGATTTATAATCTAGTTTAAATATTTTACAGCAGATTATAACCGTTAAATTATATTCACTAAAAATATTTTACCATGACTTTGCTAAACAAATAGCAAAGTCACGCACACGCAAATGAGCCATATGGAATTTCCCGCGAAATCCGTCAGGAGAGCTCGAATTGCTTCAAAGTCAGAGTTGAAAATGTCTTTTTCGACAAATATTGTATATATGCGAAATGTATTATATCCAAGCTACACATTTCTGGTAATTGTGCAGTTAGTTAATTGTCATATTGTATTTTTAGAAAGGTTTGTAATATTTGTCCTCTCCCCAAATTGTCACAATCGAAACACAGTTAGGAAGCGTTATACTGACCTATTATTTAGCTTACATCTTCCTTGTAAGTACAGTTTTTTCTATTTTATTAAAACGTTTTCACAGGTTAATCAATAATTACAATTTAAACAATATTTCAAGTGTGATTTATGAGATTTGTTGCATTTTGAATACAATTCTTCTTTGCAAAAGGCAAAAAGTTGATCATATATTGAACCAAACACTATCATAACATCTTAGTTAATAATTTAGTATACTTTATTTTTGACAGAACGGTAGTGACTGCACATTTTCAGTAGTGACAGTAATGTTTCAGTAGCGACCACACAAAAAATGCAGAACTGTAGGCTACTAAAAGTTTATTTCCCCCAAATAAAGGACTATGTGTTCCCTTTTGTCACTTCCAAAACAATGATTACATGTTTAATGTAAAAATATATAATATAAAACAAAAACAAAATAAATATTTTTTTGAACTTCACTTAAAAAAAAACACAAAAAAACCTTAAATATAATTTTAAAAACAACAATGGAATAAAATGTTGAAATTTAGTGGTTAGGGTTCAGGACAGCCACCTCCCAATTGAAAATACCTAATAAATGATGATTTTATATATATATTAAGCTTACTAATATTCAAAATATTATTGTGGGTTTTAATAGATAATACTGGTCCTTCTCAAAAAATTAGCATATTGTGATAAAGTTCATTATTTCTGTAATGTACTGATAAACATTTGACTTTCATATATTTTAGATTCATTACACACAACTGAAGTAGTTCAAGCCTTTTATTGTTTTAATATTGATGATTTTGGCATACAGCTCATGAAAACCCAAAAATCTAAAAAAATTAGCATATTTCATCGGACCAATAAAAGAAAAGTGTTTTTAATACAAAAAAAGTCAACCTTCAAATAATTATGTTCAGTTATGCACTCAATACTTGGTCAGGAATCCTTTTGCAGAAATGACTGCTTCAATGCGGCGTGGCATGGAGGCAATCAGCCTGTGGCACTGCTGAGGTGTTATGGAGGCCCAGGATGCTTCGATAGCGGCCTTAAGCTCATCCAGAGTGTTGGGTCTTGCGTCTCTCAACTTTCTCTTCACAATAACCCACAGATTCTCTAGTCTATGGGGTTCAGGTCAGGAGAGTTGGCAGGCCAATTGAGCACAGTAATACCATGGTCAGTAAACCATTTACCAGTGGTTTTGGCACTGTGAGCAGGTGCCAGGTCGTGCTGAAAAATGAAATCTTCATCTCCATAAAGCTTTTCAGCAGATGGAAGCATGAAGTGCTCCAAAATCTCCTGATAGCTAGCTGCATTGACCCTGCCCTTGATAAAACAC
This sequence comes from Garra rufa, assembly GCF_049309525.1. Lineage (NCBI taxonomy): Eukaryota > Metazoa > Chordata > Actinopteri > Cypriniformes > Cyprinidae > Garra > Garra rufa. The sequence goes on along the minus strand of NC_133362.1, from coordinate 26,699,413 downwards.
AGTGGACCAACACCAGCAGCTGACATGGCACCCCAGACCATCACTGACTGTGGGTACTTGACACTGGACTTCAGGCATTTTGGCATTTCCCTCTCCCTAGTCTTCCTCCAGACTCTGGCACCTTGATTTCCGAATGACATGCAAAATTTGCTTTCATCCGAAAAAAGTACTTTGGACCACTGAGCAACAGTCCAGTGCTGCTTCTCTGTAGCCCAGGTCAGGCGCTTCTGCCGCTGTTTCTGGTTCAAAAGTGGCTTGACCTGGCGCCTGTACACGGTGGCTCTGGATGTTTCTACTCCAGACTCAGTCCACTGCTTCTGCAGGTCCCCAAAGGTCTGGAATCTGTCCTTCTCCACAATCTTCCTCAGGGTCCGGTCACCTCTTCTCGTTGTGCAGCGTTTTCTGCCACACTTTTTCCTTCCCACAGACTTCCCACTGAGGTGCCTTGATACAGCACTCTGGTAACAGCCTATTCGTTCAGAAATTTCTTTCTGTGTCTTACCCTCTTGCTTGAGGGTGTCAGTGATGGCCTTCTGGACAGCAGTCAGGTCAGCAGTCTTACCCATGATTGCGGTTTTGAGTAATGAACCAGGCTGGGAGTTTTTAAAAGCCTCAGGAATCTCTTGCAGGTGTTTAGAGTTAATTAGTTCATTCAGATGATTAGGTTAATAGCTCGTTTAGAGAACCTTTTCATGATATGCTAATTTAATTTTTTGAAATAGGAATTTTGGGTTTTCATGAGCTGTATGCCAAAATCATCAATATTAAAACAATAAAAGGTTTGAACTACTTCAGTTGTGTGTAATGAATCTAAAATATATGAAAGTCTAATGTTTATCAGTACATTACAGAAAATAATGAACTTTATCACAATATGCTAATTTTTTGAGAAGGACCTGTACAAGCATCTTAATAAACAAGATTTGAATAAATGCTTTTTTAATGTGTTTTTTGGTTGTGGGACAGCAGTTTTAATCTGAAAAATAAAAAAAAAACAGTGTCACTAAGTATAAACTTGCATTTTTATTTGACATTGGCAGATAAACTATAACTGGATATGTACAATTTTTCAAGATGTACAAATGACTCAGTTGCCGTAGCACAACTTTTCAGTCAGTTCTCTAAACACTCGTTATGTCTTTTCCATTGGGGCACTCAATGGCTTTGCACACAGACATTTCTATTAGTAATGTAGTGTGAGTTTTAAAACCAAATCAACAGATGAATGAAAAACGAGAGAGAAAAAATACATTTGTTTTACAGTTTCAAAACGAAAAGGTCCAAATAAACACAAACAGCATAGAATATGCAAGAGCACATTTCCAACAATGAAAAATTGTTAACATCCCCTTCTGTTAGGAAACATTAAAGCAGGATGACATGCAAAGGATACAACAAAATTCCATCATTCCTCTGGGATGTCTAACAATTTAGACAGTATGAAATGTAAATGCAGCAGAGATGATATTTAGCAATTAATAGCAATAAATCATCTCAAAAATTCACAAAACTAATTAGGATTTTCAATTGGTGTGTTATTCAAAACTGGGCAGATGAGTTAAATACATGTGCTCAATATAATTACACAAACTGCCCTGGTTTTATAAAGCTTCTAGTCCAAAACTTCTTTAAACATTTTATATATAGACATATACTTTATTTCAAGAACAGAATTCATTTAACATAAAGAGTATTTAAGAAACAAACAACAACAAAAGAGAAAAGATGGCTAAATAAGTTAGATAGAAATGTTTTACAACGTTAAGTGGATTGCAAATACAGTGTGGCCTGGGCGGCATTACATTTCTTGACCTTTTTTTTTTTTTAAACGGACCCCATTGCCTGTTACTATGAACTTAGATTCACCAGCTAGCATGCATGAGGAAGCTCTTTAAAATGTGTTTAGGTCTATATGTTTCTGCTCTATGATGTGGAACATAGAGGATACCAGTGAGTGCACTTTTAAAAACATTTCTTCATCTAGGGAGGCGTGCAACCTTGAAGATGTGCTATATTACTTACATTATTGTTTCCAGTGCTTTCTAAAAAGTGTCCTTGTATACTAACAGATTGCTTGCTGTGGACGGCAGGGAGGACAGAGCCAAATCAGGCACAGTTCATAACCAGAAGCTGTGAGGGGTGACCATGTGAACAGCGATCTGCATGTATGTTCGGTGGAAGATGTTGTCCTCTCCTGCGACTGGTCACTGAGAGGTACGTGTGTCCCTGGCTGGTCGCTCTCCAAACCTCGCTCACATTTCCGGCTGCTCGGCTGAGAGACTCGGCCGAGGCTCAGGTGACTCGTAGCGCTGATGAAAGTTCCGTTTCCGCAGTTTCTCTGGTGCCTTCCTCCACAAAACGATTTCCTTGACAAAATACAAAATCATTCTATTCACATGGCTGGACAGAGACACATTGAAAGTACATTTTATATGATTCTTATAAGGGTTGCAATGATAAATCGATGCATTGTGAATAAAGAAATTATTGTGCATTGATTCTGAATGCATCGCAATTCTCCCTGGAATTGCTTCTGAGCTTAGTTTTAAACAGCATATGGCGCTGCATGCTTTAGAAACAGCCATACTCTGCTTGCTTCCAATTCCTTACACACACACTTGAACCTAAAATAATAATTAATAAAGATCGAAAAGGTTGAAGCGAATAACAAGAGTGTTCACAGTGGGCTGTGTTTACATTAATCTTGTAAAATCATTCTGAGCCTAGGTGCGAGTACATGACACTCTTCTTGGTGAGCATTTGAGTGTGCGGTAAAAAACTAGATTAGAGCGCCATCTGCTGGGAAAAACTAACCTCAGTCAGAGTCGATTCTGGAGGGAATCGCGATGCATTCGGAAAATGGATGGAACGATTTATCATTGGGACCCTAATTCTAATTTTTACTGTAAATTTGATTAAAACTGTACCTGTTGTTTGAAGTATCTCCTATCCTCTTCATCCACAAGCACCAAGTTCAAAAAGTACCTCACGGAGAACTTCTTATTTACATCTCTCATTGTGGCTGTAAGGTCATAACCAGCCAGGAAAAGGCGAATAGGAATGGATTCACCTTGAAATATATTTTTAGCCCAGCAGGGGGAGAAAGTCAGTTTAGAAAAAATGAAACTGGCAATGTATAATATAAGATATGTGACCCTGGACCACAAAACCAGTCTTAAAAGAGTTCACTTTTTTAGAACAAAAATTTACAGATAATGTACTCACCCCCTTGTCATCCAAGATGTTCATGTCTTTCTTTCTTCAGTCGTGTTTTTTGAGGAAAACATTTCAGGATTTCTGTTCATATAATAGACTTCTATGGTGCCCCCGAGTTTGAATCCTTCAACATTTCAGGATTTTGAAGGCTGAAATGTTCCTCGGCTTATTCCAGCCGAGGAATAAGGGTCTTATCTAGCAAAACAATAGGTTATTTTCTAAAAACATTTACAACTTCTATACTTTTTAATCTCAAACGCTCATCTTTT